>NC_045447.1:59777138-59875200 GCF_002776525.5 Piliocolobus tephrosceles | reverse complement strand
TCCATCCATCCATCCATCCATCCATCCATCCATCCATCCATCCATCCTATTGATTCTTCTCTGGAGAACCCTAAAACAGAATCCTTAGTAATTTTTAAGAGTACAATAGCATTGTGAGACCAAGAAGTTTGAAAACTGTTGTTACAGAGTATGCAAACTTGTATCAAAGTATTACCAGGTATCACCCAAAGTGAGTCTCTTTTTATTTACTTTACCTTAATGAGCCACCTTAATCTATAACTCATTCTTTCTCTCAGGAGTATCTTCTTATGTGTATCATTGATTATTGATTTTGTCTCCTATAGGGACACAAATTATTCACATGTTGTTGACTCTCCATTCTCTGTTCTCCATGTCAATTATCTTTCCTCTCATCAGTTTTTTTTTTTTAACTTTTCTGTGTGTTTCAATTCTGTTACACTAATCTTTATTTTATACATCTCTCATTGCAATTATTTCTGTAGACTTTTTTTCTTAGCATTTTTTTCTCTGAATCTGTTTCATAGAGGCAATGGGTTCCACTTCTCTATTGCTCATTCCAAATAATTTCCTGGTTGTTTCTTCCGGATTTTACAAGAAAACATTATTTTGCAAAGATACTTTTCTTCTCAGTCTTTTCTTACATTGGAGTTTTATTTCTTTGGCTTGGATTGAATATTATTCTTATTTTAAATGTTTCTCTTGGCCGGGCGCGGTGGCTCAAGCCTGTAATCCCAGCACTTTGGGAGGCCGAGACGGGTGGATCACAAGGTCAGGAGATCGAGACCATCCTGGCCTACACGGTGAAACCCTGTCTCTACTAAAAAATACAAAAAACTAGCCGGGCAAGATGGTGGGTGCCTGTAGTCCCAGCTACTTGGGAGGCTGAGGCAGGAGAATGGCGTAAACCCAGGAGGCGGAGCTTGCAGTGAGCCGAGATTGCGCCACTGCACTCCAGCCTGGGCGACAGAGCGAGACTCCGTCTCAAAGAAAATAAATAAATAAATGTTTTTCTTTTTCAATCCTTTAGTTGGGCAATTCTTTACAAATTTTTTGTTATTGTTCTGTTGTTTTGTTTTGTGTTCAGAAAGCACTGTTGTTTGGTGAGGTACTTTTGGCTCTGTTACTGACCGTTGTGTGGTGATTCCTCTTTTTCCCAAATCTACACTTGGAAGGTAGAATGACGAGCACTGAGTTCTAATCCAATTCCCAAATGACTTTAACCTAGTTCAAACTTACTAAAGAAGTAACTTCTCTTTTCCCTACAACCTGATTTTCAGCCACTGTAAATCAATATAATATATGATGAATAATTCTTGGCTTACACCCATAATAAATATTTCTCCAATGTCCACCCTACACCCTATACTTGGGGATTACAGCTATGAGAATTAGCCCTGCCCTCACCATGATTCCCTACCTACCTCTTGTCCAGTTCATTTTGTTGGCCTCTATCTCAGTAGATATAATAGAATGATTGGGAACAAAGCTGATGGACAGAGCACTCCAATTGCCCCATAATCCATCATACCTTGAGGTGAATTCTGAGTAATTTGTTTTTAATACACTTCAACCTGCTTTATATTATAGTCAGAAAAGATTGACCACCAAACAGTGGCATTGAGTTATCTAACAAATTTAGTCCTCAGTATTGATACGAGTCTTTCTTCTATATGTTTAAAAATACTATAATTGGATGTTTGGAGTCAATGTAATGAAGACTAATTGACACTAGTAGTCACTTTGAGATCTCTGGTGATATTAAACCAGTCTCTAAATTATTATAACTCTGAACCCTATGACATGAGTTCTCCTACTGAGACTACAAATCAAACTTCTTACAGGATGGACTGGGTATCTGATTCTCCCTTTAAAGTCACTAAGACAGTCCCAATGTGGTTGTCGGCCAAGTAGAATAATGTCGAGATTGGATCCAGGGTTTCAGAATCTTAAATAATCTTAAGAAGATGGTACCAGGTATAAAGTATATATAAAGTATAAAAGCTGCAGGAAAAGACTCAAGGGTCAAAGTAGAGAAGGTTACTTAGTTATCAGGCTCTGAAAATAATCAAAGGGACAGATATGACTAATAACTGGCTAATAACACTCCAGGTCATTCATTCAACAACATTTATTCATAAATATTCATTGATACCAGACTATGTTACTAGTGCTCAAGCCAAGAAAATGTAGAACTCAAACAGAAATCCATAAGATGAGTGGGGAGGTCTAGAACTTTTGTAAGAAATAGGCTATGATGCCCAACTCTTTTCAGGTGATAGGTTTTCTGATTTTAAAGAAATAGAATCAAGATAGATACTGAGAAATACTTCTATGGCATTATATAGTCCTTATCTTTCCATTTGATCTCCTTTCATTACCCTCTAGGCCCAGACCAAAGGAGCCATGTTGTCCCTTTGACCAAATTGGAAATCGGACTTATGCTCCAAACATAAGAAACTCAGCATTAGGCCTTAGAGACCTAAAGGCCTTTGGTCAACTTCCCAAAGATACTAACTGGCCACTTCCCCTTTGTCCCTGAAGTGGGAGGAAACATTCAGACCCATCATATTCCTTTAACAAGCATGCCAGGTTATAAGCCTGTATGCAAGTGATTTCTGGAGAATCCATGTTTCATTTGTGACTGTCTCTTTGTAAAACACAGAATGAAGGGAAAGATATAGTTAAATCCAAGTCAAGCTCCCTTAGGGAAAAATCTCTCATAATTTCTTTACTGGTACAATGAGTAACTCTGGTCTACTGTTTTCAGAGGCATTCCTAGCTTATTCTCTTAGCTGTTCTGCCACTGATTTTAGACCCTGTTCTCCTTTCAAAGTATTGATTTAGGATATACACAACTTAATGAAAAGAAAGCCAGCAAAGGAATAAAAGCTTTAAAACATATCGTTATGCGAATGGTAATGTATTTGCTGCCTCCACTGCCAACAGAACAAAAAGATAAAGGTACATGTAGTAGCAGACAAATTTAGGTTAGTCACCAGAGGAAACTAGACATTACCCATCAAAGCATGACAATAACACGGCATAGGTTTCCCAAGGGAGATTGTGTAGCTTCTTTAGTAGGCTTTTGAAAGAAATGGTTGACAATGATATGTCTTGAAACATGTTAATATAATTCTATCCAGAGATAGGAGAAAGTACTTGATAATGTCCCCTGCCCAGCCCTTGCCATTTGATGATTATAAATCATATAACTGTAATAACTCATTCACCTGGAAAAGGGCACTTACCTTTCTTTCTTTCTTCTCTAAGCAACAAAACCATTACCTTTTCTGAACTGAAATCTGCTCACAGGTTGCTTTTTGGTACTGACTTTTCTGTTTGTTCACCAGACTGAGGAAAGTGTGTATATCCTATAAGTTCTTATAGTTTTAATGAAATCCCTGAGCTCTTCCTTCAAAAACAATTTTTGACAACAACAAAAAATGTAGGTTCCAGGAGGATAAAAGGAAGACAAACTGTTCTGTGCTTGTGTTAAAGGCCAGACTGCAAACACTTTCCAAAAATCCTTTTCAGGCTCCTTCCAGGGGATGACCAAGCATCAACCCTACATAAAACAATCAGAGATTCAAGCTATAGTTTTTCCTGCCTCCAAAGTAGACTAACAAGACTTAACTGTACTTTCTAGGTACCTCAATTCTATAACTTGTTTCATTTTATTTTGTAGAAAATAGCTGCAATACACAAGGCCTTGGTAATGGTAGAATGTTAATAAGGACTTTTTTTTTTTTTCTCCAGCCCCTTCTACTGAAATATGCCCACATCCCACCACTCATGGGAATTTCATAAGTCTCCTTTAATAACCACTCACCCATAAGCATGTCATGAAGACTTTTTGTGTCATGCTATTTGTATTACTGTCCCCTATTATGAGGCTTACATCCTTTTCTTCTCTTCATCTTTTTTTTTTTTCTTTTTTAGGCAGAGTCTCATTCTGTCACCCAGCCTGGAGTGCAGTGGTGCAATCAGCAGCCTCGACCTCCTGGGTTCAGGTGATCCTCCCACCTCAGCCTCCCTGCCGTAGCTGGGAGGGCAGGCGCATGCCACCTGGCTAATTTTTTGTGCTTTTTGTAGAGACAGGGTTTTGCCATGTTGCCCAGGCTGGCCTTGAACTTCTGGGCTCAAGCCATCCAACCAATCTTGGCCTCCCAGGGTGCTGGCATTACAAGCATAAGCCACTATACCTGGCCTCCTACTCACCTTTTAGTTCTCAGCTTAAATATATCTTTCTCAGGCAAGACTTCCCAGATGTTCCATATTCGGTTAGATACACTTACTACACAACTATATGCATCTGTACCCAGGTGCATTTCTCTTGCACATCTCATGGTAAGTATAGATATTTGTACAAGATCTGTTTCTCATTAGACATTAAGTTCATGAAGATGGAAGGCTTTCATCAAGTTCACTACTCTATTTCCAGCATCTAACATAGTGTTCAACAAATGCTTTAAATTATGTAATTCATTCATTAATAAATTTTGAATATCCAGTGCTACTACTGATACTTAAGAAAGTTAATAATATTTTTACTACAACAGATTCAAGTTTTCAGTCTGAATATTTCATTTCACAGTATTTATTTAAATTCCTTCTGCACTGATTATTTTCTCTTTTTAAGGACAGTTTCTGGGTTTTTTGTTTTGTTTTTTTTCCATCCTCCTACTACCTGACCCCCTAGCCCTTTTATCTTGGAAAGAAGCAAATTTCTTACAGACATTTTCTTCCTACAGGTATTGTGGTCTCTCCAGAACCATACTTAGCAACAGGTATAAATACATAGTGGTAATTCGTGCAAGTAGGCAAGACTAACCTTCCCTGAAACTATGGTCTCATTTCCAGAATTTTGAGGAAACCCTGCCTTCATCCCCACATCTTTCTGATGATAATTCCATTAGCAAGTGAGGTGTTGAATTTCACAATCAGAAATGTGGTTTTAAATATAAATCCTAGCAAGATAAATTGTAATTTTATTTAAATCTCATTTACGGTCTCAATGACTTCTCATCTGCTTTTCTGCAAAAATGTCTGAAGGTTGGCAATGACGCCCTGGGCAGGCAGAGCCAAGGCAGATGGTGGAGGAATAGCAGTGCCCCTGCATCACAATTTTGCTGACAGTTGGACTAACTATTCAAGTGCGACCCTCAGAGACTTTGTTCAACACCTTGCTGCAGTGCAATAACATGAGAGAAGCTGCCATGCAAAAAGTGCTGGTACTTTCTGTATAGGGCCTATTAGTGGAAACTGCCTTGGAGCAGATCTTTGTTTTCAGAAGACTTATTAAAACAGCCTCCTTAGTTAGGAAATATTAATACGTAGACATTAATTGTTCTTATAGAATAGTATGAGAGATCTTTTGATGGCTTCCTAAAGGCTGCCCACCCACACCCCACAGGAAACTAAACTTAGACATCTCTGGGGTGAGAAAATTTACAAACCAAGGAGGCCAAGGAGTTTCCTGGAAGGAAAAGGAATGGAGAGCTGACCTTTCCCTCTGGGAAAGTAAGGACATTATAACTGCTAATGACTTGAACTGTTATCAACTCAGGTCTGAAAAAAAAAAAACCTTTTTTTAAGGAAAAGAAAAAAAGAAGGATACCAAGAGCTGCCACTGAGGAACTTACCTTAAGGGAAGGGAGAGTACCAATATGAAGAGGTGATCCCAATGGAAACTGTGCCCTTACCATTGAAAGCCTGCATAAAGATTTGCAAACACTGGAGCCTAGGCCTACAGTGACATGGGACAAATACATCTGAGCTTAACAGTCGAGAGAAAGATCTCTTTTTTCTCTTTCAGTGTTCCTAGATGCCTCCTTTATACCAAAGGACAGAGACAATATCATTCTGTGCAAGCTCTTTTGTTTACAATGAAATGACCTGTGGTAGCCACAAAAACAACATGATCAAATCCTGGGTTCTCACCCATGGCCTGACCAGATTCCCCAGTTCTCGCTATTTCTATAAAGAGTTGGAGCCTAAACCTATGTTCTGTGGATTGAGTAAGCCCATGGAGAACTAAGGTTTCTGGGGTAAAAAGGGTCCTAAGAGAGAGATTAGATTTTCTGCTAATCTAGGCATAGATATGGATAAAGAAAACGTGGCACATATACACCACAGAATACTATGCAGCCATAAAAAAAGGATGAAATCATGTCCTTTGCAGGGACAGGGATGAAGCTGGAAACCATCATTCTCAGCAAATTGACACAGGAACAAAAAACCACACACTGCACGTTCTCACTCATAAGTGGGAGTTGAACACTGAGAACACATGGACACAGGGAGGGGAACATCACACACCTGGGCCTGTCGGGGGGTGGGGGGCTAGGGAAGGGATAGCATTAGGAGAAATACCTAATGTAGATGATGGGTTGATAGATGCAGCAAACCACCATGGTACATGTATACCTATGCAACAAACCTGCACGTTCTGTGCAGGTATCCCAGAACTTAAAGTATAATAATACTTTTAAAAATGCACTGCAAAAAAACACATTTCAAAAAAAAGACAATATAAATAAAAATAATTTTAAAATATATAGTCATGTGCCATGTGAAAACATTTTAATCAACAATAGAGCACATATACTGACAGTAGTTGCATAGGATGATAATGCATATTTTTACTGTACCTTTTCCATGTTGAGATGTGTTTAGATATGCAAATGCTTACCACTGTGTTACAACTGCCTAGAGTATTCGCTACCGTAACATGCTGTACAGATTTGTAACCCAGAAGCGACAGACTATTCCATACAGCCTAGGTATGTAATAGGCTACACTATCATCTAGATTTGTGTGTGTATACTCTGTGATGCTCGCAGACAATGATAAAAAAGTCCCACATTTCTCAGAATGTATCCTTAAGTGATATATGACTGTGTATGTAACCTCAACTCTATTGTGGACTAGTGAACAGGATTATGCAGAAAAAAATTAACATAGCAAGCCTGAGACTGCTACCCTCAGAAAGTTGTGCTTGCAAGCTAAGCCCCTGGCTGGCATCTAGGGACTTCAATTTCAGGAATGTTTCCACGACCCTAACTGAAAAAAGTGGTTCGTTGTGCCTAAACTGCAAATAGTATGGCTTATGCTGAACACTTGCTTCCCTTCTGCAAGTCTCAAGCTTTAGCATATGCTAAGTAGAGAGCACATATGTGACCAGTCCCCAATAACAATCCTGGGTACTGAGTTCCTAATGAACATCCCTTGGGAGACAACATTTCACATGTGTCATCATAACTTGTTTCTGGAAGAATTAAGTGTATCCTGAGTGACTCTACTGGGAAGGAACTTCTGGAAACTTGCTCCTGGTTTCCTCTGGACTTTGCCCATATACCTATTCCGTCTATTGATTTTGCTTTGGATCCCTTCATAGTCATAAATCATGGCCATGAGTATGACTACATGCTGAGTCCTGAGAAGTCCTCCTCGGTAGTTACCAAATCCAAGGGTGTGGTCTGGAGGACCCCAACACACAAGAAGAGCACACAAATAATACCAACCAAATTTCTTTCAGTCATATGGGATGCCACTTTTTCAACTTGATTCTGGAATTTTAGCTGGATATTTCCATTAACATTTTTAAAAAGATTTCCTCATGTTTATGCAGTTATTATTGTCTTCTTTTTATACAAAGAAACTGTTCTTTTTTCTTACATATATACAGAGTTATGTTAATTTTTTATCATGTTAAAGCTTTCTCTTTCAACTTCAAGTAATCTGAACTGCAGGGATTTTAGAAGAAATCTAGTACTACCCACTCATTTCATGAAGAACCTGAGGCCACAGTAGAATAAATTTTTGGGCTTCAACTGGCTTTAGAAATGAGCCCTCGGGATATGTAGGGTTTTGTAAACCATTTAAACTCTAAACATAAGGTTACCATATTATAGTATTTTTAGTTGTTATATTAAAGCAAGAAAATAGTTACATGCAGTATATTTTATAGCAGGAAATTTTGCTTTTGCTCTGAAATTGACCCAATTGTGTTAGGAATTCAAGAACATCTGTTGATATGTGACATCATTGGTCTAAAAGCTTCTATAAATAATTAAATCGACTCCAAAATAAAATCTCACCCAAAGTAGCCCAACTTCTTTCACTAAATACACTTTTTTTTTCACTCTTACACTAAACTAAGTGATTATAACAATTAAAGACTGACTCTGTGTACTTTAATCATATTACAGTTTTACCAGTCTCCTCTTCCTTTCCTTGGTCTCCAAACTACAGGAGGGCAAGTCTTCCAGAGTCAGTAACAAGTGGGGCTAAAAATTACCCATTGTTCCTATGTCTTCTCTTTGGTGAATTGTCATGACTCTTATTGATATTGGAATTGAATTTTAAATTACTTTAAGGGAAGGGAAAAAATGTTGATCCAATGAAAATTCATTTTGTATCCAATCATTTGAAAAATTATAGTTTCACAGTGATCTTTCCTTCCTCTGGTTTTGGACAAGATTTACGAAAAACACAATGCTATATTTCACCAATTCTAAGACTGAAACATGTTTTTATCAAGTTTTAACATCTCTCAAATGAGGATCCATTTTACAATCAATGACATGTCATAGGTTTAATTGGCAGCATTTTTTTTTCTTAGTAGCATATTTAAAAAATAGCATCTTTTATACTTGATCATAAGATGAAATATGGTGGATATGTTTAAAGCACCTGTGAATTCAAATAAAATATGCTGCTGGATATCTTCCTGTCACCCTTCCAGCTTCACTTCCCCCTTCTCCATCTTGCTAGTAGCCCTGGGAAACTGACTTACGGTGGATGGCATCAACCTGGTTCCCTTGCCCTACTGCTTTTGGTTGGATTTGGCAATTGGGACTCACTGGTAGGAGAGGGGGAGGGCAGGCAGAGGGTGACAGAGATATATATTCCTATTCCTCACCCATTTTCTTCTGCAGGGTCATGGAGGTTAGCCACATCTCCCTATTGAATGCCCAGGCTTGTTGTCAGTCCAGCCATCCCTCTCCAGGTATTAACTCTTCTCTCTCCTTGCCTCTTGAGATCTAAGGTTAGTACCCTCTCCAGGTGTGATTAGCCTAGAGGCACTGCACTGTCTCTTGTAGCTTTTCTAAACAATGTCTGCATATTTATAAATAAGCCTTTTATTAATCTCTTCTCAAATTTCCAATTTGAATATGCCATCTGTTTCTACCAGGGCCTTAACTGATATAAAAGTGCTTTAATCCTTGCTTCTCATGGACCAGCAGCATCTACATCAGCTGAGAGCTTGTTAGAAATGTAGACTCTTGGGCCCCTGCTAGACCTACTGAGACAGAATCTGCATCTTAATAGGTTCCCCAAAGGACTGGAGTGTACATTAAAGTTTGAAAAGCACTGGTTTAACACATCAGTAGATATAATAAAATCTAGCATCAGAATGTTAATGGCTTATTAAGAGATTATTATCTGGTCCCCATTGTCCACTGGGGGATGCTTCTCCAGCCCTTCTTTCATTATTTCAACCAAAAAGATTAAAAAAATCTAAAATGAAAATGTTCTTATTTGGCAAACTTGAAGAATCATGTGTAAAGAGTTGTTGATTCTCATCTTCAAAATAATTTTATTTTAAAATCAGTGCACATTTGGAAGAAACAGCAGAGGAAAACCATGCTTCCAGATAAAGTTTTGAATAACTAGGTCCACCTATGCCAAACACCATTAAGAAAAAGAAAAAAAGTAGAGCTAACTGGACAAAAATCTTTGTCATATTGCATATAATTATTGGTAATTGGAGCTTCATTTGTTAGCACTAAGCTATTCATATTGATTTTTCTATCTCTGCAAACTGGAAGTTTGGGACACAGAATGAAGAAATAATTGTAAACAAGATCTCTCTGCCTTGTTTGACAAAAAGAACATTTTGTCAAAGTAAGAACACAATCCTTGATAATTTTCAACACTTGTCTGGCTGCAGAAAGCAAGGCCGAATCTGCAGGAAGCTTTAAAACCCTGTGAATTTGCTGGACTGTTTAAAACACTTCACGCATTATTCAAAGGAAAAATCAGACGTGCCATGTATGCAGATAGCCTTAAAGCCTTCCTTCCAGGTTAAAGAAATTTATAGGAATGCAGTTTAAGTTATTCATCCTCTTTAACATAAAAGATTACCTCACTTTGCACCAGGTGTTCTTGAAAATAATCTGAAATTTCCCCATGTTAAAGGAAAAATGTTTGATTTATAGCTTAGGTTTAAACCTATAATGAGGCATTTCATTCTGAGTGATCTCATATACTCAAAGCAATAATAACCCCAGGGTGTCAGTGTACGGGAAGCCCTGCCTAGATGGACACTCTGCAGAGTCTGTGTCACCCCTTTTTCTCCCTGCTCAGATTTGCTGGGGAGTGTGGTTCCTGGGGCCCTGAGAGGGGGCTTGTCTGAAGGTGAATCACCTAATTTTTAGTGTGTCCATCTTGAACAGCCCCCCTGACTTCTACCCTCACCAGCCATCCCCCACCTCCTCTGCCCCACCACTGTCTTTCTTTTATCTAGTTGGTAGAGTGCAAGAAAACAAACTTCGGTCTCCCATCTCTGAATGTCAGCCTAACAATCATGTGGTAAGAGGCACACGGTTAAGGCTGGAAAAACACAAGACACAAGTGAAGCAAGTAATTCTGAGTTCGGCTTGTGGCTCTATTACATTAGCTATTTGGCTAATGTGACATGCCTGGCAGCCACCCTCCCATGAGCTCCATCCTCAGAGTTTTGGAGCATAGAACCCTCTTTTGCAATGGAGTATCTCCATGATCTTTGGCCAAGTCATCTGGGGCTCTCCTCCAGGATTGGTCAAGAAATCACTTCAGCTCTTTCAAATCCCATAGTTCTAGGGAGCCAGGCAGCATGGCATGGTGATGAAGAACAGACTATCCCCGCACCCCCTGGAGCCAAATCCTGGCCACACCATTTACCAGCTGTGAAAAGTGACTTCAATTCTCTGAGCCTCCATTTCCTCAATGGAAACAGAATTATTACTATTCACAGGATTGTTTGAGGATTAAATGATTAATATGTAAAAAGCACATAAAATAGTGCTTGGCAAATAAAAGAGAGCTATTTATATTTGTTATGATGATGATTATTATGTTCATTAAAAGTAGATTGCCAGATAAATATCTTGACATGCTGAAATTTAGTTTCACTAGTTTTTAACTGAAGTGTCCACTGTTTAAAAGTTTGGTTAATATTTCTATAATTACTATATATTGGTTATAAATATTTGTACAATATGGTATTATTAACATTTTGGTATATTTGCTTTCAAGTCATTTTTTTCTCTGAACATGTTGTGAAATGCATATATATGTGTATCCATTATATTAAACAGCATATATATACTCTTGCCTTTTGCTTATTTTCAATCATTCTTCATAAACTATAATGCTTTGATGAATGGTCTTCTACATAAATTTTTATGCACTGACTTCCTCTTTCAATCAAGATGGAGTAACTGCATTCAGATTTACATTTCCACATAAAACAACTAAAGCAATCAGAAAAAAAATATAAAACAATAGTTTCAGCCATTGAACAACAGACCGCTTGGGATAGCAATCCCTGAGAGAGGGGAAACAAATGAGGTGAGCCTTGTGATTGCCCCCACTTTTTGCCTGGAAAGTGATTCCAGACCACATCTTAGGAAGAGAGAATCCAGATGGTAGCCAGTGGTTTTCCTGCTTTGAAGGGACAGGCTTGGGAGTTCTGAGAGGCTGAGGTTGATTGAGTCTGCATGGTAGTGTTAGAGAAGAGAGAGCTGAACAGAAAGAGTGGTCCAAAGATCTGCACAGGAACCCCCATTCTCACTCCCAAATAGCACGTTTGTGTGAGGAAACTATCTGAGATCAAGGAAAGAACCTCTGCAAAGGGGACAGATGAAATAATTCATACAGCTCACACAGGGCCAGGAAAAGTCTATGTTCCCTCTACCATGTGGGAAAACCTTATGACATCTAGGGTGTCAGGAAGAGTGCTCATAAGGTAATCACCTCAGCTGTGGAGCTAAACTAGTCCTATGCTAAAGACTGCTGTGGTCCCAGCTAGTAAAGCCTAAAGCAAGATGTGAAAGGACAAACTGTTTCCGAG
This sequence comes from Piliocolobus tephrosceles, assembly GCF_002776525.5. Taxonomy (NCBI): domain Eukaryota; kingdom Metazoa; phylum Chordata; class Mammalia; order Primates; family Cercopithecidae; genus Piliocolobus; species Piliocolobus tephrosceles. The sequence goes on along the minus strand of NC_045447.1, from coordinate 59,863,100 downwards.
GAACTTTATGACATTGCTGCTAATATTTTCTTATAAATCAAATAAGGAAAATACCCAAGAAGAATGCAGTACACCTTCCCAAATTCCACATTAAACCCAAGGAGAAATATTTGGGAGAAGCCCATCTTGTCATGGAGGAGGGGATATTCTGGCCCAATAATGTTAATTCATTCATTTATTCATTCATTCATAAATATAATGAGCACCTACCATGTACTATGAATCCCCATGCATTTTAGCACCAACCAGTGGGGTCACGCCCTTCTCCACATTCCATTCAGAGAGCTAGTGCTCAGTCACTGTTTGAGGAACCAGGATATGGTCCAATGCCAAAACACCCTCTGGCCAGCCTCTCTGTAAGATGCTGTAGGGACAAAAGAAACTTTCCTTCTACCCCTGAAAGTTTGAGAATTTGATTCCATAAAACAAACTGACAAAAGACAGATTGACAGGGGAAAAGACATACAAATTTATTAAAATGCAAGTGCACAGGAGTCACACAAAGTATGAAACTCAAAGAAAGGCCAGAAGGTTGAAACTTAAATACCCTTTTCATAGAGGAGAAGAAAATGGGGTTGTGGGAAATCTTATTTCAAAATCAATTAATTTTAGGGGAAATTAATGGGCCCACAGAACATACAATGGCCTGGGACAAAGTTCCTCTGGGCTCTGGGGAAAGTGGCAGCAAGTTATGGGAAGGTGAGGGGCAGAATTGCACTGCAAACAAAAGTTATCTTATCATGCAGATAAAGCATCTCAGGTAATATCCCTCAGGAGAACAGATGAAATTCTGCCCAGATGGGTAAAGGGAGAACTTTAATTTCTTCTTTGGTGATTAATCTTCCCTGGTTAATGGAAATTTCAGGCAGGAGATTGAAGGCAATTGTGTTTCTTTTGGAAGAACTACCCTCAGTCAGATACGGAAACGTCAGAAAGAATTCTTCCCTGTGCTTGCGGGGAGTAACAAGTGAAAGTTAGAGAGACCCCGATTCTGAGAAAGCTTCCAAGGCACCTCCAATGTCTTTTAATTCAAAGTACCCAGCAAGCCAAAGCATCACACTTTGGGGTATTGTTTTCTGAGCCCCAACAATGTCTGTACAATGAACAGAAAGAAGAGAATTCAATGATCATGTCAAACTTGATTTCTTAAGATATGATCAAATTGTACTTCCTTTGAAGGCTTCATTTGTGCTAAGCCAATGAAAGGATCTGCTGGTGAAGAACACCCTGTTATGAAACTCACTGACACTCTGTGTCCAAGGCAGAACACATTGAGAGCTCTGCTTTTCTCCTGTTCCTGGATCATACACTCAATAAATGGACTATCTATAGTGTGTTGAATTTCTCCCATCTTCTTCACTCCAAAATTGGCTATTAAATGGTTTCAATTTGAGACAATTTTAAGCAATGATTGCATCAAACTAGAATCTAATTGGGGCAAAGTAATTTTTGGCAAAATCCCAAGGCAAGAGATTTTTTATCTGAGAAAATTATATACTGAGGTTGCCAACTCAGAATGGAAATCTTAAGCAGCATTAAACACAATTCTGCCACTGTCCATTTCTAAGAACTGTATTTGGTGAGAAGCCACATAGGACAGGGCAGAAGTTACTGGGAATTATTCTGAAGTTGTCTCAAGACCAAAAAGTAAGATACGTGCCATTTGAAGGAAACTTAATTGACTCTAGTCCATTTTCCTAATTCAGGGGCCCAGCATGCACCATGACTCTGTACAAACAGCTCTCATACCAGAATGCCATTCTCATAGCTCTAAATGTATCTAGACCTTTGACACTTTACTTATTCAACAGCTTTTGCTGTCTGCTTCAGTCCTTATGGATCTATCTCTTCTCTGAATGCCTGCAGATCTTAGAACACTTAAGCACTTTATGAGGTGTGGTTTCAAAGACAGCATTCATTGTTCTCTGAGCATACTGATAGGGGGTGTCCAGAAAACAAGACCAGGTCCTATGTTTCTCTTGAATTCATCATGTCATCCATCAGAGCAATGGATTCAGTTCAGAGGCTAGCTTCCCTCTTCATAGTTCTCCAGTGGGCTTTCATAGCATCCTGTGCTTAATTCTTTCTCAGCACCTACTACACTGTGTTGTGATCTTTTCAATGCTTCTCTCTTTCAATTACTAAATGAGAGTTCCCTTAGGCCTGAGATCATGTCTAGGATGTATTAATATTCCCAGAACATACTGTAAAGTAAAAATTCAATGCATACTTATGGAATGTGTATAAATGAGAGAGTGGATGCATAAAGAAATGAATTCTAGAAGTTCAGTAACTACTTATTGATCAGTTCATTGACTGAGGCAAGAGAGCAGAAGAAGAGTTGTTTCTGTGCTTAATGAAAGTTGAAGATAATAGGTAACTTAGATAATCCAGTTGTAATAAAAGAGAGAAACGAAAAACAAAAGCAGCTACAGTCAGGTTATGCCCTGTTAATAACCAAGCATAACATCAGTCTTGCAAGCATACTAGTTTTCATCTTTTGAACAACTGTCTACTCACCCCCCGGGAAATGTACCTCTACTACTTTGGAAGGAAATCCAGTCTCTCATCTTCATTTCTTCTGGCAGGGTTAGGCTAGAAATGTATTTTGGCAGTGACTGAGAGCCCCACCTACCATGCCATCATCATGCCCAGCCAAAGATAGTATCTCCTTCCCTTGTAAGCAGGTGTGGTCAGACAACTAGGTTCTGGCCAGTGGGGTATTAGCAGAAGGAAGGTATATTACTTCCGGAAAAATTCCTCAAAATAAAGAAGTATGTTCTTTTCTTCCTTTCTTTCCTGTCCCAGAAGTTGCAATGTGGAGGAGGACAGAGCAACAGCATGGAAGGAGACTACATCTCCGATATCAGGCTACATACTAGCCTCTTACATGAAAGAGATAATTCTGTCATGTTTTTCACTTCATGGTCTTTTGTAACAGCGGTCTAGCTATGTCTTTACTAAGACAACAAGAAACCAGCTACCACCTTTGTATGTAATAAACCTGCTAAGAGAGTACTGGAGAAAAGATGAGGAAGAAAATTCACCTTTTTAAAATGTCTAATGTAAATGCTTTTAAAAGTGCCTTATAGACAACAGGCAGTAAGCTAAATGACAATCTGACAAAGTACTTATGTTTATCACTTTAGAAATGAGGAAACTGAAACTCAGAGAAGTCAACTAGCTTGTACAAGGTCGTATACCTAGTAAATGGTGCCAGGTCTGTTTGATTCCAAGGTCCGTACTATTTCCCCTTGACAATAGCAATAATAGTAATTGCTAACATTTACTAAGTGCTTATTATGTGTCAAAACCTATGCTGAGCACTATGCATGAAGTACCTCATTTAATTCTCCCGAAAGTCTTTGAAATCAGTATACTATTGCACTAATTTTACAGGTGAAGAAAGAGGGCATCAGAATTGTTATTAATATTATAAATAACTCCCAAGGCTAGTAAAAGGCAGTGTCATAGTTTAATCAGAGTCTGACTGACTCTAGGGCTCAAGTTTTACCACCATCAGCTTAACTATAAGCACATCTTTATATTAAATTATTACTCCATTATAGAAGGAATGTCTAGGGCCTAATTTTTGCCTTAGGATAAAGAGTAAGTCAACCTTCTGAGCCTGAGTTTAATATGCATATGGTGGCTCATAGGCAGCCTACCTACTCCTGCGTAGAGCTGGTGAGAATCAAAGGTAAAAAGAAACTTTCTCTTTAATTATTTATTGCACAAGAACTACACAATAAGTCCCAACTGCCACTACCAGTAGGTACCTTGCTGTTAATTTACCAACGCAGATCAGTCGTTGTATAGAAGTTGAAAGAAATTCATTATACATTTTTGGACAATTTAAGTTTAATTCTGCTGAAATTCTATCAAGAAACTGGAAACATTATGAAAGATGAATAAAAAATACATAAATGAATAAAGTTTCCATGGGCCCCTTGACTGACTCTTGAGAGATAACCAGTAAGTTTTGTTGGACATTGTGGATTCACTTCTTGTATTTAAAAAAAACTATTTATGCTGTTTTTAAGTTGTTGTTGTTGTTTTTTAATTTTACAGCATATGTTTTACTAACAAAACCTTAGGTATTTATATCAACAATTCAACCTGGCATTTATTTCTGAAAAGTCAGTTAAAAGTAAAAAAGAGGAAAAGAAGCATATGAAAATGAAAATCATTTTCAAAGGTGACCTACATAACTCTAATAACACAATCTGATAAAGACATTAGAAGACCAAAAATGATAAGCCCATGAACACAGATGATGTGGTATAGGGTAGTCTTGCCTCCTTGTGTTCATGCCCTGATATCACCTTCTCCCCTCCCTTGAGTGCAGATGGGTACTGTGACTTGCTTCTAACCAATAAAATATGTCAAAGGTGGTGAGATGTCACTCTCATGATTTCATCACATTATTTAAGACAGTCTTGCTAGGAGACTCACTCCAGAGATACTTCTTGGCTGGCTTTGAAGAAGTGGCCATGTTGGGAGGTCCATGTGGCAAACAAGTGAGAGTGGTCTTAAAGAACTGAACACAGCCTTCAGACAACAGCCAGCAAGAAGCCAAGGCCCTCAATTGTACAACTGTAAGAGAATAAATTATACTAATAACCTAACCAAGCTTGGAAGCAGATCCTGCCTAGCTTAGCCTTCCAATGAGAATATAGCATGGCCAACACCTGGGTTGTAGCCTTGTGAGACTCTAAGCCTAGGATCCAATTAGACTATGGCCAACTCTTGACTCACAGAAACTGTAAGGTAGCACATGTTGCTTTAAATCACTACTTTTTTTGTAATTTGTTATGCAGATTATAAAATTCGTGTAAAAATATTATCAACAAAATTTAGCTAATCAAATCCATCAATATATAAAACAGGAATTCCAAAAGTACAAAGTTGGTTCAACATTCAAAAATCCGTGAGTTGTTTTCCGCATTGGTAGAAAAAAAGGAGGTAAAGTCATAATCATCTCAATACCTGCAGGAAAAAAAAAAAAAAAAAAAAAAAAAAAACCACTTGACAAAATTTAACACTTCCATGGTAAACACTCTTAGCAAACCCGGAAAAGAAGAGAACTTTCTCAATCAGATAAAGAGCAACTATAAAAAGCCTACAACTAATATCCTAATGAATAGTGTAAGGCTGAATGCTTTCCCCAAAGATGGGAAACAAGACAAGAATGCCTGAGCTCATCTTTTCTGTTCAGCATTTTACTGGAGCTCCTATACAGTGCAATAAGGAAATCAAAGAAGTAATAGTCCTAAAGATTAGAAAGGAAGAAGTAAAACTGTGTTTATGCAGAGACAACACAATTGTTTACACAGAAAATCCTAAGGAATTGTATTAGCTTCATATTGCTGCTGTGACAATTATGACCAACTTGGAGGATCAGAACAACACAAATTTATTGCCTTCCAGTTTTGTAGGTTAGAAGTATGACACGAGTCTCACTGGGCTGAGATTAAGAGCATTGGCAGGGCTGTGTTTCAATCTGTTCCCTTGACTACTCCAGCTTATAGAAACCACCCACGTCTTCCTTCATTTGTTACCCTCTTAATTTTTTAACACCAGCAACATTGTATCTATGTGATCATTCTTCACACACAAATATTTTTTCTCAATCTGTGGTTTGCCTTTTAGTTTTCTACTGTTTTGAAAAATAGAACTAAATTTTGATTGGGTAAATGTATCAGATTTTTATTTTATGGTTAGAAATTTCCTATGCCCTATTAAGAAGCTTTGCCTCTATTCACGATAGCAAAGACATGGAATCAAGCAAGATGCCCATAAATGGTGAACTGGATAAAGAAAATGTGGTACATGTACACCATGGCATACTACATAGCCATAAAAAAGAATGAGATCACGTCCTTTGCAGCAACCTGGATGGAGCTGGAGGCCATTATCCTAAGTGAATTAATGAAGAAACAGAAAACCAAATACCACTTGTTCTCATAAGTGAGAGCTAAACATTGAGTACACATGAACACAAAGAAGGGAACAATAGACACTGGGGCCTACTTGAAGGTGGAGGTTGGGAGGAGGGTGAAGACTGAAAAACTATCTATTGAGTACTGTGCTGATTACCTGGGTGATAGAAGTATCTGTATACCAAACCCCATGTAACATTTACCCATGTAACAAATCTGGATATGTGCCTTCTGAATCTAAAATAAAAGTTGGGGGAAAAAAATAAGGAAAAGAAGAAGCTTTGCCCAACCCAAGGTTACATGGCTTCTGGGGATTTTATAGACATATCATTTTCAGATTTATTTCAAATTAATGTTTCATATGGTGACAGGGATCAAGGTTAGTTATCCAATTGACCCAGATCCATTTATAAAAAAATATCCTTTTTCATTGAATTTCCTTGGCATCTTTATTGCAAATCAATTGATTGCATATATATATATAGGCCTATTTGCAAACTCTGCTCTATTTCCTTCATTTATTTGCCTATTCTTTAACCAAAATATATTGCTTTAATTACTGAAGTTTTATAAGTCTTGAAATTAGGTAGTATGGCTCCTCCCCAACTTTGTCATTCTTTCTCAGTCTTTTTTCAAAATTGTTTCAGGCATACTAGATCCTTTGCATTTAGAATCACCTTCCTAATTTCTATAGAAAAGCCTATTGGAACTTCAACTGAAATTGCATTGCATTTATAGGTCAATTTGGAAATAAATGGCATGTTAGCAATATGAAGTCTTCCAATCCATGAACATTGTATAGCTGTCATTTACCTAGGCCTTCTTTATTTTTCTCCAGGAATATAATGTGGTTTTCAGTGTAACGATTTTATAAGTTTTTTTGGTAGATTTATTTGATGCTATTATAAATGAAATTTTTGAAAATATCACCTTGCAAATATTTGTCCGGGGATTGGAAAACTTTTCTTAAAGGTCAAAAAGCTTAGGTGCAGATCATGTGCATAACGTTACTTAACAAAGAAATTAAATTTGTATTTGATTTCCATCTGTCAATAAAATTTGGCTAAGCACCTACTATATGCAAAGCTGTAGTTACCCAGGAATACAAACTTGATCACATGTAAATGCTCTAGAGGATATTTGAAGAAACGTGTTATAAGTGCTTACCAGGAATGTCCATTTTTTCCAGCAAATTTATAACTCAGTGGTTTTCAATCCTCGTTGCACATTAGAAAGACCTGCAGTGTTTTAAGAAAACACTGATATCCAGACCCTACTCACAGCCACTCCTAAGAAAAAATGTAAAACTTCTCTCTAAAAAGGTTATTCCGAAATATTATTGTCCTCAACACACACATCTTGGACATGGTGCTGTTATTTTTCCTTCTTAAAAAAAGCCCAGACCCCTTTTAACTATATTACTGTCATCTTTATACATTTAGAGCTTTACACATAGAATGTATTATACATAACTTCAAAGAATGAATGGAAGAGTGCTTGCTAACAAAAAACAAAAGGAAAAGAGAAATCTGCTAATGCAGCATTTCAAGGCATCTCCTGGGAATGTGTTCACTGGACTGAGGGCATTTTGCTGAGATGAGCTGGGGGCACCAAAGGTTCCAAGCAAGACTGGATACATAATTTGCTGGGTTAAGTACAAAATGAAAATAAGGGTCTTTTGTTCACAAGTTTTAAGAATTTCAAGATAGTGATAGTAGGGCATTTAACCAAGCATGGAATCATTCTAGGTATAAGGTCCTGTGCAAATGCACTGACTACTTGTCTATTAAGCCCGCCCTTGTTCTGAGGACCAGAGTGCTCCCTATACATCCAATAGTTCTGCACACTTGCTGACAATCAGGCATACAAGGGAAAGCAGTTGATTGCATTTCTATCCCAATGTCATGAATTTGTGTTGTTTGTTCATTTAAAACTTTACTTTTTAGGCCGGGCACAGTGGCTCACGTCTGTAATCCCAGCACTTTGGGAGGCCGAGGTGGGCAGATCACTTGAGGTCAGGAGTTCGAGACCAGCCTGGCCAACATGGTGAAACCCTGTCTCTACTAAAAATATAAAAAATTAGCTGGGCATGGTGGTGGGTACCTGTAATCCCAGCTACTTAGGAAGTTGAGGCAGGAGAATTGCTTGAACCCAGGAAGCACAGATTGTAGTGAGTTGAGATTGCGCCACTGCAATCCAGCCTGGGCAACAGAGAGAGACTCCATCGCAAAAAAACAAACAAACAATAAACAGCAACAAAATAACTCTACTTCGTAATTTTTGACTTATCTCCTCTTTTGATGCCTAGAGAAATTATTTGAAATTAAATCATCCTATCTTCCTGCCCTTGTTTTGGATAAGCACATATATTTTTAGTGTTGCAAGTTTTCTTTTTTGACCAATTTCCATAAAACTTGAAAATCTGAAATTAGGACTTAAATCTCAGTTCCACTTTTACTGACAGCCAGTCAATAAATGTCATTCCTGGAGATTTCAGCTCTTGTCTTAAAGACCAGCAACATCTACTGATCACCCACTAGATGCTTTGTTTTTGACTCATTCTATTCAGGCTGCTATAACTAGACTAGGTGGCTTCTAATAGACCAGATGGCTTATAAATAACAGGAATTTATTTTTCACAGCTCTAGAGGCTAGGAAGTTCAAGATCAAGGCAGATCAGTATCTAGTAAAGACCTCCTGTCTGGTCATAGATGATACCTTCTAGCTGTGTCCTCACATAATGGAAACCACAAGCTAGTTCTGTGGAGTCCCTTTTACAAGGCAAAATCCCAATTATGAAGGCTCTACCTTCATGATGTAATTACCTCCCAAAGGCCCCCTTGCCTAATAACCTTGAAGGTTAGGATTTCAACATATAATTTTCGGAGGGCATCAACATTCAGATCATAATTGATTAATTTTTCTCCTCACAACAAAATTATGAAGGAAGAAATATTTTCTCTACTTTTCAGATGACAAAGCTAAGATTCAGAAAGTTTAAATAACTTGTCCAAGTAGGAGGTACAGCACAGTAATCAAGATTATAAACTCAAAATTAGGCAGATCTACCTTCAAATCTTATATTTGTACTTATATGCATGAGACTTTGAAAAAATACTGAACTCTTATGAATTATATTTTCTATAATTCTACAATAGAAAAAATAATGTCTGCCTCATAGGACTGTCATGTGGACTGAGCTAATACAAGCAAAGTGTCTAAAACAAAAGATAAACAATAAACAGTGGTAATTATCATTAACGTCACACATCTAGTAAGTAACAATGCTTGAATTATTTCTCCTTCTCCAAAAATGGCATTGGTAAATTTTCCACTCTCTTGTTTTAGATAATTCCTGGATTAAAGAAAAATAGTAAGCATCAACTATCTTCAAGTTGAGCTTGAGGCTAGAACAAAAAACTATTAGTGCAAATATTGAAGACAATGCAAAGTATAGTGCTCACTAGCATTTTGAAAATACTATACCTAACTGTTCGAAAACTTGGCGTTTTTCCCCTGTTCCTGATTATTAGGCTTAAAATACCAAGAATATCTTTATCTCATAGAATAGCATGAAAAGTTGTTTTGTGAATACACTGAAATGAGTTAACAGCCTTTCCAATACTTTCTATTTATCCTTGACACAATGGTGGACACCTGGCATATGTAACTCCTTTTATAATTTCCTTCTGAATAAATCTCCTGAGCATAACTATACGATTCCTCCTGATATATCCTGTCTTGGCAAAGTGCCATGTATGTAGTAGGCAGGAGGATATGGTGTTTGATTACAGTAGGCAAGGGAGAAGGGCTTCACACTAGAATATTTTCAAGGTTCCCAAAAGCTTTAAAAAATAAATAAATAAAAGAGAATCTGATTCTGTACCATAAACCTGTAGAGAAAATAGGTAAACATGTTATTTTAAAGAAGAAGAAGAAGAAGAAAGCCTTCGTATCTTTTTCATTACAAAAACTTGCTCATTATAAAAATTTTGAATACAGGGAAATTTAAAGAAAAAAATTCAAGTTTCCACTGTCAAAGTCAACTGCATTTTGATGACTTTTCTTCAGATGCCATGATACTGCTCAGTTTCTGCCCACATCTTTCTGTCTCCTTTCTTCTTTCCTTTGTTACGTACTTAGTGCCTTCACGCTAACTTTCATTCATTCCCTCACCTACCCACTTCTCATGTGTTATGGACCAGTGTGGAAACCTGGTTCCCTATGCACCAGACTTTTCATAATCCTCTCACTCCATAAAAGTTTAATGTGCCCCCAGTTCCCTCTCTCAGGTCTGTGGCCCTCTGCCTAAACTAATCTGGCAACACATCTTATAGTCGGTAACTATAATCAACAGAGGCCTTATTGCTTTCAGAAGAGAAAACAGAGGGTAAGAATATTGGGTGGCCCAAGGGAAGATTCATTTATTGAAGATAAGACCAACAAATACATAAAACAAACTTATGCTGAACACAGCTGGAGGTAGCACCTGGTTATGGTAGAAAGAGCATGGACAAACAATAGATCTAGATTCAAATCCAGATGCTTGCTGACAGGCAACTACCTTAAAATCCATGGGTGGGTGTAAGCTGAGTTTGGTTTGGTTTTCCTTTCTGCTCTAGCAGGACAGTACTGAGTTCAATTACTCACAATTGCTGTGCTCTCCCTCTTTCCAGCATACAGAATTGTCCTCCACACCACTCTGCAGCTGCCAGAGGATCTGGGAGGGTAGGGGTGGTGCTGGCTTGTCAAGACTGTTTTTCCTACCACTTCAGTGCATCATTCAGTGATATGAAGTCAAAACCAGGTACTGTGAGTGCTCACCCGATTTTTGGTTCTTATAAACATGTTTTTGTGTATGTGTGTGTGTTGATAGTTGTCAAATTGGTATGCTTGCAGGAGAGATGATCGGTGGAGTTTTCTATTCTGCCATCTTGCTCTGTCCCAAAGTCCTCTGCCTGTGTTTTTAATTTTTGCCAAGCTAGTGTGTGTGAAAACATCTTTCTTTGGTTTCAATTTGAAATATCTTGAGTAGTTTGAGCATTTATTTACATATTTATGAAAATGTTTGTAGTTCTGTGAAAACCTGATCATGCCTTTTACTCATTTTTCTACTAGGTTATTCACTGTATCACTGACTTTTACATATTTTTTTCTAGATATTAAACTTCTGTCAGTTAATTGCCCTTAAGCTTCCTACTTCCACCAGTTGATCCATGGCAATCAATCAGCAAGGTTAATTTTCTGTAGAAACATCACCCTACATGCCTACATAATCATCCATAAATTCTTTTTAGATTTCAGCACATTAAATTTTAAAAATACATTTGAATACAACTGACACAATTGAACATATTTTTCTTTCATCATTATCCCAAAGTTAGGGAAAGTGCCAGAAATGAATGAGTCTTTAAGGATCAAAAGTTTTCAACGAAATCTTAGAAGAGGAATTTTGCTCACCTACCACTGATCTTTGTATTTTTAGTTTGTTAGTACAATTAAACACACATATATTTTATGTTCATGCATATCCTTAATTTCCTTAATTATACCAGTCCTGAATTGTAGGCAGGAACAGAATGTGTTGAGGAGAGGGGGAGAATGTAGTGCCAGAGGCAGGGAATTTTATTGGTGTTGCCTCTGTCTATAGGGCATATCATTTTTTAGGAAGAGGAGAAAAAAATACATTCTGAACTGGTTTCAGTTACTTATGTTACAGAGGGAATACCCATGCCTAGAACAGCTTTCATGGATTTGTCAATTGACATAAATTAAAACCAGACCAAACTTCATCTCTTTTTATTCTATAGATTTTTCTTGTCTTCTCCCCCTTTTCATTACCCCACCCTAACCCCTCTTCTCTTCATGTCTTTAAAAATATTTTTGCTTTGTCCACATTTTCTGCTGTATCCAGACACATTTTCCCGATGCTCTGGTTCCCTTTCTGCCTGAGGGAATGTTTCCTCTCTCCTTCATTCCTTCCTTCTAATCCTCTCAATTATCTAAGCCCCTGCCCAGAATCCCCAGCAAACATTCTGAAAGAGGGAGGGAGCTCCATCTTGCTGATTGATTTTAATTTTTTTTTGAAACCAGGAAACTTTAAATTAACCTTTTCTTTTATGAAAACATCATTTTTATATTAAAGCAATTACTTACATGTTTTAGTTATTTTAACAACAATGGAGAGAATTCTTTAACTTCAGAAAAACTTCTAAGCACAAAAGCTTACCCAGCTCAGGAGATGCAAAGATGGAAAAAATAAAGGACACTGTCTTCAATAAAACCTGGGTTTAAATCCCAGTTTCATCTCTTTCCAGGGGTGGGACCTCTCTGTGAGTCTGTTTCCTTCTCTGTAAAACATGTAATGTGCAGGTATATTGCAGAGATTTTCAATGAGATAAATTGAGGAAAGACTTAGGTCATTGTTCCAGTTAGGGTTCTAACTTAAGATCAAGGACACTTACGAGAAGGAAAGAGACAGACTGGAAGGTTAGGAAACAGTCATGGCAAGAAGCGCTAACCATGGTGCTCTGGAGGACGCGTAAGCAGCAACTAGACCAATGTCAGGCAGTAGGCATGAATACCAGCATTTTCAGTCTCGTGACAGTTTCTTAAGTACAGAAGAGATGGTCACTCTATTAACACCCATTTTTTTCCCCCAGTCAAATAGCTGATTTTCCAAAGAAAATGAAGATTTTTTTTTAAGGGAAAGTGGGTACAACACAGCCCCAAACCAAGCAATGCCTACTATGTAGTAGCATTTCTACTATGTAGGAATGCTAATTCCATTCCTTAAACCTTTTGGTTTTGTTTCATGTTCCTGGACTTTAAAATGAAATCATGTAATTTCAGATTGATTTCAGGGGGGCCCACATCCCCAGGTCCAAGTCAACTGCTTAAGTCTTTATGGTGAAAGAAAGGGTAGGAAAAGCAGATAGTTTGTGTGTTTTAGAAATAAATATATACTATAGTCCACACAATTTTTCTTCTCTTCTCTGTCCATCATTTAATTTTTAGGATTCTGAAGGGACTGGTGAGGGAAGAGATATCATCTTCAAGTGTTGCATTGAAACATTAATCTAATATTTATTATTGGATCTTACGTCTTAAAAGATGTTAAGATTCATGTAAATAGAGACTATATATAATTCCTATTACTGTTACTGCTAATAATACTGCTAATATCATCTCAGTAGATTTTGATCTCAAAACTAGAGTAATTATAATTTTAAATATTCAGTTGCATTACTCTAATGTGTTAAAACCATATTAATGGGAACACCATTCAAAAGAGATCCCAGAATTTACAAAGGTCTTTTTCCCCAGGATCTCAGAATGTATTTGCAGCGTGAAGTTAAGACTTTTTGTAGAATTAAGAATCCAGAAACAAATCCTACATTTACAGTCAATTGATTTTCAACAAAGGTGCTAAGATCACTCAATGGGGAAAGAATAATCTCTTCAATAAATGGTGCTTGGACAATCAGACATTCACATGCAAAAGAATGAAGTTTGACCCTTACCTCATACCACATACAAATTTAATTCAAAAATTAAGTGAAATGACATAAAACTCTTTAAAGAAAATATAGGGGTATATCTTCATGACTTTGGATTTAGCAAAGGACTCATACATATGATGTCAAGAGCATGAGCAACAAAATTAAAAATATATAAAATGGACTTCAAAAGTAAAAACTTTTGTGCATCGATGGATACTATAAAGAAAATGAAAGACAATTCACAGAATGGAGAAAATATTTTCAAATCATGTCTCTCATAAGAGCCTAATATCTAGAATACATAAAGAACGCATAACTCAACAGCAAAAAACCAATCAACCCACTTTTGAAATGGACAAAGAACATGAGTAGACATTTCTTTTGAGAGAAATGGCCATACAAGTGGTCATCAAGCTCATGAAAATATGCTCAATATCTTTAGTTATTAGGGAAGCATAAATCAAAAATATAATGAGATACTTCACACCCACTAGAATGGCTATAATTTTTAAAACACAGAAAAGCGAGTTGGTGAAGCCAATATCGAAAAAGTAGAATCCTCAAACATTGCTGGTGGAAATGCAAAATGGTACAGCTGCTGGTGAAAACTGTTTTATGGTTCCTCGATACGTTAAACATAGAATTACCATAGGATCCAGCAATTCAACCAGTATTTTACACAAAGAATTAAAAACAGAAGTTCAAACAAAAACCTGTATGTGAATATTCACATAGCACTATTTACGATAGCCAAAAGATGGAAACAACCTAAATGACCACCAGCTGATGAACAGATAAACAAAATGTGGTATATCCATATAATTATTATTCACTCATAAAAAGGAATGAAGCACTGGTACATGCTACAACGTGGATGAACCTTGAAAAGATGCTAAGCAAAAGAAGTCAGACAAAAAAAGACCACAAGTTTTATGAATTGATTTATATGAAATATCCAAAATAGGCAAATCCAAGGAGATGGAAAGTAGATTAACAACTGCCAAGGATTAGAGATGGGGAGGAAAATAAGAGCAACTACTTGAAGAGTGAAAGGCTTCCTTTGGTGTGTTGAAAATATTCGGGAACTAGGCAGAGGAAATGGTTGCACAGCATTGGGAATGTGCTAAATGTAACTAATGGCAAATTTTATGTTATGTATAATTTACCACACACACACACACACACACACACACACACACACAGAGGTTAAGACTTCCTAGAATGTTTTTTTGGCCTGCAATTCTATTTCTTCTGATCAGAAGCTGCTGTTCGGAGAGTCTTTCCCTTTGAATCTAAAACTTAGTCCTCAACCACACACCTTTGTCTTCTTTATGGCAATCCAATTCTCCTATGTATAATTATAAGACTAGCTAATAATTGTATGCCAGGAACATTTTATTTCTTAAATATTTACAAAACTCCAAGTATGTGGCGATCATTGTCTTAGACACTGAAGATACCACCGTGAATAAGACATAAATATCTACTCTCAAGAAAGTTAGCTCATTGAAAAGAGACAAGAAATAAATGAATGAAATAGGTAATTTCACAAGCTCTCAGTGTTGTGAAAAAAGTAAAATAGGATGGCATGATGGAAAATAATAGGGAGAGAGGGGGATCTAATTCAGCCTGAGTGGTCAAGGAAGGCCTCTCTGAGGTGACATGTGAGCTGAGATCTTGCATTCAGAAGGATCTCAGGGGAAGAGTCTTCCAGCAGAGGAAACCACACAAGCAAAAACCTAAGGCAGGAAAGGCTTTGGGTTGTTCAAAAAAGGCTAGAGTAGCTGAAGCAGAATTAGGAAGGGAAAAGAATTTGTTAATTTAATGGGAAATGTAGGAAATGGGAAATGGGAAATGAATCAGATCCTGTAAGGCCTGTAAGTTTATCAGGGAAGCCATTGCAGAGTTTTAGGCAAGGGAAAACATGATCTGCTTACTATTTGAAAAACAGCACCACTCTGGCTGCTAAGTGAAGAATGTGTTGTAGGATGTAGAGTAGGAGACTACTTAGGAGACTGTTGTGTTAGATTGCAGATGCAAGACAATGGTGGCCAGAGCTGTGTGGGAATGGTGAAGGTGGAAAAAATCATCCAAGACTCCTTACCCTGTCGTCTGCCTTTCATTTGTGGCCCACATCACATAGGATACCCTGCCCTAGACACAGCCTCCGTGTGTCAATGTCCCAGCATGACTTTCCTGCCCTTATCTCCTGCATGGGGGCTGGAGGGACAGCATTCACAAACCACAATGACGAAAATAATGAAGAACAATAGCCTGAGATTTCTTCTATTTTCAAGAATGCGGGCTCTGTAACAAATACACAGATCCAGAAACTTCCTGTTTATAAAAGGGAGTCCAGCAGTTCAAAGCAAGGCTTGCTTTGCAGGGAAGCAATACATGCCCTGTGCACACAAGGAGAGCAAAGACTCCTAGCCCTGTCCATACCCCATGGGAGGGGATCTCCAAAGGCCACAGTATCATCTCCCTTCAGGGCAGGTTATTTATCCCATTGTCAACGTTAGCCCAGACGCAACGCCCAGATTCCAGGCCCCTCTGTGTTTCCCACTGTTCATCCTTGGGGACTAGCATGAGGACTGGACCAGAGGCAGATGAAGTGGACACAGAATCCAAAGTAGACAAAGAATTTGAATGCAGGGAAAAGAACACCTGTCAAGATATACCTTGGAAAACAAAACTCATTCACACTTCAACTTCCTCAGGAAAGGCCCAAGGTCTTAAAGGAAGATGCCCCACTCAGATTTCCTGTTTAAAGAAAAATATAGCTTTGTTGTAGCAAAAATCAAAGGCTTAAGAAGTAAGATTTGGGAGGTTTCATGTAATGAGGGAAAGCTGTGAGCCATAGGAGGCTTTTGAGAATTCTTATTCCCGTGGGTATAATAAATTGGAAAGTAAGAAAAGCTGAAAGCTGGAGAGCTGCAATAGATGACTGCAAAAGGTTCAGGGATGTACTGGGCAGAGCAAGGACAAGGGTCCCTCTAAATTTTCTTAATTTATAAGCAGATGACAAGACAGCATATGCAGGCCATTGAGCAAAAGCAGCAATAATCTAAAAGGAACGAACACACAGGTTTAGTGTCATAAGAGAATACAATTTATGGCAAGGTTAATCTGATGTATGTAGCTAATGGGGTGCATAACTGTGACTGTGCTTTGGGAATAATTAGGCATAAATGGTAAACCGCTAATGTAATTAAGTGTAATAGTTGTGCTACATAACTGAACACATTTTAGCTTTTTCCCACTTTAAGTTTTCTAGTATCCATACTATTAATACTATAAATGTGACTATTTATTTCTGACACACCGAATTAGCACCCTCATGAGGCAAACCCAAACCAGTTAGCATTTGAACTTTCACCGTCTGTCCCTTCTACCTACTCCTGTCTTTAGATCTCCCTGTCTTCCAAGGAGGGTCCTCCTTGGTTAGAATGGTTATTTGGGCTTCACCATGCAGAAGCAGAAAGGGGAAAAGAAAAACCAGTACACCCGTTAGAACTGAGAATCAGAGAAAAGTTTGCTGCAAGAATTGCTGAAGTGCTACATGAAAGAGATGATAGAGACAAGAGGAATTCTTTTAAATGTGTTACTGTGATCCACTATTGCATCAAGAAATGCAAGTAAAACCCTTAGGTTATTTTTAAATTTCTGTTGATTGCTGGATTTCTGCTTGTTGAGTTTTTGGGGGTTTTTGGGGCCATAATACAGTTTGGACACTAGACCACATGGGTCATATTATAAGTGTTTTAACCATTTTCTCAAACACTGATACAAATATTTTTTAAAGGCCTCAAATCTCACTCCCCAATGGCATGGATTCCACTTTCACTAATTCTTGTACTAGATCTCAGGACCCTGGACTACCCAATTCCACTCTGCCAGTCTGTCTGTCAATTTTTCACACATGTGCAAAGTTTCATACACAGGATTATTTAAAGCTATTTGGTTAATCATAACTGCTAAAATTATACATGCTAAAACTTAGGTTTTTTTATGTCTTTAGGTTCAATTTGTAAATTTTGTTATTTTGTTTTTAAAAATCTCAAAAGAAAAAATGTAACTTGTACTTTTAGTTTGTAGTATGTTTAACTATAAATGTAGTAGGTTAAATCTTACTAAGTGGCAAAACCTATTTAAAAATTAAAGTAATTAAAATATCAGAAACATTTTGTGATGGTGTTTTGATTTGTCAATGTGGCTAGGCTGTAGTCCCCCAGTTAATGAACCAAATTTGAATCTCAGTGCAGCTGTGAAGAGATTTGAATCCTTATTCTGTTCACTTTAAGTAAGGGAGAGATTATTCTGGGTGAGCCTGACTTAGTCAATTGGAAAGCCTAAAAAGTAGGGCTGAGGATTTTCCCTTCTAATGGCCTGCCTTACAGACCTCAGATTTGCTTAGTCAGCCCTTGCTTTCCAAAACTCAAGTCCTTGTAATAAATCATACATGCATGCATGTGCTTGTGTGTACACACACACACACACACGCGTGCGTGGAGCTCCTACTGGAATCTGCTTCTCAGATTAAGCTCTTGAATGATACACATTTACACATTTCAAATTTGGTATAACTGATTCTTTTTCACAAACATCAGACATCTGACAGGGCAAACTTACAAACAATATCAGCAAAATTTTTATAAATCTAACAGGATAAATTTTAGATGTTAAAAAAATCAGGTTTTCTTAAATATGCAACACTGCTTACAAACCTATATTCTTACTTTCCAATTAATCATAAATATAATAATTAAGCATCGCCAATTACGATCACAAAGCTAATATGCAGTTTCTCTAAATTGTCAATTTTTCTCAGTATTTCAAATGTCTAAACTAACAAACAAGAAAGATTAATTATTTTAATCTATCTTCTGAAAACACAAAAGTGTAAGTTTCATTTACTTTATTTCTCTATTTATTTGTATACATTGTATACATTTTATATATTTTATACATTTGTATACATTTCATTTACTTTATTTCTCTATTTATTTGTATACATTGCCAAAGTTACTTAACATCACTTACCCAACTCTTAAAAGCCATAAAACTGAATTTGAATCAGGGTAAGTGGTTTAATTCAGGAAAATAAAACAACTCAAGCTCAGCCTACCTAAGCTCAGCCTGCCTAAGATATATTCAAGAGATTTTATTTCATAAGTGGGTCAGAAAAAATTTTAAAAGACATATACCTATGAGAAGTATCTGAATATGAATTCAGTTTAACTTAATAAGGTGAATTCTACCTGAATCTTTCCTGTTTCGACAGAGGGGAAACTTCCAGAAAACTGGAGGTGGCTGAGTTGAAGAGAAGGAAGTGTTAGTGAAAGGAAACAGGAGCAGATTATGGAGGACAAAGTTTAGGGAACTAACCCAGCGATGTACACATAGATTCATAGCTTCATGAAAACTATGACATCGACGAGAGCTGAAGCTGTGGATATGGAGAGCCAGAAAGATACTCAAGAAAGCTTCCTGTAGAAAAATTGGCAAAGCTTGGTGAGGCCACAGGAAAGGTCTACCATGATTGGAGAAGCAATGCTTCAGGTAGATGAATTGACTCTAAATACTGCCTATTACAAAGACAGATGCATATCAAAGAAGAAATATATACAACAGAGTTAAGGATTTTTGTTGTTGTCATTTGCTTTAAACTTCTCAAGGAGAGTTTCCCTTAAAAAACAAAAACAACAATAACAAAAGAAATATACTTCCAATGAGAAAGGAGGAAAGGAGGCCTGGAGTCACAGAGGCCAGGGCAACTGTAGTCTGAAGGCCTCACAGCAACTTCCAGGAGAGTTGAGGCCATTGGGACTCCAAGAAAGGAAACCAAAAGAGTCTTCAGGTGAAAGAGTCTAGTAAAATTTTGTAGAGTTTTAGAATAGTGATTTAGAAATTGGTAGGAATGAGAGCAGCTGAAGGTATAAGAAAATTCGAGGCAAGAGAAAGGAAAATTTTGAAAAGTGTTATTAGAGTCCCATTAGTTTTCTTTGAAAAATTCTAATAAAGCCTGGAACTATATTTTGATTACTTTTGCTTGCTGGACTGTGTGTCTAACTGCACCTGGGCCACTAAACAGTCTAGACTTTATTCAGATCACACATATTCAAGTGATTCACTAAATTCTTCTATGCAGAAATGGAAAAGTATATTTTTTGTTGCTTGCCAAAGTACAGATATCAACTACTTCTCCAGAAAAGCAAATCTTTTTTCTTATGTTCAGGGACAAAAAAAAAAAAAAAAAAATCTATCTGCCTTTTGTAGGTTTGTGTATTTCTCAGGCACCACATTATGTGAGTTTCAAAGAAAATGTATAGTGCTTGTGGCAGGGTCCATTTATTCAATAATTTGTTAAGCAGACATCTTTATAGAAGCCTCCATGTGCCCAGCATTATGCTAGGTTCTGAGATCAAGGGATAAGACTCAAGTCCTTCAAGAAATGTGTATCCTGGTGGAGAAGACTGAACTGATTCTCCCAATCCTTTTGGAAACTGATTTAGCAACAATTATTTTAAAATCAGACAAATTTCAATTATAATCCAATAAATCTATTCTAAGAAATTTGACCTGACAAAATGATTACTTTTTAAATTTAATTTTTAATTATAATTTAATTTTAAATTTTAATTAACTCAGTAATTAAAAGCCAGATATCAGTTCCAATCCTGTTTCTGCCACTTATTAGATTATTACTTAGCTTATGGTGGGGTAAGTAATTGCAGATAGTTAAGTGCTATCTGCAATATGAAGATAACGATTCTAGCACACGAGGTCATTGTAAGTATTAACTGTGATAACATACATAGAGTTTATCACTGTGCCTGAGACATGGAAGATGCTTAATAAACAATCGTGTCTCCCCTTAAGTGATAACCACAGAGGGATTACAACTACACGGAAATCTATAAACACGTGAATGAGGCTGAAAAATTATGTGCTCGAACTAGTTTTGCTTATGTGATGGATCATTAGATGGCTTTTTTTTTTTTTAATTTTAATTTCTGAGAATGCTTTTCTGTGGCTAAAACTTCAAGCTCCAGACTCTGAAATATATTCATATATTTCATGGAGTTGGAGAATGTGTTTTTCCTTTTCCAAAGACAGGACACATTTTGAAACATAATAAAGAAAGAGTAAGGCTTCTTCTTGATTTCCACTCATAAATGGTGTTGGACATTCAGCAGCACCACTTAGCCACTCATTTGTTAGCCACTCAACAAACATTTACTGAAGATCTACTATGTGCCAGACACTAGACTGGTGGTTGGGCATTCGGAGTGAAATGACAATCCCCCTCTTTGCATTTGAGGGGTCTATTTCTGTTATTTACTGACAAATCTATTATTACAGAACAAGTAAACCCTACCACAGCACTGTGCCCAGTGTCACTACAGGAGCCTGGAAAAGAGGCATCTCAATAAGGCTGGTTAGTTACAGAGTGCTTCCTGGAGAACATAGTGCTTAAATTGAGTTTTAAAGGATGAGAAGCAGTAGCTAGATAAAGGGTTGTCATGCCCAGAAGAAAGAAAAGTATACGCAAAGGCAAAGAAACGGCATAAGTGGCCAAGGGCAATCCAAAACAATCATTCCACACTTAACACTTAGATTGTACTCTCTGGAATTGTTCTTCAGATTAATTTAAACCATGTTTCACATTTACCAATTTTTCTCACAAGAAAGGAAGCCTTAACGCTGAAATTGCCCCAACATATTTACCACTTTGCTCCCATACTGAATGAAAGATATCCACAGGAATCATAAAGTTTTCAATAAATTTACCACAAATTACTTTTCAGAAAACAGGTCTCACTTAGGATTAATGATAACTGATCATAGCTTCTAAGGAATACATAACAATAGCAATGATTCAGAAAAGTAGTGGGACAGAGTATCCCCTAAAACACTTATTTTCTCAGCTGTCTTCGTTTGGCAGAAGATGGACTTCCTCAGATTGACCAACAGCACGGTATTTTTACCCAAAATGTGTCTAAACACCTTTTCTCTTAATACCACCTTTTTAACCTTCTAACAAGGACTTTACACCGCATTTAACGCAAGCAGTGGAGATGGGCAAATTGAGTAGGACTAGCAAAAAGGGTGTGTTTATGCTAATTAAGAGAGATAATTCCTTCTGATGTATAGACACTATATATTTTTTTTTTTAATTTTTTTTATTTTTTTTGAGACGGAGTCTGGCTCTGTCGCCCAGGCTGGAGCGCGGTGGCCAGATCTCAGCTCACTGCAAGCTCCGCCTCCCAGGTTTACGCCATTCTCCTGCCTCCGCCTCCCAAGTAGCTGGGACTACAGGCGCCCGCCTTGTCGCCCCGCTAGTTTTTTGTATTCTTTAGTAGAGACGGGGTTTCACCGTATTAGCCAGGGTGGTCTCGATCTCCTGACCTTGTGATCCGCCCGTCTCGGCCTCCCAAAGTGCTAGGATTACAGGCTTAAGCTACCGCTCCCGGCCTGTATAGACATTATATTAAATGGAGGCACATCTCACACAAGGTTGGCATCTGAAGTTTGGATATAAGGCCCATAGTAAGTGTGGTCGAAAGTATGTTGAACATCCCATAAACCACCCACAAAGAATAACATACATGTTTTGTGTTGAAAACCCTGTTCATTGATGTGTGTGCACATGAATAATGCATACAGTAATAAAAGTCTATAATAAGTGGCACCTATGCAAATGAAATTTAAGGCATTTCCATGGTAAGTATTTAAAAGATCGCTTGCGTAGTTGAATTTAAAAACTTAAATATACAATGTGTCTCCACTGCTCAATACTTAATGCCAATGGAGGAGTCTAGGATTTTTACAGGTCTAAGGAATATATTCTGGCAGAGAGAGCACTGAAGTTGAAATTGGAAGAGCTGGGTTCAAGTTCTGCTACTGTGACTTATTGATAAAGAGGGCTTACATCTCAGGTCACATCAAATCTTTATAGTTTTTGTCCAAAATGTCAAGATAGTCTTGGAAATACTTGTGTCTATATCTTGGCATGTGATATGTTGACATTGTGTACTCAACATGAGAGTAAAAGAGCCCTGGGTCACTGGGCCAGGAACTTGTGGCTTCTATTTCTTTCTTGCTTAATAATAAAAATCAATCCAGGACCTTTTTATTTTCCTTGGGTATCTTTACTCATTCTCTTACTCACTGCTCAATTAATGTTTAGGCTATTTTTAGAGCTATAAACAGTAACAATATTTTTAAACGGAGTCAAAGAGGTTTCCCCCAATAGCCTCACACATTGAATGAAAAACAGCCACAGGAATCATGTTTGCAATAAATCGACCACAAATTATTTTTCAGAAAACATATCTCACTCAGTATTGATGATAACTACGTTTAAAAGTTAGGAAACAGAGTGAATAGTCGAGTTTTCAGCCTATCTGCCAAAATGAGTACTAAGAGGATTCAAGAAAGAGGAAAACTGAGACAAAGGAGCTGAGAAGGAACATTATTCCATTGCCCACAGCCCTGAGAGTTAAGAAAGTTATACATGTGGTCATTGCCCAGGTCCACTATCTTTGGAACCCCTCAGAACTTAGAAAACCAACATAACTTTTTAAAAAATCCTAACCTTTATACTCTGTAATGGAGATAGCCCTTTGGATATGAATTACTAAAATTTGATTTTTCAAAGATGGTTGGTAAACTAGGCTTCATTTAGGATCTCCCAGGTATCTAGGGACTATTTTCCAAATAATGCAGGCTCAATAAAACTGCCAAGAGTGCTTTGTCATTTTATTTTTTTCAGATATGAGTAATTTAATCCATATGTTGCTCATTCACAAAAATCTCCACAATGCAGTTTAAGATTTTTAAGAGCCATTTGTTTTCCCAGGAGGTCCTGGAGCTTACTTACTAGTTTTCTAGAAACTATTTTTTAAATCAAATTTCAATACAGGTGACTCTCTTTTCCTTATGAAATCTGGGTCTTGAAATTTTAGGTTAGGTTTGAAAACAGATTCCAAAATGTTTTGCCTATTATTTCATTTGTAGACTATTTGTTCTGAGGTCAATTTTTGTGGGCATTTACCTCAGCTTTGTATGGAACTTAAAGTCTTAGGAGTAAGAGATTCATCCTCTGTCCCAGGATCTCATGGAAAGATTCTAAACCTCCTTGCTCATGTAGGAGCTGTATTTTCCCAGAGAACTAAGGTTTCATTTATAAAATATCTTTTTCAGGGTTCTTATTATTCTATTTCGTAGAAGTTTAACTCACCTCATGCAGAAAGGAGGTGACATGTCTGTGCCAGCAAGAAGAATGCTTCCCAGTAGATGCGGCTTAAGTTCCAACCTCAAGAAGTCATTTCGCTCCCAGGCGAAGGCCTCACTGATGATGCCAATTCAAAATCTCTGCCTTTCTATTTTCCTTATTTCAACTTCATCTTCAAAAGGATAAAATCTGCCTCAAAAACAGCTTAGAAATCTGTTCTCACCCCCACTCCTCCCTGCCTCATGGTCACCCTCCACTTTCTTTGGTCTGAAACCAATTGTGTAAATTAATTCACTTCTGCATTGCTAATTGCTACGGAAGCTGAGAACTCAGAGGCTGCAAATACATCTTTGTGCTTTTTTTTTTTGCCATTTTGAAAGTACAGCTAGTCTTTTAACTGCCTTGAGGAAACAACTCTACTATCCAAACGGAAAAGGCCTCTGAGAACTGTCTATTATGTAGTGATCAAATGCAGGTCCTCCGCAGGCTGCCTGCCTGCCTTAAAATCCCAGGGCCACCACTTACTCCCTGTGAATCCTCAGGCAAGTTGCTTTAGTCTCTCTGTGCCTCTGTTTCCTCACCCATAAAATGGGGATGGCAGCAATATGTACCTAAAAAGATTACTGTGAGCAATGAATGAAATTAAGAGTTAGAACAAGGCCTAGCATAGTGTAAAGCATTAAAAAAAAAAAAAATGGCAGCTTTACCGGTATCTCTCCCCTTTAACTAGCTCCCTCCTGGGCCAGCACACACTCTACAGAGAATTCTCAAGCACTTGATTCAAGAGATAGACACTTTATGTGTGCCTGTGCCTGCCATCTATTCATTTATTCCACAAATATCTATGGAGCTATGCGCAAGATGCTATACTATGCGCTGGGGTATTCTGTTCCCATAAAAATACAGACCCAAGACTCACTTTTATCAAATGGTAACAAAGGAAACAATACAGGAACCAATGCTCTCCTCTGCCCCATCTGCCTCCCGTCTGAATCCGCACTCTGAGACTGGAGAACCAAATTTGTCCCAAAGGGTTCTCACACACCAGAGAACCATTAAATTAAAAAGCACTGATGCTTCTGGGAGGAAAAGATTGAAAGCTGTCAGCACTTTGCATTAACAGATTCTATCCAGCAAGCCCAGGCCCCTGACCCAGCTAAGGAGCCCCTTTTACATGGAAACAGCCCATGCTGCTGAATGAGACTGTGGTGCGTTCCCTTCCAGGTGTCCGGGGACTGAAGCGTGCTGCTCATTAGTGGTAAATGGGAGCTACATGTGGAAATCCCAGCACATTGAAAAGAGAATACAACCCTAAGGAACCATGAATCACTTGCATTGATTCTAAAACTGACTGAGATGCGGCGAGAGAGTTGTTTGTTCAGAATTTAATTTGATTCATCAGCCATTGGACAGGCCTTTATTTGCTGTTAAACTGCTACATTTCCAGCTGCTGAAGCTGACTCAGGTGTTCGGAGTTTTTGTATTTTGCGGGGGAGGGAGGCAGATCTGTACACAGAGAGAGTGGAATGCATTTTTGTTCAAACCCTACTTCTGCCAGCGTTGAAAGCACTCAAGTGAAAGGCAAATCACACTAATCAAGTGACATGGTGCCTACTGCAATTAGTGTGCCATAGCTGGGCACGACTGGAAGTTGGTTGTGTTTGGCATCTTCTGATGGTAACCTTTCTATTCCCTTGTGAAGACCAAGGCAGACTGGAAAGGGTAGACCATTGTATTTACAGCTATTGGATGCAGTTCTTAATCAGGCAAAAAAGAAAAATAAGACCCCCTTATTTCCTGCTCTCAGTTAATTAGCTATCTGAAACTCTGACCTCTGAATTTCTCACCTCCTGTTATGCACCCCCTGAATTTCCCTTCCATATTAGCTGTTCACTGTACTAAACTTAGTCTAAGTCATCCCATGATAATAGTCCATCTCCAGATTCTTGATGTTATCCACCCACAACCTCCCACTTCTCTCAGAAGGGTCCTGGTTTGGACAATACATTATATGATTATTGTATTTATAATGTGTGAGTCTCCTGCTAACTTGCAAATATGTCTCCATTGCCTTAGAAATGAAAGCACTGCCTTTCCAAAATTGACAATTCCAAACTCTTTCCTCTACCCCTCACCTGCTTTCCCTCACCTCCAATTCAACCACCACTCAAATAAATCTCCTTGTCTCACCTCCTGAAAAACTGAGGCTACTAATCATGAGCTCCTTTATCTTCCCTCTTCTCCTTCTCAGAAGATTTCTCTATCATCACCTATATTTTATGGCTTTGGGAGCAGCAAAACCAGGATTCAAATACCTGATCCGCCCACCATGTAGTGGCTATGTAAGCTTGGGCAAGTTTCCATGTCTACAAATTGAAGACCATCATTTCTATGCCACAGAACAGCTGGTATAATTAAGAATGAATACAGCACTTGATGGGGCTCACCTGGTGCACACTGTCGAGGGCATTATGAAAGCAGAGTTGCACAGCTGTCTTTCCTCTCTCTCTTCCATGTCTTAGCAGCTTCCCCTGCCTACGCTGGCTGTCTTATTTCTCTCTACTCTGTGTAGGGACTTGATCCTGCAGTTATCCCGCCTTACTCCAAGACCATTTGTGGTCCTCTCATTGATGTGGTTTTCTCCTTGAAATTTATCAAGCCCTTAATTCTCCTATCCTGAATAATCCCTCTTGAGCTACAATTTTCTTGGCTTGGTCTCATATTTCAATTCCGAAATGATTGTGAAGAGTCTTCTGCTACCAGCTGACTGTATGTCACAGCCTAACATCTCCTTAATTAACTGTAATCTGGCTGATATTCTGATCATCCTATAATGCTTGAGAAAGCCCTGTCTGATGACCTAGTATATCACCACCACACACCCTTTCTAAGACATCTCTTGGATACTTGAATCATGCTGCTGCCCTTTATAGAAACAATGCTACCACAGGGTAGCGTCCTGATGCTCACTCAAGCCTTTCCATCACCCCAACCTCTCTTTCTGCACCTAATATGCTATAAAGATAGGATTAAAATAATTTAAAGAAGGCCGGCCACGGTGGCTCACGCCTGTAATCCCAGCATTTGAGAGGCTGAGGTAGGTGAATCACTTGAGCTTAGGAGTTCAAGACTAGCCCCACCAACATGGCGAAACCCCATCTCTACTCAAAATACGAAAGTCAGCCTGGTGTGGTGGCAGGTGCCTATAATCCCAGCTACTTGGGAGGCTGAAGCAGGAGAACCATTGGAACCTGGGAGGCAGAGGTTGCAGTGACCCAAGATTACACCACTGCACCCCAGCCTGGATGACAGAGTGAGACTCCACTGAAATAATAATAATAATAATTATTAAAGAGTTCGATGATGAAATAGGTGTAGAAGACTTTGCTTACTTTTTAAATTTGCTTTTGCTTAATCCCTTCTTAGAGATTCTTACTGTATGTTAATAGATTAAAGGCTCTTTGAAGAGTTCTGCTTCAAAGTTCTGTTTCGAAGAGTAAGTATTTGAAAGAATACTTACCTGCTCAATAATTACCTATTGATTAGTCCACGAAGTACTTATTGTTATTAATATTTGACTTTTTACTGTACAAATGTATCAAGTTGTTCCTAAGCTACTAGCAAGTAAAATTTATGTTACATATTTTTTTGTACGCCTCTTAAAACCTGTTTTCAGATGTGGATGTAGTATTAATATACACCCATTATAAACCAGACTGTGAGGTCACTGTTAAATATTTTTCTTGTTTTTTAAAAAATTAATTTACACTGCATTTGTCTGAAATGAACAGGAAAGCAATGAACTATAAAATTTCTACGACACAACTATTTTCTCTGACTCTCTCAAATGCCTCATTTCTCCATGTCTTTTTTATTTTTAGTTTTTTGAGATGGAGTCTCACTCCACAGCCTGGGCTGAAGTGCAGTGGCACAATCTCAGCTCACTGCAGCCTCCACCCCTGAGTTCAAGCGATTCTCCTGTGTCAGCCTCCCAAGTAGCTGAGATGACAGGCGACTGCCACCATGTCCAGCTAAGTTTTTGTAGAGATGGGGTTTCACCATGTTGGTCAGGCTGGTCTCGAATTCCTGACCTCAAGTGATCCACCCACCTTGGCTTCCCAAAATGCTGGGGTTACAGGCATGAACCACCATGCCTGGCCTCTCCATGTCTTATATGACCCGAAGAAGGAAGGAGGTCACCTGCTGGAGCCAGGGGCCATGCTTGCTCCATTCAATGCATGATCACATGTAAGCATTACAACCCTGTGAAGCAGATATGATTAAACACATTTCTACCGTTTATAAACTGAGGCTCAGAGTCACCCACCAATGAAGTGACAGAGTCTGCATTCAAGTTTACGTCTGCTGATTCTGAAAATCTGTGCTCTTTTGCACAAAATGACAGCCTTTACCAATAGTGAGGTGAGTGGAAGTGACATGCAAATGCAGCAGGTGGGAAAAGAGAGTACCCAAGAGAAAACTATTTGTCCAGTGGCTGGAATGATAAACCTTTGCCAAGAGCATTGTGAGGCACAGAAATTATAGCTACCAGCTGCCAACTCCCAATCTTGGGTCATAGAGAAAAGAGGAGAAAAAGATACAGAAGAAAAGAAAGACTGAACAAAGAAACAAAAAGTAATATGCTCAAATTGCCTCAGCTGCCGCAAAGCTATTTGCCCTAGGGGGAAAAAAATAGACTGTGTTTCCTGCCTTGACTTAGTGCTGATCACCTGGTATCATGAAAATTCGACCAGACTATGCCAGCTATTTTGCCTACTGCAAAAGATAATGAGAGAAAAAACTGTAAGCTTCCATTAGAGTCACAGACTGTGTTTTATACTTTTCTCCTATGTGTGTTTCTGCTTCCTAACAATTAAATACATGAGTGTTTATTGAATGCCATTTGAATGAATGAATGAAAATAGGTTTATGTCAGAGAGCTATTTGAATTCCCTACCACTCCTTAATTACTTACCACAGCCACAAAACCTTTGAGAAACAAGGCAGGTATAAATTTATAAGTCAAATTATTTCCAAATTGGTGTTCTGAAAAGAAGAAATGTATTAACATTGCTTGTGGGTGGTTTAGTACCTCCATCATCAAAATGTCAATATTTATACACTTATGACTCTAATATTTTAATGGTACATTATCATAACATCTAGTATTCACTCAACACTGCTGTGCGTTCCTGACCTCTACAGCAAATCCAACTGTATCTTGTCGATCTATGTTGAGTGCAAGCTCCACTGATGGAAATAATCTCTCTACAAGACAGGTGAAAGGCTCCCTATATGTTACATGGTAGGTAAAAATCTAGTACAATGCGAAGCAAATGGCTTGGTGGCCACTCTTCACTAGACAGTAGGATGCTAAGGACAGAAATTAAAGAAGAAACCCTTTGTTCTTGTGCTTTTCACAGAGGATTCTTGGACCCTCTCTGAAAACCCAACTCTCTGAAGCTTTTTCTGTGAAATCACTGGCAGATAGGAACTTTTCAGCTAGCACATGTCAAA
The DNA here is from genome assembly GCF_002776525.5 of Piliocolobus tephrosceles. Lineage (NCBI taxonomy): Eukaryota > Metazoa > Chordata > Mammalia > Primates > Cercopithecidae > Piliocolobus > Piliocolobus tephrosceles. Next base: position 59,833,899 of record NC_045447.1, on the reverse strand, counting down.
GCTTCTGCCAGGAATGTAAACTGTACAATAATTTTTTTATGTCTTTAGACACCTAAAACAGAAACCTTAAACACCCAAGTGTCAAAATAAGACAGATAACCCAATAAATTTGCTAGAGCAGGGACAGGGAAAACAAACACAGCCTTCTGTTATACGGATGTCTGTTAACTCGCTCCGACCACTAGCCTGAAACCTTAGCCTGCCACACGTCTTTCCTGTCGGGCTGTTTATTTAGACTCCCGTAAAGCCTCTCGGCACCCATTTTTAATTTTCAGCTTGCTTCTTGTCAGCTTTCTGAAAAGCATAGCAAGATCCACTGTTTAACAAAAACACACACAAATCAGAGAAGGAGGAGATGGATGGCAGAGGATAGTGGGTGCAGGCATTACCCAATGCACTGTGGGGGGACCACATTCCTGGTCCTATTTGTTTGTAACGGAGGGCAAGGGTTGTCAATCGGGGTCATTCAATCTTGCATGCTCAAATTTAACTATGTGGCTGTCCTCATAAGAAAGGTTTGCCTCGTTTGATACTATATTCTGCATTCATTCATAAAACACTCTGTAAATGCTCTTTGGAAATATTGGTTAAAAAAAAGAAGAAAACTTCAGTGGTGCTAGTTCATTTCATTCTGATAGTTTTCTATTCTTGATTAGATGGCTTGAAGAGGCCTCAAGCAATAATCCTGTCCTTCCAAAGAAAGATAATAGACTTTTGAGTTTAAAGATGATCATCAGATATGTTATTTTCCTTAAATGCCCCTGATAATACACCAACCAGCAGCAACTACTTATCAAGTAATTGTTACAGGCAAAGTGCTGTAGTTAGACCTGAGTAGAGAAAAACGTATTTTGTGAAGCAAAAATTGGAATTCAGGGTTTCATATGGAATAACTGTGGCAGATTCCAACTCAAGAGGCAGTCAGGGAGATGCAGTGTAGGTGCCCCCGATACTGGAATTTACAGGCATTTTGATAACTTCAGCACGGGCAATATTAAAGACTATTTAAAAGTGGGCTCCTTGCTCTGTGAAAGCAAGCCTTATGGTCTGAAAAAGTAAGGCTTATAGTGGGGGATATAACATGGGGGATATAACATTTTTTCATCTCTTCACTGTCTCTCCGCTTTCACCCCCATGGAGTTGGAAGCAATCTCTCAATTTCCCAGAAGCCCATAGGATCAATTTATACTTCTTTTTTAGTAGTCATCAATCTCAACAGTGAATAGTAATTTATTCTCGATTTTAGTGATTTTTTCTAAGAATGTAAGATTTTCAGGAACTGGTGGGCAAAGAAAGAAAAGAAAGGAGTTCTTTTTTAAAAAAAGTAAATTGCTCCTATGATTTCATCACATATATGCACACACACATACACAGGAAGAGGCAAAAGTCCCAGGTCACATCCAACATATACAATCCTACCCCTTCCTCAGGGATAACCACTGTTAACATTTAAGAGCGCTATTTTCCTGGATTTATTCTGTGCTTAAATTTGATATACAAGCATATATATGTATATGTGTATATGCATATATGTATACGTCATATACAAATAGCCATACATACATGTATTTCTTTTCCACAAAGATGGCATTCTGCTCTCTCTCTCTCTCTCTATATATATATATATATATACACACACACACACAAATTTGTTTTTATAATACAATTTGTTTTTATATTAACATTTTATTTTCTATCTCTTGTCAAGCCAATACATATTTTTCTATGCATTCTTGCTAATGGTTGCATAGTACGGCATTAAATAATTATAACATCTTTTATTTACCCAGTCCTCCAACTGATGAACACATAGTTCATTGCCAATTTGGGGTATTACCAAAAGGCTGCAGTTAACATTCTTGTGAATATATTTTTTCACTGATTTGTGTTACTATTTCTAAAATGTAGAGTCCCAGAAATAGTGATCCAGAGAAGTGGGACTTGCCTGAGTTATTAATACATCAAAAGAAAGAATGTGGAGGGGCAAGGGATCAACAGCATCAGAAGCAGAGAGAGTCTGGAAGGCAAATGTTTGTGGGGCCTACCTGAGTCATGTTGAGAGAAAAGGAAGTCTGAGTCTCTGACATCAGGTGACTTGGTTTCACTGGCAAAGTATCTCTCTGAGGGGAGCAAGTGCCACCAGCTCTCTTGGGTGAGAATTTTAATTTTAGGTGATAATTAGATAATTTAAATATTGCTTAATTCCTGTAACTTATTCTGATCCTGATTCTATGCTCACTAGGCAACATTATGAATACAATATGGTTTCCCCAAAGATCCAACTTGAGAAAGTTGAGTATAGGGGAAAATGTAGGCAGTAAACTCTCTGCCAGTCTGTGTATTGGGTTTCTGTAAATCCTCCCTGAGATATGGATCCTCTCAGTATAGTGGTAAAATTGGTTTTCAAACCTACAGAATAGCCACCCTGTGGAGCCTGTTGAAAGACACCCTGTCATCAATATGATCAACACCTTGCCTCCATTCTGTATTTTCAATTCCAAATGCAGGTAACCAGTAAACTCCTAGAAGGCAAGAGACACCCTTGATCTGAGTTTGTCATCCCCACAGCTGGGGGACAGTGGCAGAATGGGCATCCATTGCCAAGTGAATTTCTCATTGTCCTTCACAGTTCTCACCCCCACTCCCACTGCAACTCCACTAGTCAGGCTCTCATCCACAACATCAGTACTGCCCTCAGCTGACCCCACTGTCTCCACTCTTGCTCTCCTTGAAAGCATGTGACGATAGTGTCCTTTTATTTAAAGAATAACTTACAACCCCCTATAAGCTGGCCCTAAGACCCAAGGTCTGGATCCATCATACCTTTGCAGTCCAATTTCTTACTACATCTCTTCTCCCATCTCCAGGCCTGTGCTTATATTATTCTCTTCCATTCCCAATGACCTCTTCTTGAGAAATCAAAAATAGATTTGTAAGATAGAATACATAAATGGTTTGCAGAAGAGCAGGGGCTTCTGTACTCAAGCAAAGGTTAATCTAGCTGGGTGAGATGGGGAGGGATGGGGAGAGTTGTGGACTCACCAGTCAGGAGGACCTATCTGCCCCTCCCCTACCCCATCCCCAGCTCTCCTTTTGAGTTATGGTGTCCACCAAAGAATAAGGTTCAAAGCTTGCATTGTTGCAAATCCATATTAACTAGTTTAATAGGCAGGAAAACTAGAAATTGTTAATGAATATAAAATGTTTATTATATAGAAATAAATTTGTGTTATTAAATATTGTTCTAATGTAAGGCAATTCAAGATCTGGACACCTTTCCCAGAAAGATGCTTATTTTACTATAATACATGGAACATGCAATGTTTTCCAAGTTCCAAGGAAAAATTCTTGTCTAAAAGTTGTCCTGGTTTACCGTTTACCTTGCTGCTAAAGAACAGAGGAATGCCTGACCACGAACTCACCACAAATGAAGTATTGACTTGGGTTTGGATGCCTTTCCTGGCATTCAGTATTGCCTGGAGAAAGGTTACAAAAAGATCCAGAGCAGCTCTCTCCTTTGAATCAGATGCCCAGTCCTCTGAGATTTGAGACTGCCTCACCTCCAAAGTTAGGATCCCCAGGTCTGCTAGACATGTAAAAAAGGTAAAAATTTCACAGGAAAATGAAAACCATGTGGTAATGTGTAAATATTGTATAATACCGTTTTGAGACAAAAATAAATGGGCAACATAATTATGCTTTGATTGGTTTTTCATGTCAAGGTCTTGATGTCTGAACATTTCTGTTTCATTATCTTGTTTTAGAAGAAATAAAAATTGGGCCAAAGCCAGAGAAAAGAGCTATTCCTGAGTCTGGCAAGTGCCCAGTGTAGATGTGCAGTAAATTCTTGATCAAACAGACCCCAACTCACAGGCTTCAACCCTTAACCTGATTTTCTTTTTCAGTGTTCTACTTTCAGAAGATATGTTTATCACAAGAAAAGACGATCACATTGAGGATTTCCTTCTGAAAGAAACTCACAAATTTCAGAGGCTGGCCAATGGTCAGTATCAACTCTACCTATCTGGGGGAGACAGCATCACAAAGGGGTGCAACTAACCAGAGGCAAAAATAAGTGGACCTAATCTCTTCCAACTCTTGACTTCCTCATGCAAGTCAGTCAGTCTTTTTCAGTTTCAGTTTTCTTATTCATGAAATGTGGGTAATAACACTTGCCTTCTCAGTCTCAGAGGAGGATTGGGAAAATTAAATGAGGTAATATATAGAAGAATGCTTTACCTCTACAACACAATAATGACAACACATTATTGTCATTGACGTACTACCACTTTCTATATTCAGCCTAAAGACATCTCCTGTGTTCTAGAGTCAGATGGGTACTATATGAGCAAGACAACTATATATCCTAGCTTTTCCTGGGTGACCTAGATTTCAACAGTTCCACCTGATTGTCCAGATAAGTGTACTCCTCAAAGTGTGCATTTTTACCTAGATTTGAAAGGGGAAAGAGTAGCCACTTAATTTTTAATGAGATGTGTAAATATACATCATATAATTAGAAATCTACACACAATATTTTAATAATAATCACCTCCTTCTGAATGAAATAGAATGGTCATTGATTAAAAAGTCTTTTATAAAATAAAACTAAGTGCAAAAAGAAAGAGGATGCAACATGGAACTATCTCAGGAAAGGAAAGGAACAATGAGCTATCAGAGGTATCTGTTTCCAAGTAGGTAAAACTTACCCTTTGAAATTAGATAAAACACTTCTTTACCTTTGACTATGGGCATGAAGTCAAAGGAAGCATTCCTCCAATCAGAGCCGGATGTGAGTTATGACTACTTAAGAAGAAAATGCCTTTCACGGGAAGTCTTTGGCAGCTATGTAGCTGGATTAGAAAGGAGTTAATTTAAGTGCACAAATAAATGGAATCTATATACATGGGGATTAGAGAATGTCATTCTTGACATTTCAAAAGAATAGATTTTTGACCTCAGTTGGAATATGCATGTGATGTGTCTCTCATTCCATCCCTAGCATTACTAACGGGTGTATTATTATTTCAGCACGAAACAAAGAGAAACAGCACTTGTCCCTGGACCAACATGGTATTTTAGAAGTCCCAGTCTCAACACAAGGAATATTTTGACAGTGGATGGAGCACATACCCCTTAAAAACCCCACACAGCACAACTGGTAAGTCACCCAGAAAGCCAATTCTATTTAAATGCTTATGAAACCTCTAAGGAGAAATTCAAAACATTTTTTAAAAATCACAGTTGTAAGCGAAATACTTCCAGCAGCAATAAGCTGGGAAAGTAGATGGCAAAATTCGGGGTGTTTTCTTCCACTTGAAGAGTCAATCTTTCCTTCTTTTTTAATGTATGTATGAATGGATGTATTTTAACAGGAGGCAATGAGGGCTTGTGTTCGTATCCAGGTTGATTCTGAAACATTGAGCAGATTTGTATAGCAAATCCTCAAAGAGGTGAAAAGTCCTGGTGAGAAACTCATCTAGTCCAGCTTCCAACTCCAATATCCAATTCAGGCAAACCCCTGGTAATTCTAATGACTTTCCTCTCTAATCTCAGTCCAATTTGGCTGTTGGGTTTCAGGTCTCATCACTCTTCCATCTACGGCTCAGGCACAACCACTGTAATAATGCACACCAACAATGAGGAGACTTTGTGTTTTTGTTTTGAATATATTAACCTGAATTTGATAAAGTTAGCAAATAATAACTTCCATAGTGATGATTTTTTTTCAGGTAGCCATGTTGAAATGATCCTAATTTTCCTTAGGGTCATGTCTAAGATCAGAGATTGGCAAGCTTTTTCTGTAATGGGCTTGATGGTAAATATTTAACTCTACACACTATAAAGTTTCCATTGTGGCTTCTCAATTTTGCTATTACATCAAGCAGTCAGTTACAGGTAATATGTAAGCAAGTTAGACGGCTGTGTTCTAATAAAATACTTTATGGACATATATTTGAATTGCATATAATTTTCATGTGTCAACAATATTGCTTTTCTTTTGACTTTTTCCAACTATGTAAAAATGTAAAAAACACTTTTAGCTAGCAGACCATACAAAAACAGGCAGCAGGCCACATTTGGCCCATGGGCCAAAGTTTGCTGACCCACGTCTGAGAAACTCTGTAGGAAAAAATTGCCAAGAGACACTTTTAGGAGTCACCATAGAGGAGGTTAGCTATGGATACAGCCCCTTCCTCAAAAGTTAAAGGCCAGTCACAGGTGATAGTCATTAGTGCTGTCCACTGAATATTCCTTGTTCCTTCCCTAGGAACATGGTAGCATTGTCACTTCCCACACCCTTATAGTGACTGTGGCATGTGACTATAGGAGACGTGAACAGAAACGACATGTATTCCCTCCAGGTGAAAACTTAAAGAGTAAAGACATGATTTACCATATTCCCTTCTCTAGGTTATAGTACTTATGAATGGGTGAAGTACACACAACTGACCTGCAGGTCATATAGCCTGAACAAGAAATAAGATTCTGTTGTGTTAAACCACTGAAATTTTGGGGTGATTTGTTCACAGGTTACCCCAGCCTGTACTAAATACAATTGGATTATTACTTACTATGATCAGAGGATGCCTGTGGTTCCTTAAAATGAAATATTTATTCTTACATTAGCAAGAGACAGCCACTTGGCCAACTGAAAATAAGTTACCACATATATCATAGATTTATTGTCCTTCAATCTGTGACCTATCAAGAAAACTATATATAGTAGATAATTTTTAATGCTTCTATTCAATGCATTGAATGCATTGAATAGGTTATAAGACAGGTAGTCTCATATTCTGCTGATGGAAAAGTAAACTGCTGGAATCTTTCTAGAAAGCTAATTTCCTATACCCACCAAGGTCTTTTATAATTTTTCAGACTCTTTGACTACAAACTCTATTTCTAGGAATCTAGCCTAAAAATATAGTCAAGAATCCAGGCAAATATTTGTGAATAATGATATTCATTCTTGTCAAAATAACAAAAAACCCTGGAAATAATTGTATTCAGCTTTATGAGAAATAGCAAAAATTATGGCATATTCATATAACGAAAAAGTTATACAACTATTTAAAATTACATCTATAAAGAAATTTAATAATGAAAAATAAATTAAATATAGTGTGATCTTTACCTATATTTACATATAATATATAGAGAAAGAAATAAAGTGAAGAACTGGAATGAAACACACCAAAACATAAACAAATGGTTATTTTATTCCATTGACATTTTTATAGTTTCCAAATTTTCTACAAGGAGTGTGTGTGTGTGTGTATTACTCTTATAATCAAATAAAGCAATAAAAGTCATCCCAAACCAGCCAGCCTTAGACTCATCTCCTCACAGATGAGGAGATGAGGAGATGAGGAGATGAGCTTTCCATAAGCTATGAAATGCCCAAGAATCCTCTGTAGTGAAGAAACTCCCCACTTTCTAACATTTTTACTTAGAACTCCTAATTAAGCTGTCAGCATAAAACCACCCCAAGAAAATGACTCATAGAAGTCCACATCAGAAAGAATGGGCCTTCCCTTCTTCCCAATGTTAGCATATATTAATTCAAAACTTATTAGTATTTAAATTACTTTATTATCATAATTCTTGTGAATGACTTGCTTTGGGAGGATTTCATAGATCTTTTAACCTACCCTTTCAGCCTTACCATCCCCACGATAATGCCAGCTTCTATAACAGCAAATAATCTCAGTGACTTAACACAATCATTCTTGTTCCCTTCACAGTCTGATCAGGTATTTGGTGCATGGCCTTCTGTTCCATGGTTAAAGTATCTTGGCTTCTTTTATTTCATGGGACCACCATCCGTAAGGGCTTCCTCAGAGGGCTTTGCCAGATCCTCTGTATTCAGCTAGCCAAACCAGCCGGGCAAGAAAGTTAGGAGAAAAGGCATACATCACTCTACCTTCATTCCATTTGCTAGAAAACAGTCACATGACCACACTTACCCACAAGTGGGACCGAGGAATGTGGTCTTTCTGTAGGTTCGCAAGCAGGAGGTGAGGGTGGGGAACATCACCAGTCTCCGCCTTACCCGCTACAGATAACTAAGAGTAGCTCTCAGCTCTCAATACTACATATTGTGGTTTACTTTCATCTTTTGCTAAAGGAACTCTCCCACTCAGTTCATCTTTCTCCTACCAGATTCCCCAAATTGGTTTTGAATCTCACTTCTAATAAGCTGTTTAAAATGCCCCAATCAAAAGAACTCATTCCTTTCTTTATGGACCTGTTGCATGAATTTCTATTATAATTATTCTTGGGGTCTGGGGCTTATATTAGTGGAAATTGTGTGTTTTTCCTTCATCAAAGGTAAGAGACTGAACCAGGTATTATTCTTCACCATCTCCCATGGTATCGAGCTCGGGGTTTTCACATGCTAAGCACTCAGCAAATACTAACTCCCTTGCATTGCTTTTCCACCAACATTCATGAAAGCTAACAGAACAAAAATACACCAGCCTAGTGTTTCACATAAATGCTGCCAGTTTTAGCTCTCCCTCTTAACAAATATTACATGAAGAGCATTTATAAGAAGGACCAGAAGAACCATCGAAGAAGCACATGAGCTTTAAAACCTCTTTGGGGATTGATTAAAGAACCAAAGGATCTAGCATAAGGTTTCGTATTCCTCTGATAATCCTACATATTTTGCAGACTTTAAAACTCTCTGTGGACTTTTCCTTTTCCTGGAAAATCCAAGTTCTTTAGTAAATCAACTTTTCAGCCCAGTGGGTATAAAAACAGACTGGGTAGTAAATGTGCTTTAGCTTTGCTGAGTTTGCAGGCAAATGGAAAGAAAAGCAAAGAAATAAAGTAAAAGTGAGAGGTGTGAACTTTCCCCATCCATCTTAATGGAGTGCTAACCTTCTTGCCTCAAGGTGACTGTTTGAATTCTAGAACTATTAAACAACAAGCTGAAATCCAAACAATCAGTCTGGGAGTGAAATTGCCTTGAAAAAGGACAGCTGTGTCCAGTTTTGACTAGGATGTAGGCTTAAGAAAGCAAGTACACCCTCAAAAAAACTGATTTTGGCTGTCCTCTGTCAGTTTTAGACTCTGTAACCTCTCCTCCTTGCTTGGCCCTGAAATGTTCACTCTGTTTGAAAGCTGGACTGGGTATAAAATGGGGCCTTGCTTTTAGGGATGGCATCTGAGAATGGGCACATTAAGTGAAAGACACTATCTTTTGTCAAAGAGTGCCTCAAAACTCTTAGAATTTGGAGTGTTAGTGATTGTTGATTTTCACCATTTGGAGCAATTTGTACAGTGCCTAGTACTAGGAGTTGTACAGAGGGGAAAGGCAGAAAGAGGCTAGAGACTGACCAACAGAGCTTAACTTGAAACATTTAAAAGCAACACATGCTTATACAGAAAGTTTAGAAACCTCAGACAAAAAGAAATAAACAAAAATTACCCAAGTCCCTATATTCCAAAACAAAGCTGTTAACATTTTGGTGTTTTGCCCTGTAACAATTTTTCTCTGCATAGGGTTCAGAAGGAATTTTGTTCTTTGGTTTGAAGCTATCGACCAGACCAGAACTGAGACTGTAGGAGAAACTGAATCCAAAAAGAGCAGACTCTAGGCCTAATTTCCAAAGCATCCTTCTTGATACTCTCTTCATTTATAAAATAAAAGGACCGGAACCAAACAACTCCCTGCTGGGTCTGATGTTTGGTAATTGGGTAAAAGCGTAAGAGAAAAAAATAACACCTGCTTTGAAGTCAAGTCAGACATGGACTTCATTTCCAGCTTTAGGACTTACCACGTGTTTCACCTCAGGCAAATTCTTTAATTTCTCTGACCTAGGTACCTCGTCTTTAAAATACAAATAATATTACTTCATAATTACAGTATTTTGAAAATGAAAGGACATCATATTGAAGATAATAAACAATCAAAGTTGTGATTATTGTTCTATGATTAATACGGGCTTGGGAGGAGTTTTAGGGAAGCTTTCCTAATATAACACTCCTTCAGTTTCTCCTACTCTCAGTTCTGTCTGGTCAATAGCTTCAAACAAGTCAACACAAATTCCTACTGAAACCTATGCAGAAAAAAGTATTGCAGGGCAAAACACCAAAATGGTAACTGTATTGTTTTGGAATATAGGGACTTGAGTAATTTTTGTTTATTTCTTTCTGTCCGCAGTTTCTAAATTTTCTATATAAGCATGTGTTGCTTTTAAATGTTTTAATAAATATTTTTGCTGAGAAAAAGAGTAAATATTCAACAGATACTGTGTGATCAGTAGGCTAATTATTAAGCAGCTCTTTGCAGATTGCTGTTGCATAAATTGTGCAACTGTATACCCCAGATTTCATGGGACAGTTCTAAATATGAATATTTTGTTCCATTCATTTAACTTAGTCTGGTGTATATGGTTACTCTGTACTGTTAAACCAGTTGTTCATTTAGTCTGAAGTATATGATTACTCTGTAAATGAGATACAATAGCAAATTAGTGAAAACATACGTGATATCACCTATCTAGAAACTTTCATCATTAAAAAGTCCTGTGTGTATACTAAAATAATAATAAAATCAAACTATGTGATGCCTGAGCAGAAAGCAAGCACAAATTGTAAGGTGGCAAATGGGGAAGTCACACTGGGTACTGACAGCCTCGTGTGTTTAGACAGAGAACTCTTCTGGATTCAATGGAGCACTTTATGCTGATTGGTGGGATAGATGAAAGAGGAGAGAATCTGGGGAAGGTTAAAATGCAAACTAGACATGGCTAAACGGTTTTCACTAGATGTGAAAGAGATGCGGTGGAGATGGGATTTTAACAGGGTTTTGGAATTACAATAATTATAAAGAAATCTGTGGGCCTTAGGCTTACAAAAAGGAAACACGTGACTCTATAGGTAGCAGTCAGGTAACATTACATAAGGTGTGGCTATAACCATATCAGATTCTTTGCCAACTCAGTGTTTTCTAAGGTAAAAAAACAAAACAAAACAAAACAAAAACATGGATACTCACTTAATAAAATGTATTGGGCTCCATGTAATCAAATATAAGATTAAAACTGACTTGAAAAATTGAAGCCCAGAGGTACAGTGGTCTCCAGGTTGATGCAGTCACTCAACAACCTCCAGGATCCAGATTTTCCAGGTGTGTTTCCCCCTGCCATCCTCTGGGTGTTAATGGTCATCTGCATAACCCAAGATGGCTATAGTCATTCCACGCATCATACGCTCATACAATCCTGGTGGGAATGGGGCAAGGAAGGCCAGAGGGGCAAGGAAATTCTCCTCAAGTGTCTCACTATCAGGGAAAAGGAGATTTCCTGTAAGTTCCTTCAACAAATTTCGTATGTATCAATGGTCACCATTGGGTCAAACGGCCATCCCCATCAAGGAAAGTAGGAAGGCAAGGGCTTTGTTTTTAGTTTCCAACACAGGCTGTGGTCTCTGCCCACCTGGGAAAAAGGGTGGCAATTAGCTGTTATGTAGAGAATTAGCAAGGAGCATCATAAGTGTTATATTTCAAACAAATTAAAATGCATGCCTTCTTAGCCAATAGTGCTTAAAATAAAAGTACCTGTATTCCTCATACCACCTCTCCACCACCACCTTTACCCTCCCCTCCACTCACATATACACACAGAGAGAGCAAGGACTGAATGACTTCAAAGTAATTAAAAAGTAAAACTAAAAATGGATGACAAATTCCTATCTGCTTTGTTTTGGCTTTCCAGTAAAAACTAAATTCAACACAAAATAAGGAGAGTAATTTAAAATTGTCATGCATTATAATAATTTATTTGTAATTAGAATACTTCATCTTTTATAAAAGCCTATTACTCTACCTGTGTAGTGTATCCACCTGCACAAATTTTTCTGAATTCCCTCAGGTAATTAGTATCATGAAATATTGCTGGATGGCATATTCTCCCCCACCATTACTCCTGAGATTTTATAAAATACAAGCACTCTTACCACAATGTTATGTTGAGAAATGTAATTAGCAGAAAATATTGTATGATATTCATGTCAAACATTACTTGGGCAAAATACATATAGACTCTAAGTATTCCTAGGTGACCTAATTAGGCAAAGCAAATTTATCTCACAAATCTTGACACTATATTTCTTCTCTGAAGCAGATATTCAAGGCCTTGGGAAGCATTTGATTCTGGGTTTAACCTCACAGTCGCCCAAGACCTTATATCAGATCACACAGTGAATCTATGAAATGACCCAGGATAATTCCTTTCAGCTCCATTTCAGCAAAGTCCTCATCTCTCTAGTCCATTGGCCAGCCCCACCTTCCTGCTGGATCCTATTTGCACATCTTTATTACCTGCCATTTTGGAAAGCCACAAACCATCTCAGATCATCTATTCATCAACTCTTCACCCAAGGCACATATGTTGCTATACTCTCTCCAATAATTCAGAAAAAGGGAAACTTAATTTCCTTTTGTTAAACAGTGGCATCCTACTATTGTCTTTGCCTTTCCTGCTTATACTGAACCCTAAACAAGCTTTTTCATCTACCAAATGTTCCACCAATGTCTAGAGTTTATATCTGTATTAGAGTCTTGCACCCTTGCACTGTTCTCCTGCACTAGGTATAAGACAGCTGCTTCCACTTAAAGGTAATTATTGCTGCAGTACTGAAACATATCAATTAACATTTTCCGAAGTCAATCATACAAAGATCCAAGACAAAGGTTAAGGAAGGAGATACTTCCATTCACTAGACTCAAGTTGTAATTGGTTTTCCAATTAAGAGTGGTTATCATGAGAAATTATTGGTTCTAAGACTAAAACGTTTACTAAAGCCACAATTACTTTGAGCCAAAGCAATAAGACAAGGCAAAAACAATTTATTATAATTTTTATATTACTTCATTTGTTGCACATCTAGTAAGCACTCACAACTTTGAAAAATAAGTGGGGAAAACACAGAAGAAACACAAAACACAGTAAATTTGTTAAACCATAGGAGTGTTTTCTATTAAGGATAATTATGGCCACATGAATCAAATCTCCCTACAAACTGGAGGATCAATAAGAGGGAATAAATAAACCACACACGACCCACACATTTAGCATTATCTGAAAAAAAGCCATGAATTCCAAATCACCCACAAGAAATAACACTAATTTTAAAATTTCTACAGAGCTCTATTGGCACTATGTTCTCAGAGAGTGGAATGAAAGACTCTGTCTTTGAGAAACTTCATGAAAAACAGGGGAAGAGAACAGAATACATGGGTGAAACAGAAAAAGAAAATCACCCTCAGAAAGATAAAATTCAACATTAATTGCTAAAATACTGAGCATATATCTGGGACTTCATATTTCACAACTACACCTACAGGAAAGGGACTTTAAAGTGGAGTTTGCAACCAATATCTCTCAAATACAGACAAATTCAGAAAAGCTGTATTTTCTGTTTCCACAAGAAACCTTGTTTCTGGTGGAGAATCAGACAAATACAGAAAATACAGTATCGGAGATGTGACTGTGAAAAGAAAAAGAAATAAAAAGGAAAAATATGTAATTGTTAGTCTTACAGAAATTAGAGAAATAAAATATACTCACCCCTCTCCCTGTTTCCATCACCATTAGCATCATCTATTGGAGAAACTCTGCTTCATGATACCAAGAAAGAGGGCACCCTTAAAACTAGAAATCCTGTCCACAAAATATCTAGGAATCAAATCTAAAAAAGCAACCTAGTGGTATGCAAAGATCCTATAGAAGAAAGTAAGCAAACAAAAACATGAATTTCAGTTGAAACTTCTCTCCTAATAAACCATACAACAGAAGAAAACCATAACTAAACTCCGAAGTAAATTAATATTCTTAAGCAACCATTTAGAGAAGGATCTTTTAATACATATAATCAAAAATTTAAAAACTAAAAAACGAACCTGGAAAGAAACAGGAAGAAATGCAATAAGAATGGCCGGAACTCAGGAAAGAAATTGAATAAAAATACAAAATTGTCTTATAAATGAAAAATGAGTTATAAGTTGCACAAGGATGAATAGATTAAAATAAAAATTTAATAAGAGGTTACACAGGTCTGAATGTGTCCCCCCAAAATTCACACGTTAAAATGTAACCTCCAAGGTTATGGTGTTAAGAAGTGGAGCCTTTAGTAAATGATTAGATCAGGAGGGGTCCGCCCCCATGATTCAGATTAGTGCTTTTATAAAAGGGCTTCAGCAAGCCTATTTGCCCCTTCTACCCCTTAAGCCATGTGAGGACACATAGAAGGTGTCATTTATGAGAACAGAGCCGTCATCAGACATCAAATTTGCAACTTGCCAGGATCTTGATCCTGGACTTCCCATCCAGAACAATGAGAAATAAAATTCTGTTATTTATAGTTAATTACTCAGCCTGTGGCATTTTATATTAGCAGCCTAAAGATAATAACACAGACATATTGAAAAAAGGTAGGGAAATAACTGAAAGAATAAAAATGAGAAAAGAAGGAAGTAAAAGTGGTCAGAGAGAAAACAAGGCAAAGAAGGCTTGGTGCACTTATAATGGGAGTCTCTGAGAAAGGAAAAACAAAACTGTGGAGCAGCTGTGAATGTTTAAACTATAGCTAAGTAAAACTTTCCAAAAATAAAAGAATCCTGAATCTATATTTAAAGGACCCATTATATATCCGGGGAAACTGAATTAGAAATATTCTGATCAAGTACTAGACTATCCTAGTAAAACTATTGTTTTAAAGACAAAGAAAAAGTATCCTCAGAGATCTTCAGACAAAATGATCAAATTATCTGTGAGGGCAAAAACATTAGGCTTACTTACATCTGAGTTCTAAATAGCAACATAAAACAAAATGTGGCCACTGTGAGATCAAAATTTTCAAGAAACTTAAGGAAAGGAAGCACAAGTCAAGATTTATACCCAGGCAAGCTTCACTTCAAGAATTGACTATATAAAAACAATCTTGAACATGCAGTAATATATGGAATATCACACACATGAGCCATTCCTGAAGAGTCTACTAGAGCAGTATTTCTCAACATTTTCCCCATTACTGGCCCTCTTAGGAGGCTTTTCAGACCTGCTGACACACATATCCCACCACCATGAAATTTTAAAACCTTGCATATACAGTATGTCTTTATATGCTATGGTCTTTTGAAAGACTACAGACCATTGTAACATCTAAGAATTTTTTACCCTTGGCCCCAGAAACCAATTTTCACTCCATGGATATATTACAGAATGAACATCTTTTTTTTTTTTTTTTTTTTTTTTTTCTGGGTACAATGCAATTTTTGAAAGGTTCTTACAGGCAAACATATGTAACATAAAACTGGCCATTTTAACCATATTTAAGTATACAATTCAGTGGCATTAATCATATTCACAATCTTGTGCAATAGTCACCAATATCTATTTCCAAAACTTTCATCACTCCAAACAGAAATACTGTACCATTAAGCAATGACTTCTCATTCATGTCTGTCCTTAGTTTCTGGTAACCTCTAATCTTTCTAGTCTATAAATTTGCATATTCTAGATATTTTATATAAATGAAATTACACAATATTTATTTTTTAGTGTCTGGCTTATTTCACTTAGTGTAAAACTTTCAAGGTTCATTCATGTCATACCATGTTACAAAACTTTTTTACTTTTTATAGCTGAATATTACTCAATTGAATGTATATACCGTATTTGTTTATGCATTAATCTATTGATGGAGACTTGGACTGCTTCTGCCTTTTGGCTATTAGGAATAAGGCTACAATGAACATTGATTACTTGTTTGAGTCCCTGCTTTCACTTCCTTTGGATATATACTTAGGAGTGGAATTGCTGGTTCATATGACAATTCTATGTTTAAATTTTGGAGGAACTATCAAACTGTTTCCATAGCATCTGCAGCATTTTACATTTCCATCAACAATGTACAAGGGTTCCAATTTTAGTGCATCCTCAACAACATTTGTTGTTTTCTTTTTTTTTATTTACAACTACCCTAACTGGTGTAAAGTGGTTTTGATTTGCATTTATCTCATGACTAATGATGTTGAACATCTTATTTATGCTTATTGCCCACTTTTATATCTTTGGAGAAATGTCTATTAAAGTCTTTTGCCCATTTTTTATTTGGGTTGTTTGATTTTTGCTGTTGTTGAATTGTAGGAATTCTTTATTCTCTATAATAATCTCTTAGGTATGTAATTTGCAAATATTTTCTTCCACTATGTAAGTTGTCTTTTTACTTTTTTTCTCCTTTTTTTCTTTTTCTTTTCTTTCTTTTTTTTAAAATTATACTTTAAGTTCTAGGATACATGTGCACAACGTGCAGGTTTGTTACATATGTATACATGAGCCATATTGGTGTGCTGCACCCATTAACTCGCCATTTACATTAGGTATATCTCCTAATGCTATAGCTCCCTCCTCCACCCTCCCCACAATAGGACCTGGTGTGTGATGTTCCCCTTCCTGTGTCCAAGTGATCTCATCATGGATGTAGCTGGAAACCATCATTCTCAGCAAACTATCACAAGAACAGAAAACCAAATACCGCATGTTCTCACTCATAGGTGGGAACTGAACAATCAGAATGAACATCTTTTAACCAACATATAACTAGAAATTTTTGGAGATGGACTGGTGGAGCATATAACATATTTGATTGTGGTAAATAGTAGGGGTGTGGGAGGAAAAGTAGTATGTCTGACAAAGCAGAAAGAATGTTATTCCCCAAAAGTAAGAAAATGAGGAAGGAGAGGGGAAGGGAAAAGTCAAATAAGATGATTTATCCATGTATAGGGAATAGGTGGATGTCAACAAATAACATTCATTTAATATTGGCAGACCAGATAATAAAAGATTAAGTAAAAATGGTGACTAAAGACAATAAAAAGCAGAACTAGACCACAATGGTAACCACAAATGTAACAAAAATACAAATAGTATTTGGTATTTGGTATTTCATAAATACCAAAATAAAGTTTAAAATATACAAAGAAGTCGTGCCATCTGAAGAAATAAACACAGTAAATATAGCATAATATGCACAGAAATTGTAACAACATGACAACTGATACAGAAGTATCAGTAACAAGAAGTGTGAATAGGTTTACCTTGCTAATTGAAAGGAAATATTTTCAAATGGGTTCATAAAGCAAAATATGGCTCTATGCTGAATATAAGACTCACACCTAAAACAATCATTCAAAAAGGGTAAAAATAAAGAAGCGGCCAATGACTTACCAGATAATGGAAATCATAAGAAAGCTGAGGTTGCAATCTTAATATCAGATAACATAAAATTCAGACCAAAATGCATTTTTAAAGGAAGCAGAAAATACTTTATAGTGCTAAAAGCTGCAATTGTCAATGAACATTTAACAGTTATAAATACTTGTGTCCCAAATGACACTGTAAACACCTGTGTAAAGAATAATTACTCATACCTCAAGGAGAAACATAGAGGAACACATTAATAACAGAATACTTTAAAATACTACTCTCATACTGACCTGTCTTAGGTCAAGTGGACCAAAAATCAGTAAGGTTATAAAAAACCCCTTAAAAGCATGATAGATAAGATATCATAAATATATGTCAAGCATTACACACTTATAATAGAAAATATACATTTTTCTCAAGTACATACATGGTATTCACAAAAATTGATGATATGTTAGTTTATAAAGTATCAATATGTTTTATAATGTACAAATATGAACAACACTTAGGTTAATTTTTTAACTATCAATCATTAATACATCAAAAATGCCATTTCATGTAAAAAGTTATAAAATATTCTATTAAACAACTTGTGAGTGAAAGGAAAAATCAGAAATTACAGAATTTCCGGAAAATAATGATGATAAAAACCTACATATTAGAATCTGTGGGATACATTTAAACAACAGGTAAGAGGAAAATTCATAACCTCAAACATCTTGAATAATACAAATGAAATGTTTGAAAAATAATTAAAAATTCTAACTCAAAAGCCTCAAACAGAAAGTCAAAAGAAAACACAAAAAAGATCACAACATAAAATAAAGCAGCAAGCAGAAAACCTATAGATTAAGTTAATAAATCAAAATACTAGTTCTTTAAAAGAGAAGTCAACAAAATGAAAAACCTACCAAATAATTTAATTTAAAAATGAGAAAACATAAATGTAGAAAATGACATGACTTGGAGGAATTACCTCTTGACACGGATAAAACTTCTTTAAAAAATTATGAAATACTGTTATACACACTTCTATACAATTAAATTTGAAAACTTAGATTGAATGCATAAATTCTTACAAAAATAAGCTTTGACAAAACTGACATTAATAGAGATAAGAGGCTTTAAATGACAAATTTCTAGAGAAGACATAAAAATTATCAAGGAGCTTTCTCACCAAAAGCACCAGGCTGAGATGCTTTCATAGAGGAATTCTAATAGATTTTTAAAGATAATCCCAAAGCTACATAAATTGTTTTAGAGCACAGAAAATTAATTAAAAATTCTTTTTGAAGTAAGTATAACATTGATACAGGAACCTGAGTTTTAAAAATAGCACAAATAAAGAAAGTTACAGGCCAGTATCACTGATGAATATTGATGAAAAATCCTAAATAATATATCAGGCAACAGATTCTAATATCTCATTAAGAAAATATATCATAATCCAATGAGGTTTATCTAGGGGATGAAAGGATGGTTCAATATGATAAACTATATTGATATAATTCCCTATAATAAGTCTAAAACACTTAGTACCTCCCTAAATCCTGAAAAAAGTTTTTGACAAATTTGACACCTATTCCTAATAAAATCTCTTCAGAAAATAAGAATGGATGCATATTTCTTCAGTTTGGATATTTAATTTGATTTCTTTGACACGAAGACATGAAGATACACACACACACACAAACACCACACCACACACATATCTATGTATCTACATATATATCTTACTTAATGAGGATATGCTACATTCCCAATAGGAGTTGGGAAAAAGCTAGAAAACCTACTATAATCACCACTGTTTAATATTTTACTGGAGATATTAGCCAATGAGATTAGATACAACAAAATAATTGGATGCGTAAGAATTGAAAGACAAAACTCTGTCTATATGCAAATGGGTAATAGTATAAATGGTAAACTCTGGAGAATCAATGATAAAACTTAAATAATTCAGCAAGATAGCAAGATATAAAATTAACCTATAAAAATCAGTAATTCAAACTTGGCATTGTGGTGTGAACCTGTAGTCTCAGGTATTCCAGAGGCTGAGGCAGGAGGATTGCTTGAGCCAGAAGTTTGAGGCCAGCCTGGGCAACATAGCAAGTCCCCTCTTAAAAGAAAAACAAAAAAGCCTTCATCTACACAAATAATAGTTAGAAGATATAATTCAAAGGGAGAAAACTTCATTTATATTAGCAACGAAAATAAAGTGCCTAGGCATAAATGTAACAAAAGAAAGTTCTACATTTCTATGAAGCAAATCATAAAATACTCTTGAAAGATATGAAAATAACATGGAAAAACATACCTTGTTCTTCATAAGAATATCTCCACATCATCAGGATGTCAGTTCTCTTTGAACTAATTTATAAATTCAATTCAACCCCAATAAAAATGCTACGAAGTTGTTTTTTTTTTCCTGCAAACTAGACAAGTTGATTCTGAAGTTCATTTGGAAAAATAAACATGTAAAATAGCTAGGAAAAAAACTGAAAAGGAAGAGCTGAGCTGAGCTATGAGCCCTATCAAATATTTAAAAATACTAAAATGCCTCTGTAATTAAAGGTGTGGTAATGGCACATGACTAGAAAGATCAATGAAATAGAACAGAAACAGAACACTCTAATAAGGATATTTAGTATGTAATGAAGTGGTATCTCGAATGACTGAGGCAAATAAAGACTTAAACAAATGATGTTAAGACATTCAGGTAGACATCTGAAAAAAGAAAAAAATATAACCATTGCTCCCACCATATACAAGAATAAACTCTAAATGTATCAGGGATCAATGTTTTTTAAAAATGAAATTATGTAAATACCAGAACAAAACCTAATTAATGTGTATATAACTTGGGTAAAGGAAAAAGGCTTTCTAAATGTGACTCAAAATCCATGTGTGATAATGAAAAGATTGATAAATTTGGTCACATAAAAGTAGAAGTTTTTTGTATAAAAAATAAACACACCAGAAACAAACACAAATGACAGATTGGTAGTAACATTTGCAATATATACCACAGAAAAGGAACTATTATCCCAAATGTATAAAGAGCTTTTTTAAATTGGGCAAGGGGGATGGAAACATGAGAAATCCTATAGGAAAATGGAAAAAAGACATGAGCAAAAAATTCACCAAAAATATGTAAAAATGACTTTAAACATATAAAAAAATTAAACTACATTTATTATAAGATAGACACAATTCAAATGACATAAATATAATTTATCACCCATCAGACTGGCAAAAATTCAAAACTTGACTCTAATCTGTTGGTAGAGCTCTGGGCAAACAAGCACACTCACATTGCTGGTAGGACTGCAAAATGATACAGTCTATAAAGGGGAATTTAACAATATCCAACAAAACTACTATGTAGTAATCCCAACTCTGTAAATCTATCTTGAAATGAAACTTTTAACAATATGAAAATAAATATGCATATGATTATTAGTTACAGCATTACTTGCAATGGTAAAATACTGGAAACTAAGTGTCCAAAAATAGGAGGACCAAGTATTTAAGCATGTTCATATTCAGGTGGGTCTTAGGAGGTTGACTGAACAAACTAAAGTATATCAATAGCATCTATTATGCAACTGTAAAACATAAGGAGAAGATCTCTGTAAATTGATAAAAATTATTTCCGGGATACCTTATTAGGTGAAAAACAATGTACAGGAGTATATATGATATGTTTCCTCTTATGTAAGAAAGAAAATGCAGATATCTGCTTATTTTTGCAAAAAGAAACAAAATAAGTTTAAGCCAGAAAGTAGTACAATTGGTTACTTACAAAAGGTATGAAAGAACAGGGATAAAAGGAATAGTAGAGGGAGGATACTTCTCTGGATATTCTTTTATATATGGTTTTGACTTTTGAAATGTGTTTATGTCCTTCATATTAAAAAGATAAAATTAAATCAGTAAGGATGGCAGTAGAAAAAGAAAAAAACCCTAAAACCGAATGCAAACAGAAACATATAAACCCAACTGTATTTATTTGATGTTACCCAGGCTAGAATGCAGTGGCGCGATCATAGTTCACTGTAGCCTATCTGCCTGGGCTCAACCTATCCTTTCATCTCAGCGTCCTGAGTAGCTGGAACTACAGGTACACACCACCACACTCAGCTCATTTTTAAATTTTTGTAGAGGCAAGATTTTACCATGTTGCCCAGGCTGGTTTTGAACTCCTAGACCCAAGCAATCTATACACATCGCCTCCCAAAGTGTTAATATTACAGGTGTGAGCCACTGCGCCCTGGCATTCTACTGTATTTCAAATGAATGGTGTGACCACACTGAATGGGAAAAATAAAAGGATACATTTAATTAACTTTTGAACAAAAGACTTTGTATACATTCTCAATGGGAAAAAAGAATGGCAAGCAAATCTTGAACTCTTTCATATGTTTGTTTTTATAATGGTATGTCTGTGTAGCAATTCTGAAAAAAAAAAATTTGTGTCTTTTTAGGATTGAGAAAACGAGTAAATGTGTTTGTGTTGTTGGAAGCTGAAGTTCTTACTATGGAGAAAGGAACATACAAATATGGAATGAGGAAAGGGAAGAAAGAATCCTGTGGGTTGAGCTGGAATTGGCATCAGTTCAAATCTGTGATTTTGCAAATAGATAGATAGATATAGATAGGCAGATAAAAACCTAGAAGCAATGACACACCAGTAGCAATGAGCACACCTAGCACCCAAATCTTGATTTCTAAATACCATTCCCCAGTAAAGGATCAGTGTTCCTTGGACCAATGATTGATTCCACTGCTAAAACAAGCAAGGTACAAGGTGAGACTGGAACATCTTGTTGTGCCAGTAAGTATGCATAAGAAATGTTTCAATCATCAGTAAAACAGCAGAGGTGAATTATAATACAGTATACTGGGTCTCATCCTTTCACCTAGGCTGGAGTACAGTGGCACGATCATAGCTTACTGCAGTTTCGAACTTTTGGCCTCAAGCAATCCTCCCACTTCAGCTTCCAAGGAATCTGGTGTTACAGGCATGAGCCACTAGGCCCCGCCCTATTTTTTTTTTATATATATTTGACTGCTAGCAGTTTTTAGGCTTTACCTCTCCCTCTTGCTCTTGTGTTCTACCTGTGAATAGCTGGAAAGAAAGCCTTGGCACTCTTTCCTTTGTTTGACACTGATCAGGGATTCAAACCACTGAAGTCCCATAGGGGCATTATGCATGCAACCTACTCTCAAATGGTACACAAAAAATGTATTCAAATATATGTATATGATATGTGCATATATCTATCTACATATCTACCAATCTATACTTATGTATATCTATCATCTATCTATATCAATCTATTTAGACCTAGATAGAGATAAAGGATTGAGAGAGAAAGATTAAACAAATGTGGCAAAATGACTAAAAACTAGTCAATCTGATAAAAAGTATAATTGGACATCTCTGTTTTATTCTTTCAGCTTTTCTCTAAGCTTAACATTATTTCAAAATAAAAAGCTTAAAAAACGTATGGGATATGACACCAAGATCACAGGTAACAAAATAAAAAACAGATAAATACAACTTCATCAAATTATCAGATTACCAATATAGCAAAAAGATAACCTACAGAATGAAAGAAAATATTTAAAAATCATGTATCTGCTAACTAATATCTAGAATATATAAAGAACTCATTCAACTCAACAAAAAAGCAAATAATCCAATTCAAAATGGGCAAAGGACTTGAATACAAATTTTTCAAAAAAGATCACATGAAAAGATGCTTAATATCATTCATTATTAGGGAAATACAAATAAAACTGCAATGAGATAACACTTTACGTCTACTGGGATGGCTAACCTAAAGAAGAAAAGGTAAAATAACAAATGTTGGCAAGAATGTAGAGAAATTGAAGCCCTTGTGTATTGCTGGTGGGAATATAAAATGATGCAGACACTGTAGAGAACAATTTGGCAATTCCTCAAAAAGTTATAGAACTACCACATGATCCAGCAGTTTCACTCTCAGGTGTGTATCTCAAAAAAATTGAAACCAGGAATTCAAACAGGCATTTGTTCACCAATGTTCATACCAGCACTATTCACAGTAGCCAAAGATGTAAACAACCCAATGTCCATCAATAGATGAATGCATAAACCAAGTGTGGTATATACATACAATGAAATATTACTCAGTCATTAAACGAAATGACATATTGATACATATTACAAAATAGGTGGGCATTGAAAATATTGTATAAGTGAAATAAGCCAGACACAGAAGAACCCACTGTAAGATCACACTTACATGAAGTAACTAGAATAGGCAAATTCATAGACACAGAAAGTAGAATTAGAGATAATCAGGGGCTGAGAGGGAAGTTAGTGTTTATTGAGTACAGAGTTTATGTTGGGATAATGAAAAAGTTTGGAGTATAGATTTAGGAGGATCATGGAAGACAGGAGTCAGGACTAGCTTGCAGCTCCCACTCAGATGGACACAGCAGCATGTGGAATCTCGCATCATGAACTTTTGCTCCAGGACTACTGCAGGAATAAATCAGGAAAGTGAAGAGAACTCACAGGTTCTCTGAAGGAAGTGGATTGCTCCTGCAGGACCCAGGAGACACCTCAAATACTAGCAGGTGTGGAATCCATGGCTGAGAGATCTGCAGACAGTTCACATGACAGGACTTTGTGCAGACAACCCCCAGTATTAGCCTGGAGCCTGGTAGTCCTGCTGAGTGACAAGATCCAGAAGAGAGATAACAATCACTATAGCTTGGCTCCCAGGAAGTCACATCCCTAGGAAAAGGGGGAAAGTACTACATCAAGGGAACACCCTGTGAGACAAAAGAATCTGAACAATAGCCTTGAGCCCTAAACCTTCCCTGACATAGCCTATCCAAATGAGAAGAGACCAGAAAACCAACTCTGGTAATATGACAAAACAAGGTTCTTTGACACTCCCCCAAAAAATCACACTAGGTCACCAGCAATGGTTCCAAACACAGAAAAAATCCCTGATTTACCTGAAAAAAAATTCAGAAGGTCAATTATTAAACTCATCAAGAAGCCACCAGAGAAAGGCAAAGCCCAATTTAAAGAAATCAAAAAAGTGATACAAGAAATGAAGGGAGAAATATTCAATGAAATAGATAGCATAAGTAAAATATAATGAAAACCTCAGGAAACAATTGATACACTTATAGAATGCAAAATGCTCTGGAAAATCTCAGCAATAGAATTGAACAGGCAGAAGAAAGAACTTCAGAGCTCAAAGACAAGTTTTTCAAATTAACCAAATCCAACAAAGACAAAAAAAAAAAAATAGAATAAGAAGACATGAACAAAACCTCCAAGAAGTCTGGGATTATGTTAAACAACAAAACCTAAGTGTTGGATATAAAAATACTTCTAGGAATAAATGCTCAGTGCCACAAAGTGAAACAAGCACTCAGGCAAAAGTTGTCTCAGCAAGACAATTTACTTCTGCAGAAGGGTGCCACTCACATCAATTAAGATTGAGTGAGTTCCAAACACATAAGAACTCACATAAACTTAACGTAAAGGGGTGGAAAAAGACATACAAGAGTACAGAGAACAAAGGAGACCAGGGTGTTTTTTTTTATCTCTTTAATGCAATCCCTACCTCTGTGTCCCTCCCCCGTGGGCTGGGGTCAGACTGCACAATCTGAGCTGAGCCAATTGGTTACTTGAAAATATTTGTCTAGATATGGAAGGGAAGGGGTACATGGGGTACAGTGGTAAAGCGTGTGAGATGTGCAGTTTGGGGGACAAATGGGTGCAGGTAACCGAGGGAACAGATGTGAGTTATTGATTAGAGCTGATAGGAAGGTGGGTAGGCTGTTTTACAGTAATTATGGGCAAGGAGGAACAGGAAAGTTGAGTTTGACAACAAAGGACAAGGAAGTTAGCAGACTAAATATTTGAAGAGAAACTCAGAGAAATCCATTGTATCTTTCATACGAATAATCGGTGTTCCTGAGGAAGAAGAAAAATCTAAAAGTTTGTAAAACATATTTAGTGAAATAACAGAGGAAAACTTCCCTGGCCTTGCTAGAGACCTAGACATCCAAAGAGAAGAAGCTCAAAGAACACCCAGGAAATTCATCCACAAAAAGGCTATTGTTAGGCACATTGTCATCAGGTTATCTAAAATTAAGAAGAGGAGAAGAATCTTAAGAGCTGTGAGACAAAAGCACCAGGTAACCTATAAAGGAAAACCTATCAGATTAACAGCAGATTTCTCAGCAGAAACCCTACAAACTAGAAGGAATTGGGGCCCTATCTTCAGCCTCCTTAAAGGAAACAATTATCAGACAAGAATTTTGTATCCAGCAAAACTAAGCTTCATAAATGAAGGAAAGATACACTCTTTTTCAAACAAACAAATGCTGAGAGAATTCACCACTACCAAGCCAGCACTATAAGAACTGCTAAAAGGAGCTCTAAATCTTGAAACAAATCCTGGAAACACATCAAAACAGAACCTATTTAAAGCATAAATCTCACAGGACCTATTAAAAATACAATTATTAAAAAAAACAAGGTATATAGGCAACAAATAGCATGATGAATAGAATAGTATCTCACAGCTCAATACTAATGTTGAATGTAAATGGCCTAAATGCTCCACTTAAAAGGTACAGAATTGCAGAATGGATAAGAATTCACCAACCTTCTGTCTGCTGCCTTCAAGAGACTCACCAAACACATAAGAACTCACATAAACTTAACGTAAAGGGGTGGAAAAAGACATTCCATGCAAATAAACACCAAAAGCAAATGGGAATAGCTATTCTTATATCAGACAAAACAAACTTTAGAGCAACAGCAGTTTAAAAAGACAAAGAAAGACATTATATAATGATAAAAGGCCTTATCCAACAGGAAAATATCAAAATCCTAACTATATGAGCACCTAACACTGGAGGTCCCAAATTTATAAAACAATTACTACTAAGAAATGAGATGGCAACACAATAAAAGTGGGGGACTTCAATACTCCACTGACAGCACTAGACAAGTAATCAAGACAGAAAGTCAACAAAGAAAAAATGGATTCAAACTATACCCTGGAATGAATGGACTTAACAACTATTTACACAACAGTCTACCCAATGACCACAGAATATACATTCTATTCATCAGTGCATGGAACTTCCTCCAAGATAGACGAGATGACAGGCCACAATACAAGGCTCAGTAAATTTAAGAAAATTGAAATTATATCAAGCACTCTCTCAGACCACAGTGGAATAAACCTGGAAATGAACTCCAACAGGAACCTTCAAAACCATGCAAATACATGGAAATTAAATAATCTGCTCCTGAATGATCACTGGGTCAACAATGAAATCAAAACAGAAATTAAAAAATTCTTCAAACTGAACAACGATAGTGACAAAACCTCTAGGATATAGCAAAGGCAGTGCTAAGAGGAAAGTTCATAGCCCTAAATGCCTATATCAAAAAGTCTGAAAGAGTACAGACAATCTAAGGTCATGCCAGGAACTAGAGAAACAAGAACAAACCAAACCCAAACCCAGCAGAAGAAACGAATTAACAAATATCAGAGCAGAATTTAATGAAATTGAAACAAATAAACAAACACAATACAAAAGACAAGTAAAACAAAAAGCTAGTTCTTTGAAAAGATAAATAAAATTGATAAAACATTAGCAAGAGTAACCAAGAAAAGAGAAATCCAAATAAGCTCAATTAGACATGAAATGGGAGATGCTACAACTGACACCACAGAAATACAAAAGATCATTCAAGGCTACTATGAACATCTTTATGCACATAAACTCGAAAACCTAGAGGAGATGGATAAATTTCTGGAAAGACACAACCCTCCTAGCTTAAATCAGGAAGAATTAGATACCCTGAACAGCCCAATAACAAGCAGTGAGTTTGACATGGAATAAAAAAATTACCAAGAAAATAAAAGTCCAGGACTAGACAGATTCACAGATGAATTCTACCAGACATTCAAAGAAGAACTGGACCAATCCTATTAACACTATTTCACAAGATAGAGAAAGAGAGAATCCTCCCTAAATCATTCTATGAAGCCTGTATCACCTTAATACCAAAACCAGGAAAGGACATAACTACAGACCAATATCATAATGAACATACATACAAAAATCCTTAACAAAATACCAGCTAACTGAATCCAACAACATATCAAACAGATAATCAACCATGATCAAGTGGGTTTCATACCAGGGGTGCAGAGATGGTTTAACATACACAAGTCAATAAATGTGATACACCACATAAAAAGAATGAAAAACAAAAATCACATGATCATCTCAATAGAAGCAGAAAAAGCATTTAACAAAATCCAGCATCATTTATGTTTAAAACGCTCAGTAAAATTGGCATACAAGGGACATGCCTCAATTTAATAAAAGCCACCTAGGCTGGGCACGGTGGTTCAAGCCTGTAATCCCAGGACTTTGGAAGGCCGAGATGGGCGGATCATGAGGTCAGGAGATCGAGACCATCCTGGCTAACACGGTGAAACCCCGTCTCTACTAAAAAATACAAAAAACTAGCCGGGCAAGGTGGCAGGCACCTGTAGTCCCAGCTACTCGGGAGGCTGAGGCAGGAGAATGGCATAAAGCCAGGAGGCAGAGCTTGCAGTGAGCTGAGATCCGGCCACTGCACTCCAGCCTGGGCGACAGAGTGAGACTCCGTCTCAAAAAATAAAGGAAAGCCACCTATGACAAACCCACAGCCAACATAATACTGAATGGGGAAAAGCTGAAGGCATTCCCTCTGAGAACTGGAACAAGACAAAGATGCTCACTCTCACCACTTCTCTTCAACATAGTACTGGAAGTCCTAGCCAAAGCAATCAGACAAGAGAAAGAAATCAAGGGCATCCAAATTAGCAAAGATGAAGTCAAACTGTCACTGTTTGTTGATGATATGATTGTATACCTAGAAAACCCTAAAGACTCCTCCAAAAAGCTCCTGGAACTGATAAAAGAATTCAGCAAAGTTTCCAGGTACAAAATTAATGTACAGAAATCAGTAGCTCTCCTATACACCAACAGTGACCAAGCTGAGAATCAAATTAAGAACTCAACCCCTTTTACAGTAGCTGCAAAAAAATAAAAATAAAAGATAAACAAAAAATAAAACCTTAGAAATATACCTAACCATAGAGGTAAAAGACCTCTACAAGGAAGACTACAAAACACTGCTGAAATAAATCATAGAAGACACAAACAAACGGAAATATGTTCCATGCTCGTATATAGGTAGAATCAATATTGTAAAAATGAACATACTGCCAAAAGCAATCTACAAATTCAATGCAATCCCCATCCAAATACCACCATCATTCTTCACAGAACTAGAATTCTTCACAGAACTAGAGAAAAACAATTCTAAAATTCATAGGGAACCAAAAAAGAGCCCACAATGCCCAAGCAAGACTAAGCAAAAGGAACAAATCTGGAGGTGTCACATTATGTAATTTCAAACTATACTAGAAAACCATAGTCACCAAAACAGCATGTTACTGGTATAAAGGTAGGCACATAGACCAATGTAACAGAATAGAGAACCCAGAAATAAACCCAAATACTTATAGCCAGCTCATCTTTGACAAAGCAACCAAATACATCAAGTGAGGAAAGGACATCCTATTCAACAAATGGTGCTGGATAATTGGCAAGCCACGTGTAGGAGAATGAAACTAGATCCTCATCTCTCAACTTACATAAAAATCAACTCAAGATGGATTAAGGACTTAAATCTAAGACCTAAAACTATAAAAATTCTAGAAGATAACATCAGAAAAACCCTTCTAGACATTGGCTTAGGCAAGGATTTCATAACCAAGAACAGAAAAGCAAATGCAATAAAAAAAAAAAAAAAAAGATAACTAGCTGGGACTTAATTAAACTAAAGAGCCTTTGCAAGGCAAAAGGAACAGTCAGCAGAGTAAACAGACAACCCACAGAGTGGAAGAAAATCTTCACAATCTATACATCTGGCAAAGGACTAATATCCAGAATCTACAACAAACTTGAAAAAATTAGCAAAAAAAAAAAAAAAAAAAAAAATCCCATCAAAAAGTGGATTAAGGACATGAAGAGGTATTTCTCAAAAGAAGATATACAAATGGCCAAAAAAATATGAAAAAAATGCTCAACATCACTAATGATCCAGGAAATGCAAATCAAAACCACAATGCCACACCACCTTACTCCTGCAAGAATGGCCATAAACAAAAAATAAAAAAATAATAGATGTTGGTGTGGATGCTGTGAACAGGGAGCACTTCTACACTGCTGGTGGGAGTGTAAACTAGTACAACCACTGTGGAAAACGGTGTGGAGATTCCTTAAAGAACTAAAGGTAGAACTACCATTTGATTCAGCAATCCCACTACTGGGTATCTACCCAGAGGAAAAGAAGTCATTGCAGGAAAAAGATACTTGCACACACATGTTTACAGCAGCACAATTCACAATTGCAAAATGTGTAATCAACCCAAATGCCCATCAACCAATGAGTGGATAAAGAAACTGGTATATGTATATGTGTGTATATATATATGATGGACTACTACTCAGCCATAAAAAGGAATGAATTAATGGCATTTGCAGCAACCTAGATGAGATTGGAGACTATTACTCTAAGTGAAGTAATTCAGGAATGGAAAATCAAACATTGTATGTTCTCACTCATAAGTGGGAGCTAAGCTATGAGGATGTGGAGCCATGAGAATGACACAGTGGACTTTGGGGACTCAGGGGGAAAGGGTGGGAAAAACCCTTCTAGACATTGGCTTAGGCAAGGATTTCATGATCAAGAACAGAAAAGCAAATGAAATAATAAAATAAAGATAAATAGCTGGGACTTAATTAAACTAAAGAGCTTTTGGATGACAAAAGGGACAGCCAGCAGAGTAAACAGACAACCCACAGAGTGGAAGAAAATCTTCACAATCTATACATCTGATAAAAACTTAATAAATATTGCTCCTATTAAAACATATAAGGAACAATAGATAGTAAGGAAGCTCTAATTATCCCTAAGGGTAGGGATAAAAAAACTACAAATTGGGTGCACTGCTCAGGTGATGAGTGCAGCAAAATCTCACCAATCACCACTAAAGAACTCACTCATGTAGTCAAACACCTCCTGTTCCCCTATAACCTGTGGAAATAAAAAATTTAAGAAAAGAAAAGAAAAAGTTTGAAGTATAGATAATGGTGATAGTTATACGACATTATGAATTACTTAATGCTACTGAATTATACACGTACAAATAGTTAAAATGATAAATAATATGCTATGTATATTTTACCACAATTTTTTAAAAAATCAAAAAAGAAATATATGTGGGAAAATTATTATATTACTTTAAATACAATGCAAGGTACACTAGAAACCATCAAAGTGCTCTCTGTGGCTTGAATACAAAGAACCCGTCACACACTTTCTTTAAAGCAAACAAACAAAAATAAAAACCTTAAACAATATTTCAGGAGAGAGAAGACTCTCAGTTTTGAAATAATGATATAATTTACTGTGTGTTATTACTCTTTAGTGATAATTCATGTAAACTGTAAGTTCCTTTAGATTGAAAATCATCAAGTAACTTACCTTTGTATTCCAAGATCTATTATTAGATAAATAACTGTATGATGGAAAGATCGAGGGATGAACTAATTGGACTGAAGATTTAAGAAGCTTTATGGGTCAGATAAATACTAAGGTCTGAAAAAGTCAGAGAAGAGATCATGGAGACGGTGTGAGCTGAGCTAGGAAGGACATGGAGGATTTGGAAGGGCAAAAAGATAAAGTGAGGAGCCGCTAACTGAGAAATAGAGAGGTACTGACCAGTCTCATGCTTCCATGAAACTGTAACAGCACTTGGGCTTTTTCATTCTTACCTTAGGGGCACATGTTAAAAGCTAGGTTTTTCAGGTTTTTGGTCATGCTTCTAGGCTACAGTTCCATGAAGCTCAGATTTGTTAGGTGATCTTGAGGCTTAAAAATGAAATAGTGAGTCTTTTCTTCTATTTGCCCCAATTGAGCCATTTCTGAGTATAATATCTTCTGATTTAGTTCATTTTACTGGAAAAGGTCAAATGATTTATGATTTATAAAATTATAGCTGTGATTTCAGTTAGATGAATCAGAGAGTAAATCATAACCACAGAAAAAGAATCAACAGCATCGTAGATCAATCAGAGACTATTCTACCTGAAATTTCCAGCATAAAAAGAGAGGTCAATAAAGGTTTTGGAGAGTAATAAAAATCCTTTTTCAGAAATGCAGTCATTAAAATAACTTCCTATAATCTCCCCCACTAGAAATAAACTCTGAAAGGGACTGGAAACAGCAATGGCTGGAAACACAGTGTAGTATCTTCCAGATGAGAAGTGCCAACCATAGACACTGATGAAGATGCATAAGTTTTATTTCCAGGAATTCAGCCAGGGATATAAATGAGGAAGTTAGACATTGCTGACTATGGGTCTTAGGTCTACTTTGCTTATAAACATTCACTTTCATGTCTATTTTTCCCTTGCTTGTTTGAGAAAGTATAAATGCATTGAAATGTAAAGATACTAAACACAAAAAGCAAACGGAAAAATCTGCAAATAAGCCAATTAAATATATGTTTATGAATAAAAGCTTTAGAATTCTGAGAAATATGCACCAAACTTCTAACAGTTATCTAAAGTGGGAGGTGGGTGGGGAGGATGGAGAAGTGTGGAAAATTAGAACTTCCTTACTATCTGTTGTTCCTTATATGTTTTAATAGGAGCAATATTTATTAACACAGTTTTTACTATGCACTCTTCTTAGTCTTTGATTCACAGAAATGTCTATTTTGAACTATTAGCATGGTTATTTTGGCCATAGGTCTCCATAGCGAATATTAAATTAGCTGACATTTATTTCTACTTATTTCTGTGAAGTTTTTTACTTTTACTTATTATCATTATTCTTGATATAAGCCATTTGTTAAATATCTGTCAATTTAAGTTCATATTTGTAATATGACATTTTATTTAAACTTTCAAAAATAAAAAAGGCCAGATTTCCTGATTTCTGATTTTAAAAATGTTAATCCAAACCTGTTATTACTGTATTGACTTTGTCTTTTTTCCTGCCCACCCTCTCTAGAAAGAAATAGCCTTTTCCTTTCTCTAAATTATTTCTCCTCAGCAGCTACTTTGTCTTCTTTGTAGCAACAGAAAAATACCTACTCTAAAGGCCGAGGTCAGAGACACCAAAGGAGTACAAATGACCCTTTTTCTGAGAAGCAGGAATTTAGGTAGAGGTGTTGACCCGGTTAGGTGATCTGATCAAGTCTTGAGAGGAAATGAGTGGTATGTTTGGAACATATAGAGTAAGATGCAAGACTGGGGAACCAAAGTGTATCCTGGAGTAGCTGTAAGTGCTAAATTGATCCTTTAAGCTATGGGTGAGCAAGAAATTAAATAAATAGATTCTAAAATACAAGTAATTAGATTAAATGGATTCTAAAATATAAAGAAAATAAGACAAGACCTAGCCTGGCTGGCACTGACCCCTACCTCTATGATTTTAGTACATGTCTCATAAAAGAGAAACAGCCCGTGCTGCTAGGACTCTTTAATATAAGTGCCAGGTGATGTGCCAAATACAACTTGGTTCTCCAGCACATTGATACATTTAGAGTTTTTAAATACATTAGAGTCTATTGAGTGTCAATTATACCACATACAGTACACTATCATACTATTTACACTATTACATAAATGTTCACAATAACTATGAAAACAAGAAATGTATCTCTGTTTTGAAGATGAGGAAAACTGAGTCACTGAGAAATTACAGAAATTGCCAAGGGGACACACTCAGTAACTGGAGAGCCAAGATTTGAATCCCTATCTATCTGCCTCCTTACTTTTTTATACTATACAATAATACCTTCATTCGAGTCAATATTCAACTTCACCGTTCTAAGTAAAGGACTATCATTTACAGCATCTGCTATCAACTACAGAGTCTGGATTGATAAGCTTCAGTTTGTTCCTCTAATATAAGTGTAAATATTTTCAGCCTTACAAGTACAGGTAAAAAGGTTAATGATCTGAACTGTTCAGAGTGAACCCATCTTCACAGTACTTCTTACAAACAAAATCCCACCGGCTTTCCTAATCCAATTTTAGCAAGATAAAATGTTTCTTAAA
Source organism: Piliocolobus tephrosceles (assembly GCF_002776525.5). Lineage (NCBI taxonomy): Eukaryota > Metazoa > Chordata > Mammalia > Primates > Cercopithecidae > Piliocolobus > Piliocolobus tephrosceles. Next base: position 59,800,447 of record NC_045447.1, on the reverse strand, counting down.
AGACAGTAAGTCATGGTAAGGTCCTATAACCTATCAGCTGTTACTGTCCTTTGCACCTCCTGTCCTCGGGTGCTAGACTGCTGTCTGCCTCCCCAATGCAGCGTGCAAAGGGCTTTATTATTACCAGCTGAGAGCCAAGGCAGCTGAAGGGCACATTGTCACTACAGTTTGCTCCCCCACATGTCAACATATTCTGAAAGCTACTGACATCTGATTTTAACTCCTTGCTGCCTTCTGTTCCTCTGACTTTGACAGATTTTAATGAGACAAATGCTAGCTATAGGTTTCCTTTCTCTACCTTCCCCTACCTCACCCCTCAGGAACTCACTTTTCTGTTGCCATCCTTTGTGAAATGGCAAACTAAATATGAAAAACTGCTGAAAAGGAGGAATAGACTTATGTCCAGAGGATAAACTTAACAGAGCTCACCTAGCCTGGCTGGCACTGACCCCTGCCTCTACCTTTTTAGTACATGTCTCGTAAAAGAGAAACAACCCGTGCTTCTAGGACTCTTTTATAGAAGTGCCAGGTGATGTGTCAAGTACAACTTGGTTATCCAGCACATTGACACATTTAGAGATTTTAAAGAAAACTCAAGTGAGTCAGCAGGTATAATCTCAACCCACATACCTAGGAGGATGCTCAGAATAACTACCCTTTACTGAGCACCATACTACTATGACTCCATAAGACTAGCTTTGGGGTCAGAAAGACATGTGTCCAAAATCACACTTCAATCACTTGGAGAATTTTCTTCAAAGGGTTTGATAAATTCCCTTGCATATGGCAGACCTCCAGCTAGGTAAAGAGAATTACCGTGACCCCCTCCATCACCCACCAGGTTTTCCAAAATCTCAATTTAGAAACTCAAGATCGGGGGCAGCTGGAAGAGAAGACCATAGAAATCTTGAGTAAGTGGAAGATGACTATTGGGGCCCAAGGGGGCTATTGCTTGCTTGTCCGGAAAACAAGCACTCAGACATATTGCCCTTCAGTACAGAGCCATGGGATGTCTTCCGGGCAAGGGTTCTGAGGTAGTGCACACCATACCCGATAGCTTGACCAAAGCACACTACAGAATGGGAAGTCCCACATGCCCCAATCAGAGAAAAAAAGGGAATGAAATGTCCTGGTGTACGGACAGGTGGCCCAGAATATGAGATCATCATGACTGAAGGCGGCGATAAAATATTCAAACATCAGCAGTTGCTGATACATGCCCAAAGGCCAGATGGGACCCATTTCATCACCAGCAGAAACTGGACAAGGATGCAGAAGCTAGGGAGCCCTCCTCCTGGAACCACGATGTTGTTTTTGAAAGCTTCCCTCTGTGCACAGATGTCTTCCCAAAGAAAGGAAGAAGGAAAGGAAAGGGGAAGAAGTCTTCAAAGACTGTGATTTACCCTAAAGTGAATAGATTGAGACTGAGATAATAACATTTACATTGACTAGAAAAAATTCAGCATAACAAAATGGAATAGAATAGACTATATGCTCTAGGACAGACTGAGGGTTAAGTGCAAAACTAAATTCAAATATAGAAAAAGAAAACAGTTACATTTTGAATTGCAGAGTGTGCTAGTATTACCTGATAAACATATTGCTTCTATTTCTCTCTAAATACTACTAAAAATTGTTGAACAGAACTGTCCAAAAGGGAGTTTGGCACACTCTTGACCAAAAATTTTTCCTAAGATGACATTAAACCACAAATCAATATCCACTGGTTATATTGGTTCAACCAGTAACCAACACAGTATATTTACAGTCACCCATTGTGCTACATATGTCCCATGAGGACATCAATAAAGATTTTGGCCATTGCCTGGCTAAAATCAGCATAAATAAAATCTAGATAGAGTGTGGTATAAGAAACAAGTGTAGGCTGTAGAGTTAGACAATCTCTCTTTAAATTCCACAATTTACTAGGAAGATTGTAAAAATTTACTTAACTCCTCTACAATTTCTTTTTTTAAAAGTTTTCTCATTTGTAAAGTGAGGGTTGAATTCACTAATAACACCTGATTCAAAACTTGCTATTATGCTCAGCAGAGGTTATATATATTATAAATATTAATCAACATGTAGATATTGGTTATCTCTTAATATATGGATGTCTTATTTAAATCTCATTATTTTAAGAAAGAAATGGTGTATTTTTATATGTCTTTGTGACAAACCCATGTTGACTTCCAGTGATCTCCATTTAACTTTTCAAGTACGCATAAGCCATCCATTTTAAAAAATTCATTCAAAAATTTTGCCAAGGGAAGTTTCAGAAATCCTTTGTCTTTCCTACTATTTTTGAAAACAAGGACTTTTTGGCATGTCTCCAGTTCCTAACAATTCCATGGAGATTATTGGCATGGTTCAATGATCACATTTGTAATTCTTTTAAGTTTCCTGGGACATTAATAATTAAAGCCTAAAGACTTGGGCATAAGTTTCACTATCTGGTTCACTCCTCAACTAACCTGTGCTTTTCCTACATCAAGGGAAGCACACAAACCTCCAAGTCATGTTGGTTTGCTTCTCTTCAGTTTAAAGATAATATTCCTTAACACAGAAGAGAAGATAAATGAGAAGTTAAGAGCTCTGCTTTCTCTTAATTTTCTTGTAAAAGCATAGCTTGCCACTAAAAGTGAGATGTTTCTTTCCTGTTTCTCTTTCTTGCCCTGAACTAAGCTCACAGTGGGCTCTGTCCTTTCTGACACTGACACCTTCTTAAGAGCAGGGCTCCTCTTTGGCAGCTCTCTTTGGTCATGAGCCCCTCCTGCCACCTTCAGCACATGTTCGTGTCAAAAAGAAATTGTCTTCAGAGACAGCCCATGCGGAAAAATTCTTGGCATTTGACAGAAAGCCTCAGGTACCAAATTGGAGCCCAGATTGTTAGGGATACTAACAGCTTTGTAGTTAACTAGTCTCAAGTTCAAATCCTAGTTCTTACAATCTCCAGCTGTATGTCCTTGTGAAATAAAAATATCTCTCCAAGCTTTAGTTTTGTCATCTGAAAAAAAAGAAAAAATAATGCCTATATCATCAAATCATATAGGACTAAAAGTAATTATGTATTTTAAAGTCCAGCAGCACTGTCATCCTGCTTTGGTGGAAATATAAATAAGCATGGTAGATGACTTCAAACTATACTACAAGGCTACAGTCACCAAAAGAGCATGGTACTGGTACCAAAACAGAGATATAGACCAATGGAACAGAACAGAGGCCTCAGAAATAATACCACACATCTACAACTGTCTGATCTTTGACAAACTTGACAAAAGCAAGCAATGGGGAAAGGATTCCCTATTTAATAAATGGTGCTGGGAAAACTGGCTAGCCATACATAGTAAGCTGACACTGGATCCCTTCCTTACATCTTATACAAAAATTAACTCAAGATGGATTAAAGACTTAAATGTAAGACCTAAAACCATAAAAACATTAGAAGAAAACCTAGGCAATAGCATTTAGGATATAGGCATGGGCAAAGACTTCATGACTAAAACACCAAAAGCAATGGCAACAAAAGCCAAAATAGACAAATGGGATCTAATTAAACTAAAGAGCTTCTGCACAGCAAAAGAAATTACCAACAGAATGAACAGGCAACCTATAGAATGGGAGAAAATTTTTGCAATATAGCCATCTGACAAAGGGCTAATACCCAGAACCTACAAAGAACTCAAACAAATTTACAAGAAAAAAAAAAAAAACCATCAAAAAGTGGGTGAATTATATGAACAGACGCTTCTCAAAAGAAGATTATGCCACCAACAGACATACGAAAAAATGCTCATCATCACTGGTCATTAGAGAAATGCAAATCAAAACTACAATGAGATACCACCTCACATCAGTTAGAATGGCAATCATTAAAAAGTCAGGAAACAACAGATGCTAGAGAGGATGTGGTTAAATAGGAACGCTTTTACACTGGTTAGTGGAAATGTAAATTAGTTCAACCACTGTGGAAAACAGTGATTCCTCAAGTGATTCCTTAAGTGATTCCTCAAGGATCTAGAAATACCATTTGACCCAGCCATCCCATCACTGGGTATATACCCAAAGGAATATAAATCATACTACTATAAAAGACACATGTACATGTATGTTTATTGTGGTACTATTCACAATAGCAAAGACTTGGAACCAACCCAAATGTCCATTAACAATAGAATGGATTAAAAAAATATGGCACATATACACCATGGAATACTATGCAGTCATAAAAATGATGAATTCATGTCCTTTGCAGGGATATGGATGAAGTTGGAAATCATCATTCTCAGCAAACTATCACAAGGACAGAAAACCAAACACTGCATGTTATCACTCATAAGTGGGAGTTGAACAATGAGAACACATGGACACCGGGAGGGGAATATCACACACCAGGGCCTGTCAGGGGGTGGAGGACTGGTGGAGAGATAGCATTAGGAGAAATACCTAATGTACATGATGAGTTGATGGGTGCAGCAAACCAACAGGCACAATTATACCTATGTAACAAACCTACACGTTGTACACATGTACCCCGGAACTTAAAATACAATAAAAAAAAAAAAAAAAAGAAGCATGGTAGAAAAGAAATGAATTCACATTCATGTATAAGTATAAAGGCAGAAAATAAAACTTCATGGTAAGAACCAAAATCTTAACAATAGGTATATTTGGGCCACAATCTTTTTACTTGTCTGGATGTTCTAAGATTCCTTTAAGAGGCAACTATTCCTTTTAAAGTTGATTTGTAAAAAGAGTTTAATAGTTCAGTCCTCTCCGCAAAAAGATAAGGCAGGATTTTTTTTAACTCTCATGTTTTAAAAAGTCTCAGAAGAAACACTCCCTGGGGAGAACACAGTTTTGAACTGAACTTAAAATCTAGATCTATCTTAGTGACTCACAGCTGGACTTAGGAAAAGGAATTCTATCTTCACGGGAGCATTTAGTGAGCTCTGATTGTGTGCTCTGATAGTGAGCTCTGAGGTGTGGGGACAACTAAGTATAATAGCTGATTCCTGACCTCAGGGAGTGTTTGGCACAGCTGGAAAGAGAAGATTAACCATAATATAAGTGCCCTGTTTTGTATTATGGATCATAAATATAAGAAAGAAGATCAGAGAAGTTGTGATGAGTGCAGAGTGAAGCAGGATGTCCTCAAAACTGCTTTTAACGGAAACACAGCCATGTTCCTTTGGAGACTTGCTTACTGGTAACTAAACTACATTGTTTACTGGCATGTTGGAGGTTCTGAGAAGGCAGCAGAAAAGGAACCTGCTTAACTTTGTATAACAATCATTTCTTAAACATACTTGACAACAGAAGTTCCTTTTTAGGGAATACTTTGAGTAACTTGCAGAGTTGCCTAACCTCAGAGCTAATGTTAGCATGAACAGATTCGTGCAGGATATGCACTTGCTCTGGGCCTTGAAGAATGGTTAACTTTTGGATGAGCAGAGGATGGAAGAGGCTTCAGAGAATGGAATAATTTGGGAGATGAAAGCATAGACTCAAGACATATCTATGGTCAGGACTGATCTTGAGAGTTAGAGGTAGGCTTAGAGGGAGAAAGGGAAAGGGTCAAGTAGGCCCAGATTATAAGTTTCAGAAGTGTGTAGATCAATGGTTTTCAAAATGCAAACCTTATATCACTTGCATCAGCATTTCAGTGGTGCTTGTTAAAAAGTACTCAGCCCATCAAATTCAAAAGCTCCTACACGGTGAAGAAAACGATCAACAGAGTGATTGGGAGAAATACAATTACAGAATGGGAGAAAATATTTGCAACCATACATCTGATAAGGGGTTAATATCCAAAATATGTAAGGAACTCAAACCACTCAATGATAAGAAAACAAATAACCCAATTTAAAAATGGGCAAAGGACCTGAATAGACAGTTCTCAAAAGGAGACATACAAATGGCCAACAGATTCATGAAAAAATGCTCAGCCACATTTTATCAGGGAAATGGAAATTAAAACTACAATGAGATGTTACCTCATACCTGTTTGAATGACTATTGTCACAAAAAAAAAAAAAAAAAAAGACAGGCTGGGTGTAATGGCTCACGCCTGTAATCCCAGCAATTTTGGAGGCTGAGGCAGGCAGATCACGAGGTCAAGAGATCGAGAACATCCTAGCCAACATAGTGAAACCCTGTCTCTACTAAAATTACAAAAATTAGCAAGGTGTGGTGGTGGGACTCTATAGACCCAGCTACTAAGGAGGCTGAGGCAGGAGAATTGCTTGAACTCAGGAGGTGGAGATCACAGTGAGCCGAGATCATGCCACTGCATCCAGCCTGGCAACAGAGCGAGACTCTGTCTCAAACAAACAAACAAACGAAAACAAAATAAAACAAAACCCACAAAAGATAACAAGTGTCAGTGAGGTTGTGAAGGAAAGGAAGCCCTTGCATAGGCTGATGGGGATGTAAACTGGTATAGCCATATGGAAAACAGTATGGAGGTTCCTCAAAAAATCAAAAATGGAACTACCATATGTGATCCAGCAATCTCACTGCTGAGTATATATCCAAAGGAAATAAAATCAGTATGTCAAACAGATAACTACACTCTCATGCTCACTGCAGTGTTATTCATGATAGTTAAGACATGGAATCAACCTAGTGTCCACCACAGATGAATGGATTTAAAAAATGTGGCATATAAGAACCAAAAAAGACCCCGCATTGCCAAGACAATCCTAAACCAAAAGAACAAAGCTGGAGACATCATGCTACCTGACTTCAAACTATACTACAAGCCTACAGTAACCAGAACAGCATGGTACTGGTACCAAAACAGAGATATAGACCAATGGAACAGAACAGAGCCCTCAGAAATAACACCACACATCCACAGCCATCTGATCTTTGACAAACCTGAGAAAAACAAGAAATGAGGAAAGGATTCCCTATTTAATAAATGGTGCTGGCGAAAGTGGTGAGCCATAAGTAGAAAGCTGAAACTGGATCCTTTCCTTACTCCTTATATGAAAATTAATTCAAGATGGATTAGTAACTTAAATTAGACTTAGACCTAAAACCATAAAAACCCTAGAAGAAAACCTAGGTAATACCATTCAGGACATAGGCATGGGCAAGGATTTCATGTCTAAAACACCAAAAGCAATGCAACAAAAGCCAAAATTGACAAATGGGATCTAATTAAACTAAAAAGCTACTGCACAGCAAAAGAAACTACCATCAGAGTGAATAGGCAACCTACAGAATGGGAGAACATTTTTGCAATCTACTCATCTGACAAAGGGCTAATATCCAGAACCCACAAAGAACTCAATCAAATTTACAAGAAAAAAACAAACAACCCCATCAAGAAGTGAGCAAAGGATATGAACAGACATTTCTCAAAAGAAGACATTCATACAGCCAACAGACACATGAAAAAACGCTCATCATCACTCGCCATCAGAGAAATGCAAATCAAAACCACAATGAGATACCATCTCACACCAGTTAGAATGGCGATCATTAAAAAATCAGGAAACAACAGGTGCTGGAGAGGATGTGGAGAAATAGGAACACGTTTACACTGTTGATGAGACTGTAAACTAGTTCAACCATTGTGGAAAACAGTGTGACGATTCCTCAAGGATCTAGAACTAGAAATACCATTTGACCCAGCCATCCCATTACTGGGGATATACCCAAAGGATTATAAGTCATGCTGCTATAAAGACACATGCACACGTATGTTTATTGTGGCATTATTCACAATAGCAAAGACTTGGAATCAACCCAAATGTCCATCATTGACAGACTGGGTTAAGAAAATGTGGCACATATACACCATGGAATACTATGCAGCCATAAAAAAGGATGAGTTCTTGTCCTTTGTAGGGACATGGATGCAGCTGGAAACCATCATCCTCAGCAAACTATCGCAAGAACAGAAAACCAAATACCGCATGTTCTCACTCATAGGTGGGAACTGAACAATGAGATCACTTGGACACAGGAAGGGGAACATCACACACCGGGTCCTATTGTGGGGGGATGGGGAGGGATAGCATTAGGAGATATACCTAACGTAAATGACGAGTTAATGCGTGCAGCACACCAACACGGAACATGTATACATATGTAACAAACCTGCACGTTGTGCACATGTACCCTAGAACTTAAAGTATAATAAAAAAAAAAGTGGCATATATATACTTGAAATACCATTCAACCTTAAAAGAGAAGGAAATCTTGTCATTTGCAACAACATGGATATACCTGGAGGATATTATGCTAAGTGAAATAAGTCAGGAAAGGAAAGACAAATGCTCCATGATCTCAGTTATATATGGAATCTAAAAAAGTTGAACTTATGCAAGCAGACAGCAGAATGGTGGTTATCTGGGTTGAGCAGAAAGGGATGTTGGGGAGAGGTTGGTCAAAGGATACAAAATTTTATTTAGAGAGGGGGAATAAGTTCAAGAGATCTATTATGCAACATGATTACTATAGTTAACTGTGTATCATATTCTTAAAAATTACTAAGTGTTCTCACCACACAAAAATGTATGGGAGGTAATGCATATGTTAATTAGCTTGATTAGGACATTCCACAGTGCATCCATATTTCAAACCATCATATTGTACACAATAAATATACATAATATTATTTGTTAATATAAATAAATTTTAGAAAAAGAAAAAACAGGCCAGGTGTGGTGGCTCACGCCCATAATCCCAGCACTTTGGGAGGCTGAGGTGGATGGATCACAAGGTCAGGAGATCTAGAGCATCCTGGCTAACATGGTGAAACCCTGTCTCTACTAAAAACACAAAAAATTAGCTGGGTGCGGTGGCGGACGCCTGTAGTCCCAGCTACTGGGGAGGATGAGGCAGGAGAGTGCGCGTGAACCGGGGAGGCAGAGCTTGCAGTGAGTTGAGATTGTGCCACTGCACTCCAGCCTGGGTGACAGAGCAAGACTCTACCTCAAAAAAAAAAAAAAAAAAAAAAAAAAGAAAAGAAAAGAGAAAACATTACTCAGCCCCCAACCTCAGTTCTCAGCCCCCAACCTCAGTTCTACTGAAGGTGGTCCTGATAATTTGCATTTCAAAATAGCTCCCAAGGTGACTCTTAAGCACTCTAAAGTTAGTAGGGGGTAAAAAGCTAGATTTGGTTGGAAAGTAAAGCTTAATTGGAAAAACAGATACCCCCATACTCAGGCATTTATTTATCTGAGATATACTGAGCACCAGCTGTATGCCAGGCCCACTTCAAGGTCTCAGTTTGTTTTGCTTTTGTGATTGGAAGAAAACTGGTTCCTGGTCTCTTGGGGCTTATACCCAATGGTCAATTAAGATACATTTATTGTTTAGGAGCCTTGGAGTTCTGTCTTGGGTGCCATGATGAGGCATCCTTAGCTCACTTTCTGAGGAGGGGGCCGGCCTTAAGAATAATGAGTCCACTGTGAGCACATAGGGTAGTGGGGGGAACTCTTTAGGAGCTCCAATGGCCCCTGACCATTTGACCAGTCTTGAAAATGTGATGTCTACCTTGTTCCTGAGGCCCATTTCTGCCTAGTGCCATGTTCAAATAAGTAGATTTTTGCCCCAGTCTATTTCCCTGTGCCTCTATCCTGTTTCCCTGCTTATCTCTGAACACTTATCTCTGTAGTGTCTCCTCTGACTATTCTGACTGAGACATTCTAACTGGGACCCTGCTTACTGGCTGGCTTACCTCCCTAGTACGGACTCTCTCTTCACCATCTGTCTTCCTGGAGCCACATGGATGGCTACTCCCAGGTTCTCAACCACTTTGCTTGGACCACCTCCCTACTTCAACACATTGAACTCATCCTTTGCCAGCTACCTACCTGAACTACAACCTACTTTTGCTGTTGATTCAGGTGATTTTGTGGAGTCAGCTTTACGGTTAAGCATTCAAGTTCAAATCCTAATTTTTACAATCTCCAACTGCACGTCCTTGGGAAAGGAAAATATATCTCTAAGCCTTGGTTTTCTCATCTGAAAAAAAAAAAAAAAAGAGGAAAAATAATGCTTATCTCCTCAAATTATATAGGATTAAATGTGATGATGTATTTTAAAGTCCTAGGACAAAGCCTGGCACAGAACAAGTATTTAATCAACGAGAGACATTTTTATTCATCTTGGGAATCTTTACCCTCCAGATTATAATTTTCTTTTAGTAACTACCTCCATGCCTGTTTCTACAACTTCATTCTGACCTTTGGACAGGGGTGTGGGTGGGAGTGGAGCATGGGGATCAAGTTCTGAGTCTAGTCCCTATGCACACTCTCCAAAAATGGCATCTTTACAAAGATTTTTAAAAGTAATATGCTGACTAGACTAGAAAAGGCATGAGGGAAAGCAGTATGAAAGGAAGGCCTGGATATAGTGCTCCTTGTCTCATGAGCCAGCAATGTTGGTCCTATTGTCCACCATCCCCATGCCCATCCCATCCCATCCATGCACCCAGGCTTATTTCCAGTGGTGTCAGAACCTGGCTTGGCCCCTAGCACCATTCTATAATGGAACAGATCTCGGCTGACCTAAAATATGGCATTGTTTTGATATGCCCATAGGTTCTACATAAGACCTACTTTCTAAAAACAAAGTTTTTTAAAAAATCATTCATTTAATTACCCAGTAATTTGCCAATCAAAACTTGGTGGACATTTTTCAGAACAGATAGTAAAAGAGAGAATTCTCTGCCTCTATTTTCTCCTTTTCCTTACCCCGCCATTGCTTACTCAACCAAGTCCAAACTTCTGAGCCTGAAGTACAAAGTCCTGAGTGATCAGACTCACATTGCCTACCTCAACAGCCTCATCTCATGCCCTTCCTCTATTCTTCAACTCTCAGCTGCAGTCATGCTTCAATTCTTGCAGTTCTAGAACTTTACTCTCTCCAAATCTCTTTGCTCATGCTGCTCTGTCTCCCTGCATCCTTTTCTCCAATTCTTTACCTGGAAAACTTTCACTCAAAGTTGAAGACTCTGTCCAGGAGTCATTTCCTCTAGGAGTCATTCCCTCACCTTCTCCCATTCTTAGCTAGGTGCATTCCTTTGCACTACGACATTTGAGCATCTTGTGGCAATGCACTTTTCAGACCACACCATAATTAATCATCCATTTATGGCCAGTCTCCCCTAGACCCTTGCTACTCAAAGTGTTAGAAATGCAGAATCTCTATGCCCACCTCAGACCCACTGAATCCAAATTTTAATTTTATCAAGATCCCATGATTCCTCTCTGCTCGTGAAAATGTGGAAAGGCTGCCTTAACAGGTAGACTGTGCAGATCCTCAGGAGGTGGGACTGTCTTTCATCTCTGAAGCCCCAACAATAGCACAGTACTTGGCACATCATAGGGCTGAATTTGGCATCGTGCCTGTGTCCTGATCCCCACCTGGCCCCTTGGATTGGTTTCCTATCCCTGTCAGAAGAGGGTTAGAGTCAGAAGCTCTTTTCAAGGGAGGCCTTGTAGAATTTCCGCTACAAACAATGTCCATGCAACAAGGTGCATCCCCAAATCAGGGAACACTCTCCACTTCTCTTCCTGGGATCCAGCACTGCTGGACAGTGGACCCCTGGTTTCTTTGGAGTTCCCATCTTGGGTGCCATGATGAGGCTTCCTTAGCTCACTTTCTGAGGAGTGGGCCAGTCTTAACAATAGGGAGTCTGCTGTGAACAAATGGAGCAGGTCAGGGGCACTCATTAGGAACTCCAAGTAACACTTCAGGGATCACTGCAGAAGCCAAGGGTCCTGCATGAGCAAATGAGAGCAAAAGTAGTGTGGTAGGCAGAATAATGGCTCCCCAGCTACATCCACATTCTAATTCTCAAAATCTGTGAGTGTTACTTTACATTTCTGTGTATGATGAAAAGGACTTGCAAATTTTATTAAGGATTTTGAAATGGGGAAAATAGCCTGAAATTATCTTGGCGGGCTTCATGTAATCATAATGGTCCTTACAAGAGGGAGGCAGGAGGGTCAGAGTCAGGTGAGTTGGGGAAATGACAACAGAAGCAGGAGCCAGGATGACGGGAGAAGCAGCCACGAATCAAGGAGTGAAGATGGCCTCTAGAAACTGGAAAAAGCAAGGAAACAGACGCTCCCTCGAGCTGCCTAAAGGAACCAGTCCCACTGGCACATGGATTGTAGCCCAGTCAAATTGATGGTAGGCTTCCAGCTTCCAGAAATGTAAGAGGATAAATGTGTGCTGTTTTAAGCTACTAAATTTGTAGTAATTTGTTATAGCAGCATAGGGAAATTAATACAAGTAGGAAATCTGAGTTATTCATATTAATGTGAGTTCCTTTGTTTACACAAGCTGGGGAATGTTATATCTGGGTTACCCAAGCTAAACTCCCACAGTTCTAGACTGCCAGAAATTAGGGTGTTTTTTTTTTTTTGTTTTTTGTTTTTTTTCCAGTTGATTGGCTCTTAGAGTTCCAGGAAAAAACATACTTCCTTGGGGATGCTAGTTGGGAAAAGCAAGAAGTTGGTTCGATCTCAATTTTCAAAAGATCCAGTGTTTTTTAACCAGATTTACTACTCCACACAAGAATGCTCTCCCAAAGGCATCTTTCTAGCCTAAAACCCCGAGTAGTTCTTAAGAGCCAAAGTTTCCAGAGAACAACAATGAAGTTGTCATCTTGTGTTGATAAATCGACTGCTGGGAGCTCTGGAGGCTTGGTGGGGAAAGCCAGTCATCATAACTGTGTAGTGAAAGTCCCTGGGGCCATCAATGCCGAAAACCAGTAGCTTCTATTAATAAATCAATACCTTCCCATAAGAACTTTATGTTTTTGTTATTGTTGGTTTATGGAAGAAATCTTAAAGAAAAAAAGTGTGGGGAGTGGGCAATGTCAGATCTGTCTGGACCATGAAATCCACCTGACATTATGATTCTTAAGGACCATTTGAGCTATCCCCTTTGAAAGATCTCATTAAAAGTGGAGCTCTCAACAGCTTTGAATTTCACATGGCATGAGCCTCCCTTTGGAGAGCTAACAATGGTCTAGATGCCAGAGAATCCCAAATGCTGAACAGTTTCCTTGGTGTCCACAGCTAAAGCTACTTTCTCAAGGTCTCTGCAAATCGCATTACTTTAGCTACGGATTTCTGATTATGATCCCCTTGGAAGAGGTTTCTCCTAAGTTTCCAGCCCTAGAAACAAGTAGCAGTGACTGCACAATTCTGCCTCTGAAAGGGAATGCCCATCTTACCTGCCTGGAGCAGCATTCTCAGTCTAAGGGTGCTGGGAGGGGAGGGGAGATGGGCTATTCATTCAGACTCCAAGACAGCCAGAGTGGGGCTGATCCAAGCATCCAGGAGGAATGACAGCTTAATTCCCGGCACCCCATTGGGAAGCCATGGCAGGGGTTAATTAATTTCCTCTCCAGCGGTTCCCTGGGAGAGTTTGCATTGGTTCATAGCTCTGTGAACCCACAACACTGCCTGCATGAAGCCTGGCAAAAGAGGTAAAATGAGCTTGTATATGGTTGCTCTGCTGGTATCTTTGTTTCTCCATTTCTGGAGATAAGTCAGGTAACTCACTGACTATGCTTAGAAGGGACTATGCCAGGGGAGTCTTCAGGGAAACTGCAAAACAGCCTAGGTTTTCCTCTGGCTTGTCAAGACAATCCTTTTAGGGCCCATCCTCCCACCTCTCTCAGATCTTTGCCCTACCAAATTAATAAAGGTGAAACTTCAGATAATAATTAAAAATTGCAATCATCTATTATGTTTTTCAATAAACATATAAATATCTAACCTATGCCAGAAGCTGGTAAGAAGCAATGCAATAAGGGAAGTAACATTTACTAAGCATCTAATATACATCATATATTGTGCTCATTTATACTCACAACTCTCTGGAGAATATACTCCTACTAGCCCCTTGTATAGAGAAAAACAAGGCTCAGAAAGGCTAATTTCTCCCAGCATCATGTAACTAGTAAGTTATGGATAAAGCAAGAATTTGAACCTGGTCTGTTAGACTCCAAACCTGTGCTTTTTCTGTATTAGTTATGAGCTTGAAATCTGGAATTAAAAAAATTAAAATTAAAAAATCCCTAGACTTAAATTCTGGCTTTGATACTTAGCAATTGTATGACTTTGGGAAAATTACTTAAATTATCTGAGTGTTTTCATCTTTAAAAAGGGATGCCAAAAATGCCCCTCTACTTCACAGGATTAATGGTGATTAGATAATGTTTATACATTGTTTAGTACAGTACTTGGTACGTAATAAGTTCTTCAAAAGTGTTAACTGTATACAATTATTTTTCCATGCTCTTCTCAAGGAGCTTACTCTCAAATAGCAATTTCCATACTAACATTCTTCCTGTCTCTAAAATTTCAATATTTGTGAATTGACTTTTAAAGATTTTTTCCCCTGCAGCAAAAATCTCAGAAAAAGTGCTCTTGAGTCACTTAGGGTCATAAAATTGGCCTTATCAAATTCTAATCACCATGTTTTCTAGATTTTTTTTTTTTGCAAGACAGACAAGACCTTTGGATCTCTTACTTCCACTCATAAAACTATCTATTATTGCTTTTAGCTTATAAAAGATCATTGATGATCTCCTTAGTAAGTATATAGTTTATATACTTACTGTTTCTGTGGACGTAAAAATATCTCACAGGGTTTTGTACAATCACATGCAACCTCAAGATCCTGATTCACTTTTTCCTATAAATGAGTTCATAAATGGTGCCTTCCCATGCTAGCATGATTTATGGGACCATAATCCTCACCAGGGATAAGTACACTATAGGAGGTGAGTGCCTAAGACCAGAAGTGAGGTGTAACTACACAGGTAGCCCAGAGAGCATTCTGGCAGTATCTGGAGAAACTATGAGAGTTTATGCCCTATGGCTAGGTAATTACATTCTCTGGCATATATCTAAAAAAATTATCATATGGATCCACCAGGGGCCACCTAAGAGAATGTTCAGTGTGGCCTCCTTGTGGCAATGGAGAATTCAGGGCAAACTAGATATTCGTTAAGAGGGAATAGAAGAGTAAAATACGGTGGTAAGTGTCCTCTAAGGGATGCTATGCAGTGGGTAGATGCAATGAGTTTGATTTAATTTTAGTTGTATGGATAGATCATAAAATAAATCTGAAGTGAAAAAAGAGTGAGATTTCCAGCACAAAACCAACTATACTTGGGCCAGCATGTCTTATTTTAGGAGGGTACACACATGTTTATGAACACTGTTCAAACATATTAGAGGGTCCTGGCATAGACCAATGAAGGTAAGAGGCTATGCACAGAGGGGTAAGATGAACTCAACTTTCCGTAGCTCAGGTCCAACCGAACCAAAGCAAATAAGGGATAGGTGCAGATCAATTGCACTAGGCATGTGAAGGAAAGTATGGATATCCTAATTTTAAAAGATCAAACAAATTTTCATGGAAGTGTTGGAAATCTAGCTGCTAGAAGAGCAGGATTAGGTGATTGAAGATGGGAAAGGTCTATGAAGTCAGATGTAACGGCTTAAACAAAGACTCTAAAAGAAGCCAGAAGTTAATCAGGAAAGGATGCAATGAGCATGGTAGAGAGACATTGGGATGAAGTGGGTGAGAAGGCCAAGAAGATGGACAGAGCCTGGGGTTGGGGAGGCCTTGAAAGCTGCGCTAAAGGCCATTTTGTAGACAAGGGGCAGCCAGTGAGTGTTTTAAATTGGAGAGATATATATTTAAGAAAGATATTCTGAGAGCTGAGTTAAAGGTGGATGGGGAGAGAGGTGACTACAATCAGATACATCTTATAGAGGAGGAATCATTTATATCAGAAAAACATGGACACTTATTAGAAATGCAGATTCCTAGAGCCTACTTCAGTCCATTGTATCAGAAGGGATGCAGACAGAGCCCTGGAGTCTATATGTGTGTGTGTGTGTGTGTTTTTTTTTTTTTTTTTTTAAATTTGAGATGGAGTCTCACTCTGTTGCCCAGGCTGGAGTGCAGTGGCACGATCTCGGCTCACTGCAAGCTCCGCCTCCCGGGTTCACGCCATTCTCCTGCCCCAGCCTCCCGAGTAGCTGGGACTACAGGCGCCCACCACCTTGCCCGGCTAATTTTTTGTATTTTTAGTAGAGACTGGGTTTCACCGTGTTAGCCAGGATGGTCTCGATCTCCTGACCTCGTGATCCGCCTGCCTAGGCCTCCCAAAGTGGAATCTATATTTTTAAACCAGCCTCCAGGTGGCACTTAATTCAATTGGGATTAAGAACTATGCCCTTATTAACCTCAGCTGCATATTATTATAGAATCAGTTGGGAAGACTTTTAAATTCCTGATACTGGGGCTGCTCATCAGACAAATTGCAATGAAATCTCTGGACCTGGGGCCTGGGCATCAGTATTTTTTGAAGCTCTTTGAGTAATTCCAACATGCAGCCAAGGTTGAGAACCACTGCACTGCAAAGAGCCTTTCTTAGAAAACTCAAGAGCCAGCCAGACTTCCCCTCATTCTATCTTCACTTAATCTCCAGCTAATTTGATTCTCTACTTAATTAGATCAAAGCTTCAGGCTCTAAATCACTTATATTAAAAATATAAATTACCCAATCTTTTATTTCAAGAACCCCCTGGCACACAGTATAGTGCTTTTCCATCCCTAGTCTTGGGCAACTGACATTTGATTATCATAAAAGGGCTAGTCCGAATTAAATAAAAGTAGCAAGATCCCTGCTCTAGTTTCCTCTGGTGAAAAGAAACAATAACAGGTGGGAGAACAGTCCACATGCCTTGATATTGAGTATACCTTGAAATCATCTACATTCAAAAT
This sequence comes from Piliocolobus tephrosceles, assembly GCF_002776525.5. Lineage (NCBI taxonomy): Eukaryota > Metazoa > Chordata > Mammalia > Primates > Cercopithecidae > Piliocolobus > Piliocolobus tephrosceles. Next base: position 59,783,662 of record NC_045447.1, on the reverse strand, counting down.
ATTGGATGCATGTATCAATTAAGGTGACAGGGATGGATTTGAAATAAAGTTACACATTGGATTTGTAACCCTGAGTAGCATTAAGGCACATAAATTATGCATTGACATTTTATTATTTATTAGTCAGTGAACAGACTTCTGCTTTAAAGTGGTACCTGGCTAGAGTTTCCTGGGGTATTCTCCCAGCTTCCCTTTAAAATTTCTATGAAGACGAAGAAAAGCAAGAAAACTTGAAAGCTAACACCACCCGAAAGAAAGATTATCAACCCAGTGCCAGAATTTGGGAAGAATCTCCCTTAAATAGAAATTATATATAATTTATTTTTAATATATGTAACATATTTTAACACCCAACTGACATCCCCTAATGAAATGTAGTTTGACCTTTTAATATATAAGCAAATGTATATTAATATATGTTCTAAAATTAATACTGGATGCTGAAACTGATAAACAGGATCATTTAAAGATGATAAGTATTTAGGATGTTGATTTTTAAAATATATAACCCAGTAGAGAGATATACAAAAAATAACTGAATAATTAGAGACACTAAGCTCTTAAACAGAATATTCTGTGTTGCTACTGAAAGTCATCTGTAAATTCAATGACTTATCTACAGAAGTCTCAACAGGGTTTTTGTTTTGTTTTTAAATATGGCAAAATGATCCTATGGGTTGAAAGAATAATCAAAGGGGCAATGCCAAGAAAATACTGACAAGGAAGACTTTCCCTATCAGATTTTGAAATTTATCCAAGAATTATAGTAATCAAATAGAAGTAGCACAGGAATAGAATCAATGGAATAGGATAGAAAGTGTGTAGATGTGAAAAGTTAACACATGGTTAAATGAGGTATTTCAAATTATCAGAGAGAAAGATTGAGCTGGTTTTTTTGGGAAAACAAAAGCAAGCACTCCTTCCATCTTTCCACTAAGTAGAACTCTGGGCAAATCAAGGATTTAGATGCTCAAACATGATAAAATGTCTTTTAAGCATGTCATGAAAAGCAGAAATCAAAGAATAAAGAACAATAAATCTGATTACCTATAAGTCTTAGACTTCTGTATGGAAGAAAGAAGAGAAAATACTGCCATAAACCAATATCTCTGGGCATCAGGTAAGACACTACTCTTTAGAGACTTAAATCCATTTGACTTAAGCCCAATTCCAGATCCTTTAGTACTCTTAATCCCCTCTCCAAGATTACTGTACACATTCAGGGACTCACATGCTCATGGCCACTCCTCACCTTTCTCAAAAAACCCTTGTTCTAAATTAATTCATAGCTTGGTTACTTTTCTTTGATTTCCCTAAAATCTCATTCAAAATATTTATTTAACAGAGTTTATTGAAAGTTTAGAATGTGAAGAGATATACCAACAATATCCAATTGAATATAAGATAGCGTAGTCCTAAGAACGCCTTTGTATAGCCCACCACTTGGAATATACTATTAAGAATATTTTTCTGCAGGCTTTGGTCTCTTGCCATGTTGTCTATCCCTATCTCTCACAGTATTTTTTTTTTCACATTCTCTCATTTCTCTACTTTTTCTCACTCTCCAGATTTCTATTTTATTATTAAATGCAGAAAAATAGAAAACACCTAGGTCAAGTAAAACAGCACCATTGACATTTTAGGAAACACACAAAGACAGATACACACACACACACACACACATGCAAGCACACACACACTACATCTTTTCCCATCACAACCACCACTCCATCTGCTAGAAATAAATAATATTCTAAGATTGCTAGTAATTACATTCTTGTTTTTCTTTATAGTTTTATTACCTAGGTATACATCTGTAAATCATATAAGTTAGTTTCATTTTGAACTTTTTATTAATGGAATATTGGATATGTTCTTTTTGTCTCAGTTTTCTTCCCCAGCTCATGTTGATAACATTTGTCCATGCTGGAACATGTAACTTTAATGTATTGATGTTCACAGCTGTGTAGTTTTCATATTACAATTACTCATCTATTTTACTGTCGAAGGCTATTTGCATTGTTTCCAGTTAGGGGAGATTATAAACAATGCTTCAATGTATATGACTGTATATATACCTTAATATAAAAACTATTATTTATATACACATTTTTCTGTGTCCCTACACTAGGCATTTATAGTCCAATCAGTGATTTAGGAGAATTTATGATATTACACATCTTCAAAAACATTTGGCATCAGCAAACATCTAAGTGTGTTTTTAATGATATTTTAATTTATATTTATCTGAATATTCATTAGATTTTAGGAAATTTTTGTGTATTTATTGACCATTTGGATTTCTTCCTTTGTGAAGCATCTATCTAAATCTTTTGTTTGTTTTTCAAATTAGTTGTCTGCCTTTTCCTCTCAATTTGTAAGTTATTCATATATATACTCAATACTAATCCTTTATCAATTATATGTATTGCAAAAATCTCCCACTTTTCTCTCTCGTTAGTGTGTCTTCCATTTAATGTTTTCCAGCCTGCACATGAGTTTGGCTAACCCTTTGCTTCACAGTTTCCTGACGAACTGCTCCCTCACTCTTTATCATCTAAGTGACTCCTCAAGATATTCTCTGAAGCAAAATTAATTTCCCACTTAAAATAGTCTCATGGCAGACATTAAAATAACAAAAAACGTATCCCATTTTACAAGATTAAAAGACAAAAAAATTTTTTAACTTAATTCATATGATACTGTCCATAGTATACAAAAAAAGTTATATAAAACCATAAGAAAAAGTCAGAGACCACTTAAAAATGGGCAAAAAATATGAACAGGTAATTAATAAAAGAAGAAATACCAAAGGTCAATAAACATGTAATATTTGTTTAATAGCATTGATTAAGCAAATGTAACTAAATATAATTTGATATAAACATTCATCTATGACAAAGTTTGCCCAAACTCTATACTCATGAGAGTGTGGAAAACAAGGGCTATCACGAACAGTTAAAGGAAGTAATACATTTGAACTTGCTGGAACACTATTTGACAATAGGTATAAAAAAATCAATACAATCTTTGAATCTGAAATCCATCTTTTTAAAGTTTACCTTAGGGAGATACCTGCCTAGCTGTGAAAAGAAAGAAGAAGAAGGCTTTCACCGCAGCATTATTAATAGTAATGAAGTAAAGTGAAATGCCTGGCAGTCCCCAAGGCTGGTGACTGTCTCCACAGGACTGCACTTGCATTGTCTAACAAGTGAGTTTCAAAATAATGACACATAGGCTGGATATTTTGCTTGCCCAATATATGTAAATTGATTTTTTAATGTGGATTTATTGCCTTTATTTAAAACTTAGTGGATTCCACTTTAAAATCTGGATTTAGGACTTCTCTAGAAAATCAGATTCAGTGGCTTTGAGCCATTTATATTTTCTTATAATAACAATCAGCTAAAATTAAATATAAACTCCCCTACAGTTTGCCATTTTCTTATATCAGGCCTAGCTAATACACCACTTTAGTTTATAGGCCATAGGATAATAATTTATTAAATTCTGCCAAGGAAGCCTGCAAAGGATTTTCTTTTTCCTGCCTTTTAAAATAACTTTATTTTCCTAATTATAAAAGTAAAGTGAGCTCACTGTGGAAAAGTTAAAAACATGAAAATGCATTAAAAAAAAAACCAATAATAGTAACATCATCCCCTCCTAAAAATAAGACTTGTGGAATTTGTATATATATTCTTTCAATTCCTTTGTCCATGAATATATACCTTGTATAAAGTAGAAATCATGCTTATATTCTGATGTTTTCCAGCATTATGTAAACAGTGCATTGCATAATTTTCATTTTTAATGATTGCGTAACATTCCATTGTATGGATGTAACGTAATTTACACAGCCCTTCTTCTAATGTTGAACATTGGATTAGGTTGTCTGTGTTTTGTGTGATGGGGGGATTGTTTCTGTTTTATTGCAGTAAATAGTAAATAATACGGAATGAAGATCTTGTACTATAGTTTAGCATTTCTATATTACTTGGATAAGAGATTTCTAGAAATGAAATTTCTGAATGAAAGTATATGAGCATTTTAAAGTTCCTTTATATAGAGAGGATTGCCAAATTGTTTCCCACACTTAGTTGGATCAATGTATATTCTCACAGTAGAAAAAGAGTCACCTTCCTAAACGTATATGTTTTCCCATAGATATAAGTAGTTTGGGGCCATTTTTACCATTGTAGTTTCTAAAGCCCATTTAATTCTGCTAATTGGGATGATGTATTTTTTCTTTTCTCTCTCCTTTTTTTTTTTTTTTTTTTTGAGACTGGGTCTCATTCTGTCACCCAGGCTGGAATGTAGTGGCACAATCACAACTCACTGCAGCCTTGACCTCCCAGACTCAGGTGATCCTCCCCCCTCAGCCTCCTGAGTTGCTGACACTACAGGCATGCACCACCATGCCCAGCTAATTTTTGTATTTTTTGTAGAGATAGGGTTTCACTGTGTTGGCCAAGCTGGTCTTGAACTCCTGGCCTCAAGTGATCTGCCCACCTCGGCCTCCCAAAGTTCTGGGATTACAGGCATGAGCTGAGCCAGGCCATAAGTGGGGTGATTTTTCATATCCATATTGACAATAACATTACCTTTGTCAGTGAGGACCTTGCCAGACCATAAAACAAACACAAGCAGGATTGGTTCAAAGAGACCAATATCATTTCTCAGGTTAGACCCACAGTCTCTCATGAATGTAAAGGTGAAAAATGAAAAGGTACCTGAAACACTAACCCTGACATCACTGTCCCTGCAGATCCTTATTGCACAGACAAGAGGGCTATCTCCCAAGAAAAAAATGATGAAGATTTCCCTTTCCCTTGGCTGCATCAGAGTAAAAGGCGGTTACAAAACACCCCACTTGTAAAGACAGTCCTCTCCAGATGTTGTAGCCCCAGGTACCAAGGCTCCACACCAGATGTGATCCCCAGGGATTGAGGGGTGACAGAGCTTGGAGCACACAGCTGCAGATGATGAGGTCATCAGCACAATTTGGGGAAAGGATGAGTTCACTCAGGAAAGGGGGGAAAAAGCATGTCACTTTTCTTTTTTCTTGTTCGAAGTCACTAAGCTTCAGGGTTCAGGAGTGAATTGTTGCTCTGACTTTATTCTTTGGAGGCGGGTGGCTGCTTGCCAGAGGCAGCTGCACGCGGGTCATTTGCATTGCATGCAGTCTCTGGTTTTAGAGGGAAGCTCTTCCTCTCCTTAGATCATCTGCTTCTTTAGAGTCAGAGCCACTGCCTCACACAGATTGTATTCGCCCTTTAATCTTTTCCCTACCCCTCCCTTTCCCTGACTATACTCTGTGCAGTTTAACAAGCTTCCCAGACAGGTCCAGCAGGCTCATCCCGATAGCTTTGAAAGCCAGCTGGCGGACAAAGGAGGAATTATTTCATATACTCATGGCTGGGTGGGTGTGGGGGAGAGGCAATTTGTGGAACACATGGGGTCCCCTTGCCTCTCTCTCTCCCCCCGCTTCTCTCTCCCCAAGCCATCCACCCCGAGGTGCTAATACCTAGATACTTAGTAGACTGGGTTTTGGCTGGGTCTGACCTTCTGAAGCACAGTTAAGATTGCTAAACTTTCAACTGGCTCTGGCAAACCTGGTGGGGCCATGAGAAATCAGTTTCTCAGAAAGAGGAGCAAATTTTCTTTTGTGTATGGGCACATTCTTGAAGTTTCACCAAGGTGATGCCGAGGCTAAAAGGGGTGTGGATCGGGCTGTCCAATGTGGGGAAACTTGCTTTTAGTTAAATGAGGCACCTCTTTTTTTTTTAGATGGTGCAGGAAAAGTAGAAAAGAAACAGAAGGTAGACTAGGCAGGGGACAAGAATGTATTGACCTTTTTCTGAAGAAAAAAGTTGTTTCTAACCAGCCTATTGCTTATTAACTGACAAGAATGTTTCAGGTGTCATTTTATTTTTTTTTTTCTCTCTACAGTTAGGGATGATTTCAGCCATTACTTTAGAAATGATACCAAATGGAGAGCAAGTGGTCCATTTCAACTTCATCTGTGGACAGAGTCCAGTCTGAGTCTAGGAACCAATAAGAAAAACAATCAGAGAGGTGTATTAGTCACTGTTGAGCACTTATGTGCTGAGACAGGCACCATATATTACTAAACCCAAAGATGTTCTTCCCATCCTCAGAGAGCCTAGCAATCAATAAAGCAGAGAGCAGCTTAATAATATCAGATGGACTTTGCTTCTTAACCATTGGCATCTGGGGGGTGTCCTGATTCTTATTACTAATGTTGCTATGAGGCATTTTGAGAGCGTTTTAAATTTTTAATCATTTTAGAGTTGGAGAATCTCTATTAACTAGAATTCAAATAGCAGGATTTTCAATAATTTTCAATTCACTTTGAGAATAAAGAAAAAAGGAGAAAAAAGTAACAATAGGTTTTTAAAATAATGTTTCAAGAGCTATCACAATCTCCCAAGCATTCTGATATTCTGATATCTGGTTTTCCTTTTTTTTTTTTTTTTTTTTTTTTTTTTTTTTTTTTTTTTTTT
>NC_045447.1:59560456-59777038 GCF_002776525.5 Piliocolobus tephrosceles | reverse complement strand
TTTTTTTTGTATTTTTGTAGAGACAGGGTTTCACCATATTGGCCAGGCTGGTCTTGAACTCCTGACCTCAGGAAATACACCGATCTTGGCCTCCCAAAGTGCTGGGACTACAGGCATGAGCCACCGCGACCAGCCGGTATCTGGTTTTCATAATGAATATACTCAGATCCTTCAAATAAGAAAGAAAAATACCTTTCCTTACCAACCATTTATACTAGATACTGGTTAACACCGATACATACCTTATTGTGTTTAATCTTCGTAATAACCTTAAAAATATAGATATTATCTCCATTCCACAAAGTAGCCTCTGGCTCCACACATTTCAAATCTGGTTTCTCCTCCACTGCCCACATATTTCCAGTGCCAAACACCACGGGACACTTTCATGTGGAGATATTGGGAGTCAACTTCTGGCTCTGCCTCTTTCTGTGTACCCTGCCAGGTGGGTCAGCACACTGGGCTGTAGGCATGGACCGAGAAACCATTCCTAGGCCCAGATGGCCAGCAGTAAAGTAACTGCATATGGATGAGACTTTGATTTTCACAAATTTATCCCACTAAAGCCACACTAAATGTAGCTCTAACTCAACTGCCTTGGATCACTCCAACCCCATATAATGGAAGGGGAAATCTAACAGAGGGAGAGTAGAAATAGAGACAGCAGTCAACTCATTGGGCTTAAAACACCTTTTATAAATTTTGCAACAAAAATACAAATATGGGAACACATTTCTAGCATCCTTCTCGGGGGTCTCAAAAGAGGCCTAGAAGCTTAAGCTTTATTAGCTTCATGGTAAATTGGCCTCTGCCCAGGGACGCTGCCATTGTCCAAAGCATTTGGCACTGACTTCAGAGCTTACTTCATGCGTGTCTGAATAGCCTCATTGGTAGCTGTAAGGGTTGATTGGATTTTTGGAAGCAACCAAAGTCTTTCGGACTGGAGTGTTATGGTTCAGGTAATTGGTCAAGCTGTGGAGTCCTATTTGGAGGTCACAAGTGTGGTAGTTTTCTTCTGTAGCTCATTATATTTGAGAACAGTTCTCTAAAACAGGGGTTTTGCCCTGCAAATCACAAAGTACAACCCAGGATTATTCCAAGGTCCTTTAACAAAGAAGTGGCAGAGTCCAGTTTGCATCTCCCAGTACCCAAAGTCCAGACTGTAACTCAGCCAGTTGTCTGTCTCCTTCAAGTACACAGAGTGGGACACAGAGCTGGAATGTCTCCTGGCTGCATGCTCCACACACTGGGGATTTGCTTATCCTTACAGCTAATAGCTAAGGATCTCTGTCTTTGGGAAAGGGTTTTGTTTTGCCCCAAACTTCATCCCATGGCTTTAATCCCACTGCATTTGTCATCTTCAGCCTCACTGACTACAGAGAAAGGGAGGCTTCAACCAGCTTGCCAAGGAGGTAAATAGGTTTAAACCTCACCACAGATGGCCTCATCTCACGGTGCCAGATTTTTATCAACAACTGGTGTGGCTACTGACATGGCAAAAAAACCACAGCTAGGCCTGGCTCCTGTCCACTTCTGTGATAACAGAGACTAAGAGGGGATAGAAGAGACAGTAACAACTCGATAATTTGAGATAGAGAAGGGAAAAGAAAGAAAGTGAGAGATTGAGGAAGAAAAGAGAGCTGTCATGTTACAAACTGGGAGAAGTGACTTAATAGAATAGGTATGGAAATGAAAGCATATTGAATTTGTCTGATTTACTTATTTAATGCCTGCCTCGTTCCACAAAGAACTGTGCCCTTTTCATTTTTAATGAGGGTTTTATCAAGATGGAAACAGTTTTTTAAAAATTCTCTGCTTCGAATTTAGAGGAGGAAAGTAACATTTTTAAATTGTTCATTATTTCGAAATTTCTTTCTGTCTCCCTATGTAGTCAGCTTCCACTTTCCCACCATTTTCAATTTATTTCCTCAAAAATGTGGCAATTAGGGTGAGTATGTATTTGCCATTGCTGTACAGTCACACATCAGCAGTTGACTGGAATAGTAAGAAAAAGAGAGAGGGAATCATAGAAAAAAAGAAAGAAAAAAGGAAAAACATTACTTGGCTTGTAATCTTTGGGAAGTTGCCAGAATCTTTTTTTCTAGCCAACCAATCCCATTTCATGGTGTGTGTGTGTGTGTGTCTGTGTGTGTGTGTGTGTGTGTGTGTGTGTGTGTGTGTGTGTGTTCATACTCTAAGCCTGGGTAAGCATGGAACACTCAGATGCCCACAAATAGCTGAGATACATGAAGCAGAAGAAGAGCTACTAGCAGCGGTCATGGTCCAAGTGATTATCAAAGCCCTTCTCTCCTGATCAGGTTTTGTGCAAAACACGCCAGAGAAAGAAAGGAAGGACTGATGACTGCTTGTTTGGCATTTCTTTGTAGTCGGGGCCTTTTCTTCCCCTGAGGTGGTGGTTGTTGTTAACCGAAGTTGTGTGAAACTCCTTCTGTGCAGAAACTGGAGCTTCCTCTTTGAAGCCAGAGTGTCTTTGTTCTTCACCTAACTTGGTGCTATTTTCGACAGGAGCATTTGTGTTGAAGTCTGGTTAATGCCTGCCACCCAGAATTCAGTGAGGCTGTTTGCCAGGTGGGAAAAAGCAGTTATGGTGGGGCCTGAGGGGATAGTTGTGGGTTTCAGGGAGGGGAGAGATGGGGAGGAGTTGCCCACAAATAGAAAAACAAAAGAAGACACTGTAAAAGTTGGCTTTGATTGCTGGGTTAGAGCTCACAGTTCTCCTTTGGGATTTAAGTGCTCCAGAAAAGAATGTTCTGGGACTTGGAAGAAGAGGGGAGAAAGGTAAGTCGGATATATTGCTGGATTACAGAAAAAGAAAAGGAGAGAAGGCCAGAAGTTTACAAAATGTAATTATAATAAAACCTCTTAAACCCTGGCTTTGAGACCAGGAATGGGCTTAGTAGGTATTAACAAAGAAAGCAGTAATTTCCAGGGTTTCCCCAAAACACTTAATTTTACTTTTTGAAGTTTATATTCAAAATTTTAATTTAGAAAACACTCAAATGTGTTAAATACTAAATTTTTAATGCATTGGAGTAAAGTAGATTTCCATCCCATGAGAGTTAGATTTCAAGGTTGGCAAATATTGCTTATTAGCAAAATTGGCTTGAATATCCTTAAATCCCCCATTAATTAACATACATCCCTGAATAATAATTCTTATCCACACTAAAGTTGGAGAACTAGTGACTAAAAGGAAAAAAAAAAGACTGGGTTAGCATGTCATGATTTTCTTTAATAGCACTACCAAATCTAAGCTGTGAACAGGGCAAGAGTGGAAATCTCCAGTGTTTCTGCTTGGCAATGGGTTTACTCCCCTCCGTTTCAGCATGAAGCTCCTATTACCTTAATATACATCATGATCTTTTTGTTGTGGTGGCAGTTAAACTAGATGATGCAGTTCTTCTTATGGCAGGGAGTTGCCCTGAAAGTTAGCATGTGAATTTGCTCCTAATTCAGCTCCACTGTATACCAAAGCATTAACTTGTTGGCTCAGCCCTACCATTAATTAGCAGATGAACTCAGGCAAGCAACTTAAGCCCTCAAGACTTGCATGTATCAGAGGACTAGATGACTTCTAAATCCTCTCCCTTACTAACAGTCCATGATACTAATTTAAAACCTCATCTTGGCCAGGTGCAGCGGCTCACACCTATAATCCTAGCACTTTGAGAGGCCAAAGCCAAAGGGTCGCTTGAGGCCAAGTGTTCAAGACCAGCCTGGGAAACATAGTGAGAGCCTGTCTCAAAAAAAAAAAAAAAAAAAAAAAAAAAAAAACAAGAAGAAGAGGAGGAAGAGGAAGAAGAAGAAGATGAGGAAGAAGACAAGGAAGAGGAGGAGGAGGAAGAAGAAGGAGAAGAAGAAGGAAGGGGGAGGAGGAGGAGGAGAAGGAGGAGAAGGAGAAGGAGGAGGAGGAGGAGAAGGAGAAGGAGAAGAAAAGAAGAAGAAGAAGAAGAAGAAGAAGAAGAAGAAGAAGAAGAAGAAGAAGAAGAAGAAGAAGAAGAAGAAGAAGAAGAAGAAGAAGAAGAAGAAGAAGGAGAAGAAGAAGAAGAAGAAGAAGAAGAAATAATTAGCTGGGTGTGGTGATATGTGCCTATAATCACAGCTTCTTGGGAGGCAGAGGCCAGGGGACCACTTGAGCCCAGGAGGTCAACACCTCAGTGAGCCCTACTGCACCACTGCACTCCAGTCTGGGCAATGGAGCAAGACCCTGTCTAGGAAGGAAGGAAGGAAGGGAGGGAGGGAGGGAGGGAGGGAGGGAGGGAGGAAAGGAGGAAGGGAGGAAGGAAGGTAAGGGAAGAAAAGAAAAAAGCCCTCATCTTTTGTCTGATAGTATCACACTGGGCTTTAACTGTATGCCATATTTATTGAGGGTCACTCAAATAGGGCGAAATCATCAACTAATGGACAGCTGACTTGGCGACATTCTGGACCCAGAAGCTGTTCCTTTACCTTGGCTGAACACCACAATCCCTGGACTTGGGGCCCAGTGAATACCAGGTATAAAATAGGTAAATATATGATCATAAACTGGAAGAAAAAATACATCCCAACCCAAACTCTGTGGCAGTGGTACCTTTACTGTTCATGTTTGCTGGGTTGGCCTATGGTATATGCACATCAGCAGACCCATAATGTTGCATCCCTTCAAACAAATACTCTTTGAGTTTTTATTCAACATGTATTTAGTACAGATGGGCAGGAACTCTTTTCCTAGTAACAAAAACTGTTTTCAGAAACAGAGTCACATTACTAATTTACTCTCCTTGACTGAATTATACTCAGTATATTAATACAAAAGAAAATTCAACAAAAAATATTAAAAACACATTCAGAGTTTAAAGATAAAGGGCTAAATATGTTAAATATAGAGGTAATGAGCTCCTAAAAGCCAAAAATTATTGCTTACATATTTTGAACTATAAATGAAGAAGCCCCAGAGGCAACTTACAGGGTCAAGTCATTGAGTTGCATTAACTAGAGAAATACATATATAGTAACTGAGAAATAATAAAACCTTGTACAGTTGAATTGCTGAATGCCTGCTGGATGAAAAGTCAGTAAAAGAATTCACAGCATTGCCACCTTCGAAGTAATTTGTTGAATTAAAAATTTAGCTGGAAAAAGAGATTGTGTTGCCACGTCTTCTGCATAATTTTACTTTTGCCTCATAAACAGAAGAATCTACAAGGATGGCTATTTTGCTTGCATTTGTCCAGTATCAGTACCAACTAATCATCAAAGAAGACTATTTTTTCTGTGAATGCTTGACAACACATACAAGTGGTGCTAAAATATTAAAGTGTTGAGGAATTTTTCCTTAATCTACTGACTTATCCTGGACCAACTTTGTTGACATCATACTGGTATTGCAAAAGCAATGGGAGGTAAAGTTGCTGGCACCTTGGCATAAATCATGGCAGTAGCACCAACCCATGCCAGTAGTTATGGAATTCTGCATCACTACATACTTACAATGAAACAAACAAAACAAAAGCAAAAACTTGTTTCACTTAAGAATATACTTGATAATGCAATAGAAAGTATAACTTTTTTTTTTTTTTTTGAGACAGAGTCTCACTCTGTCACCCAGGCTGGAGTGCAGTGGCGCAATCTTGGCTCACTGCAAGCTCCGCCTCCTGGGTTCACACCATTCTCCTGCTTCAGCCTCCCGAGTAGCTGGGGCTACAGGAGCACGCCACCACACCTGGCAAGTTTTTTTTTTTTTGTATTTTCAATAGAGACAGGGTTTGATTGTGTTGGCCAGGAGGGTCTCAAACCCCCAACCTCGTGATCCGCCGGCCTTGGCCTCCCAAAGTGCTGGGATTACAGGCATGAGTCACTGCACCCAGTCAAAAGTATAATTTTTTTCAAACACGACCCTTCAGTTGAATTGCTGAATGCCTGCTGGATGAAAAGTCAATTAAAAGAATTCACAGCATTGCCACGTTCAAAATAACTTGTTGAATTCTTAATAAACACACTTTTTAATAAACTATATGAGAAAAAGGAGAGTACATGCAAAGCATTTCTGCCTATTGAAGCATGATGGGTTTTTTTTACCTGGATGTCTTGAAGAAAAGTATCTCCATGATTGAATTGCAAGCTGAACTACTCAATCTTTTCATGGAATGCCATCTTTTATGTGAAAGAATGACTTACATAAAAACTAAGGTTAGGCCAGGTGCAGCGGTTCACACCTGTAATCCCAGCACTTTGGGAGGCCAAGGTAGGCGGATCACAAGGTCAGGAGATCAAGACCATCCTGGCTAACACAGTGAAACCCCGTCTCTACTAAAAATACAAAAAAAAAAAAAACTAGCCGGGCATGGTGGCAGGCGCCTGTAGTCCCAGCTACTCAGGAGGCTGAGGAGGAGAATGGTGTGAACCCGGGAGGCAGAGCTTGCAGTGAGCCGAGATCACGCCACTGCACTCTAGCCTGGGTGACAGAGCAAGACTCCATCTCAAAGAAAAAACAAAAACAAAGAAATAAACGAAAAAAAAAAAACCAAGGTTATTCAGATTTAGGTATTTAGCAGACATTTTCTGGAAAATGACTGAAGTGAGACTGACATGTTAAAACAACTGACACTATTTGCTGTCAGTTATGAAAGTTAAACTTTCAAGCGCAAGCTAGAATTTTGGAAAACTCATCACCAGGACCATGACAGCTTCTCAGTGCTTAAAGCCTCTTCTGATGAGGTCAACAATTATATTAATGAATTATCTGATTTTTATTGTGTTATTGTATTTATATTGTATTTATATCACAACTTCATGTTTTATAATGAAACGCATCTGTCGTTCACTCAGTGAACCAATGTTTTCCAAATGACTAATACCTAATGTTACAAAATCATGCCTGGTTAATAAATCCATTCAAAGTATAAGATAGACCAATAAATTTTTATGTGACAGAGTATAAAAAGTTTATTTATTGGTTTTAGATTCCCCATTGCAATTAACTTTTAAGCAACTACCACTTGTCAAAGACTATCCACAATTATCTGAAAAGTCCATATTAAAATAATCAGAACATATTACAGGAGAGTGAATGCAGAAGCAGATATAAGAATTCAACACCTATTAAGCCAGAGATACAGACTTGCAAAAACGTAAAACAATGGCACTCTTCTCATGAATTTTTTTGTGAAAGAAAAATAACGATAAGATGCAGTAATTTCCCCAAAAAGTTATGTTAATACATAATTGGTTTATTATTATTATTATTTTGAGACAGTGTCTCGCTCTGTCGCCCAGGCTGGAGCGCAGTGGCTCAATCTCGGCTCACTGCAGCCTCCACCTCTCAGGTTCAAGCAATTTTCCTGCCTCAGCATCCTGAGTAGCTGCGATTACAGGCTTGCACCCAACTAATTTTTGTATTTTTAGTAGAGACGGGGTTTCACCATGTTGGTCAGTCTGGTCTCGAACTCCTGACCTCGTGATCTGTCCACCCCAGCCTCCCAAAGTGCTGGGATTACAGGCGTGAGCCACCGCGCCTGGCCGGTTTATTATTTTTAATTAATAAATCTTTTTAAAATTTCTGTTTTAAGTTCTAACATAACAAAAACTGATGATACATAACCCTCAAAAACAAAAAACTAAGAGGCGGGTACGGATCTTCATAATATTCCAATGAAGAAAGAAGTCCTAAGGCCCAAGTATTTGAGAACTGTTGACTTATGCCATTATGCCATTATACTTACTTCGTATTTTACTCTTTTGTTTATTCATCTATCCCCCTCACATGATTAAACTCCTTGATGGTAAACTCTGTATTTTCATTGAACCTGTAACCATCCTCAGCACCTAATATTTAGTAGATACTGAGTAACAATCATTGAAGGAATAAAGAGGAATGAATGAATGAATCTTTCAACTTTAGTACCTGAAATTTTTCTTGCATTCTATAATGCAGACTTTAGTCTCTGAAATTTTCTTGCATTCTGAAATGGCCAAGAAAAATTCCAGCAATTATAATGACTGGGTTGTAGAGAAAATCATAAAGGAAAGACCACAATTCTTTCACATGTCTTTTAAGCCTATCTATGGCTTACCCTTGTAGCCTCAAGACCACTCCTTGCCTCATGCCTCATGATTCAGCAGCATCAAACTGCTACTAAATCACACTCTTGATCTTTGTCCTTAGTACTCAGAGTTCATTCACTCACACACTCTATACAGTTCTAATTCTGAACCTTTAAGATTCAAATTAGGCTAAGAAATAAAGAAACTCTATTCACCATCTACTGTAATACTCTATCCATATCTTTTTCATTGCACAGCAACAATTTGTCTATAATTATCTTTCTATATCTGTCTTCCTTTCTAGACTGTCTCACACCTTTTCCTATCCTTAGTACTATGCATAGAGTCTGACACTTAATGGGTGCTTTAAATGTTAGATAGACTGAACTGAAATGCTTTAAATTCATGATGTCAAATCTGAGGTATAAGTCACACAGGGCCATTCAACTTCATTCACTTTCATTGAACACTTACATGTGTCAGCCACTACAATGGGCATTGGGGATTACAAATATTTACATCAGTGAGCTTATGGTCCAGTGCAGGAGGGGGGGATCTATAAATGGCAGAATATACTAAACAAGCTACATGCACAAGTTTCTACAGAGCCCAGGAAAAGCACATTCCTTCAACAAATATTTAGAACACCTATGTCTAGCAAGACACTTATTCAAGACACAAACAGAACCTCTCTCTTCAATGGACTTAGACTTGTAAAGGAGACAGGCATTAAACAAACATCACAGAAGTAAGTATGTAATTGTAAATGGTGAGCAAGAATGGGAAGGAGAAATAGTGATACATCATTATCAGGGAGCGAAAAGGGATTAGAAATGGTGCCCCTTAGGAAATGTGTGCAAGCGGGTAGGCACGTGTGGGTGGTAACCACAGGGGAAATGCTGAGGTGAGCATTCCAAGCAGGTTAATGTGGCTGGGGTAGAAGTCTTGACAGGAAAGCAGGCATTTGCCAGCTTTGCCAGGCTTGAAAACTGGAGAGAGCAAGGGCTAGAGGAATGGTAGAGGGGCTTGCATAGCATGGCGAAGGCTGAAGCAGCCCAGAGCTAAGCTTAAGTGCTTCATTTTCCTCTTCTGATATGCAGAACCATAATTCTGGGTGGTCGGTATTCAGTGCACATAAGCCTCTAAAGATAAATGGAGACTGTTTCCTCAAGTAACTACTGCTAAGAGAAAAGTTTTCTTCAGATGTATTTCTCCATCAGCGTTTTTCCCATAGGGCACCTAAAACCTTGATTTATCATAAATATTTCACCCAGCATACACATACATAATACAAATGTGGCATATTTAAACGCACCCCTCAGAGAAATTTGCTGGCAGTGCTCATGACCCATAAATAAAGGAAAAAATAGCCCAGCTATGGTTGTTTCCAAAACGAGTAGATAGACCACCATCCAGGCTACTGCCCAGAGGCTGAAATATAACTCAAGAGAGTCATGGCCGTGTTGTGGGAAAACCCATTCTGGAGCTGGGACCTACTCCTCCTTAATGTCTGGCTCCAGAAATGGGAGGAATACTAACAAAGCTCTGTAGATTTCTTCAGCTGGTTTGTTGGACATGGGGAGCAAGGAAGTGGGTCTGGCCAGTCAGCAATGTGGGTCTAGTTGACTAATTAAGATGCAGTGCCTCAGTTCAAACGACAACTCGACTGCTTACTAGCTCTGTGATCCTGGTTAACTTATTTACCCTGTCACTCAGATGCTGTCTCTGTAAAATGGAGACATAAGTAGTATCTGTTTCATAGACTGCTATGAGTATTAAATGTGATGATGTAACTCAAGGCTTAGCAAAGCATTCATTAAATGTCACCTATTACTATTATGATTGCTTACAACAGTCAATCAGCCAAGAGCATTTCCAGGTCTCAATAAGCCAGGCTTCAAGACCAGCTTAACTGACTGTTTTATTCCCATATGTAACTACTTGTTTAGCATGTTAAGGACACAGTTTCTGTAATGAATCACCCTGTTTTTAGTCTTCTTGCAGATAACATTCATTTTATGAAATTCTAGCCAAAAAGCCATGCAAGAAAACTACTTGGTTTTTTATTTCCCTTCCTTATTGCTCATAACCTCTGTATCCTGTAAAAATATTCTAAGAAAGCCCTCTCTATTAAAATCTGAAACACAGTGCTAAATGAGCTCTCTTCCCAGAATTTGCCAACTGCTTCCTTTACTACTCTGAACAGACACTGCAGTTTTGAGAATAACAGTTCCCTCATCCTGTCACTCACCAACACCGCCAGACTGGGGGCTCTTGAATCCCCATTCAGACCTGAGAGCTTTCACAAGTCCTCATTTAACATCCAGCAATGCCTTGAAACCAAACGCCAGCCACACTCACCCTAAGACTGGGTAAAGCATGAAGTAATCACAGACTTTGATATTTTTCCGACCACAAACCCCCTCAAAGTCAAATGTGTCCATGAAAGAAAAGTGGCTGTTTCTTACTTAATCCACAGTGGAACAGGAATCAATAGAAACCACATCAAGATTGTGCTTGGTAAAAAATAAGAAAGACTTTCAAAAGCACACATTTGGTTTAAGCATGCCTGAAATATGAAATAACTAGAATAACACCGTCCTTCTTGACCTTGATCATAAGGCCTTTCATAGGAATATCTCAATACCTCAAGTGAAAGAAAGTACTTAGAACATTGAAACACTTTTTAGAAGCTGCAGACAGCTTAATTGAAGGGGTCTTGTGAAGAGTTCATTGTCAGGGGTTTCTAGCAAGTGTTATTTCTTCCTGAATTCCACGAACCAAGTTCTCTGAAGTTTACATTCACACAGGATGAACAAGCCCACCACAGCATTAAAAGGGATAAAAGACCTGATGTGGTTTTCTTTGAGGGACAGGTTTAACACTCGCACCTACACACCCGGACCCAGCACCTGGCAGGATGGCAGAGAAGCAGGTGGCCTCCCATAGTTACAGCTTAAACTAACATCACATACATTTAAAGCAAGTGCTGGTAACCAGAAAAGTAATTTCTGACAGTAAGCAAATGGCTCTCAAAAAAAAAATCTATCAGGTGGTAGAAAGCAGTGACAAAAGACAAACATTTGGCTAAATAGTATTTAAAGAGAGAAGAAAAGATAGACAAAATCATCACGCAGAAGAAAATCATCATGCAGAAGTTTCTTTTTTTTTTTTTTTTTTTTTTTGAAAAAGAGAGTCCCCTCCGCCCCCGGGCTGGGGGGCAGGGGCCGGGTCCCCGCCCCCCTGCAACCCCCCCCCCCCGGATTCACCCCCTTCCCCCGCCCCAGCCTCCCGGGTAGCTGGGACTACCGGCGCCTGCCACCACGCCTGGCTAATTTTTGTTTTTTTTTTTTTTTTGTTTGTTTGTTTGTATTTTTAGTAGAGATGGGGTTTCACGGTGTTAGCCAGGATGGTCTCGATCTCCTGACCTCGTGATCCGCCCACCTCGGCCTCCCAAAGTGCTGGGATTACAGGCGTGAGCCACCGCGCCCGGCCGCAGAAGGTTCTTGTGCACGTCAATGGTGCCAAGGGATGGGGCTTGTAAGCAAGGGGAGGGGAGAGGAAGAGAAATTTGACATATGATTATCATCACAATCACACTGCTGTTGCTGCCTGCTTCAGGTCTACCTTAATCTCAACAGTCAATATAAACCTTTTGGATCTAGACTGTGTCCTGAAATAGGCAGAGCTTTAGGTTTTAGAAGGACAAGACTGCCTTTGGCAGTAGAGAGAAGAGGTAAAAAAGATCTTTTTATTATTGCCGTTAAACATACATCAGATAAACAGCTGCCGGAGCTAATGGCAAGAAAAAGAGACAGAAAGTTTGAATAAGCATTTGCTATCCTGATTGGTGTTAGCAGTAGTCTTTCCTATCTTCTGGAAAACATCTGTTCATTTCTGTAATTATAAAAATAATACATGTTGGCCGGGCGCGGTGGCTCATGCCTGTAATCCCAGCACTTTGAGAGGCCCAGGCAGGTGAATCACCTGAGGTCAGGAGTTCAAGACCAGCCTGACCAACATGAAGAAACCCCATCTCTACTAAAAATACAAAATTGGCTGGGCTTGGTGGCACATGCCTGTAATCCCAGCTACTAGGGAGGCTGAGGCAGGAGAATTGCTTGATCCTAGGAGGCAGAAGTTGCCATGAGCCAAGATCGTGCCATTGCACTCCAGCCTGGGCAACAAGAGCAAGACTCCATCTCAAAAAACAAATAATAAAAATAATAATAATAATAATGCATGTTAATTGTAAAACTTAGAGACTTGGAGTATTGAAATCAGCTAGACATGTATGCAAATCTACAGTAATTATACTAAATATGCTTGCAAAAACAAAAATTGTCAAACATTATTCTTAAAAGATTAGAAATAAGGTGTAAAATAATAATGTTAGCAATAATTAATAACAATAATCTAGAACTAAACCCCCAATTTATATTTTCAAAAATTGTTAACCAAGAAAGTAAGGGAACGTAAAAAATTATAAGGCTATTAAATTATTTGTCTTAAATAAGGAGTCTGAAAAGATTCGTGTTTGTTTTTATTTTTTACCTTAATAATTAAAGAGGTATTGGTCAAAGAACAATTTTTTAACTTAAAAAGAAATAAAATTAAGATAGAAAATGAAACTTCTAGAGCACTATAGAAGATAAAAGCCAATAAATTATATGTGTGGGGGAGGGACTGGAAATAACAAGGGAGTCTAAAGAAAATAATTAATACATCAGAAATAAAATCAAATATCAATAAATGGGTTGAACTTCCCTATTACAACACAGAAGAATTCAAAATAAATTTTAAACATTCAGTGATTGTCTATGACAAGTGATAAAAAGACACAAAAATATTAAATGTATCTTCCCAAAATAGATGTCCAAATATTAGTATCAGTAAAAAGGAAAATTCAAGACGATAAGCACGAGACAAAAAGTATAATTTCACAATAAGTGGGTCAATTTATAACAAAGCTGTGAGTTAAGAAATTTTATATACCAAAAACTACCTGCTTCCAAATATACAAAGAAAAAAAATTAAAATATGAGATGAAAGTGACAGAAATAAAATAGGATTGGGGCCAGGCGTGATGGCTCATGCCTGTGATCCCAGCACTTTGGGAAGCCAAAGCGGACGGATCGCTTGAGGTCTAGGAGTTCGAGACCAGCCTGGCCAACATGGTAAAACCCCATCTCTACTAAAACTATAAAAATTAGCAGGGCGTGGTGGCACTCACCTGTAATCCCAGCTGCTCGGGAGGCATATGTCCATCTATATTATATTATGTATATATGTTATATAATTGGTAAATAAACCAGAACCCTGTTTTAGAAAGATCAATAATGCCAGGGATAAATAAGGAGATAAGAGAGCTGAAAGATAACAATAAAATGAGTGATTTACTAATTATCTATAGATATATCTCTGAAACATTATAGCCTATGTATAATATTTTTGGCTCCCATGAAACAATAACAAAAACGAGTATGTATATAAAATGTGTGTAAATACGCATATTTATAAAAACCAAATACCGAAAACCAAATACCGCATGTTCTCACTTATAAGTGGGAGTTGAAAATGTGAACACGTAGACACAGGGAGGGGAACAACACACCCTGGGGCCTGACGGAGGGTGTGTGTGGGCTGGGATGGAGAGCATCAGGAAAAATAGCTAATGCATACTGGGCTTAATATGTAGGTGATGGGTTGATAAGTGCAGCAAATCACCATGGCACACATTTACCTATGTAGCAAACCCTCACATCCTGTACTTGTATCTCAGAACTTAAAATAAAATAAATAAAAAGTCAAAAGAAAATAAATTCCACCCATCTGGAAGTTTTAAAACACTCCTTTAAGCAACTTTTCATTTAAAGAAAAAGTAAAAACTGGATTTACACATTATTTAGAAAATAAATAACTATCATAACCTATAGGATGAAGTCAAATTACATCGGATAAAAATTTATATTCTTAAATATTTTCATTAAGAAAGACAAAATATAATAAACTAAACGTTAAGTTTAAGAAGTCAGAAAAGAACCAAAAAATTGTAAGAAAAACTGATACAAGGGATTACATAAAAGACTTAAAACATAAGTTTAAAACATAAGGGATTACATAAAAGACATAAAAGGATAACATAAAAGACTTACAAGCCAAAAAAGTAAAATCAATAAATATGTATATTCAAGCATAAAATAATACTTTTAAAAGTTATTACAATTGATCAACTTTCTCTCCTTAATCTGAAAAAGAAAATAAATATTTGGAAGAGAAGATGTAGATAACCACAGCCATGGAACTTTTTAAATTGATTAATACTCTGTACAATTTTGTGTTAATAATAAAGTGAACAGTATTCTCAAAAAAAAAATAGATATTACCACAATTTGCTGAGGAACTTAAAAATGTATGTAAACTAATAACTAGAAAATAATTGGGAAAAGTTGCCAAAAATAGTAATAATATTTGTAGTGCCTATTATGTGTTCTACTTTATACTAGGTGCTTTATCTATTATCCCTGACATACAACCCCGTAAGGTAGGTATTATGATCTATATCACTGTATCTCCATTTCACCCTGTATTTCTCTTATTACATGCTCCTGTAAGCGGCATCATGCAGTATTTGTTTTTCTGTGACTAACTTATTTTACTTGTCATAATGTCTTCAAGGTCCATCCATACTGTTGTGAATGGCAGAATTTTATTTTTTTTTTTTGAGGCTTAAAAATATTTCCTTGTATGTATATACCACAATTTATTAATTTATCTGTCAATGAACATTTAAGGTGTTTCCACATCTTGGCTACTATGAATAGTTCAATGAATTAGTCAAATTCATAGAATCAAAGAGTGGCATCATGATTGCCAGATGCTTGCAGGAGGGGAAGGTAGGGAGCCACTATTCAGTAGGCATAAGGTTTCAGTCTAGCAAAATGAATAAGCTGTAAAGATCTGCTGTACTACATTGCACTTATAGTCAGCAATGTTTTGTACACTTAAAATTTGTTGGCCGGGCACGGTGGCTCACGCCTGTAGTCCCAGTACTTTGGGAGGCTGAGGCGGGCGAATCACGAGGTCAGGAGATGGAGACCATCCTGGCTAACACGGTGAAACCCCGTCTCTACTAAAAATAAAAAAATAAAAAATAAAAAAATTAGCCAGGTGTGGTGGCGGGCGCCTGTAGTCCCAGCTACTCGGGAGGCTGAGGCAGAAAGGCATGAACCTGGGAGGCAGAGCTTGCAGTGAGCTGAGATCCCGCCACTGCACTCCAGCCTGGGCCACAGAACAAGACTCTGTCTAAAAAAAGAAAAAAATTGTTAAAAGGGTAAATTTCATGTTAAGTATTCTTATCACAATAAAATGATAATAATAAGTTCGTTACATTCTGCTGTTATCATTTGTCTTCCCTACTAAATTCCAAGCACTACAAGGACAGGGACTGTATTCACCATAAGCATCCCCATATTCCTAGAACTGACATTCACATAAAGCCTCTCACATAAATGTAACTCAATAAACAGCTGATTGAAGGAATGAGAACACTGGGAGTGACCACAGTATAATATAACATAGAAAAATTACAGTCCAGTCTCACTTATGTATATAGATAAATCTATCTAATGCGTATATCTGTACATCTAATCCTATCTAATGCATATATATGTACATTCATTCAGGCTGCTATAACAAAATACCACAGACTGGATGGACTATAAACAACAATTGATTTTTTCACAGTTCTCAACACTAGGAAGTCCAAGATCAAGGCGTTGGCAGATGTAGTGTCTGGAGAGAGTCAATTGCCTGATTCGTAGGTGGTGCCTTCTCACTGTGTCCTCACATGGTGGAAAGGGATAGCTAGCTCTCTTGATTCTCTTTCATAAGGACCCTACTCCCAGTCATGAAAGCTCTGTCCGCCTCACTGAATCATACCCTAAAGGTCTCACATTCAAATACCATCACCTTGGAGGTTAGAATTTCAATGTACGAATATTGTGGCGGACAAAAACATTCAGGCACAGCGCTAAGAAACCTCATATTATTGAGAACTATGTTATGAAACAGTTCTTTCAACGGGTGGAATGAGAAGACTCAAAAGAACAAAGTTACCTTCCTGAAAAAAGTTTAATAATTTTTAACAGAAAAAAAAAAAAAAAAAATCTAGCTATAGCAAACAAATACCCTGAACAAATGTAGCATTTGATTATGATATGTGCTCAAGTAAAGCCTTTTCCTGTATCTTCCAGCCCTGTCATTAGCTCAGGACTTCTTATATACACTTACCAATGTTATCACCTTTACCAGACCACCTTTCCTTTTTTCTTGTACTATTTCTATCAGTAAGCTGATGACTTCAGCTGTCACCCTTGTAGTACAAGGCCATGGCTTTTGTCTGCCAGCACGTCCTCTGACCCTTCTTAGTAACAGACCCACCCCTAAGGTAGAGAACCCATGATGCAGGCTGGGTCTGTGAGACTACTCCTGGCTCCACTCACTATGATTGGTCTAAGGAGTGAGCCCTAAGCCAAAACAGATGAGTCCATCACCCAGAGAGAAAGCATGGAAGTGTCTCATGCTAGTTCCCAATCCTGAGGTCTTATTGTACAGCCATTAATTCAAGTCTGTGATGTTCCTAATAGCCTCTCAATAAATCCTTTTATTGTTCAAATCAGCCTGGGTCTCCTTCTGTTGCAGCAGGGGAAACCTGTTAATTAATAGATCTACCTTTTTTTGATAAATCATAAAGCCATTCAAACAAAATAAGAGGATTTTTTTTCTCCTTCTCTATACCGGCACTAGATGAAAAGGATGACCTGTCAGAGATTAAACTTAATTTTGGTTTATTTCTCTGTCTCCTCTTCCAAATAAGAGCTAGAGGACATACATATTCTCCCTTGGAAAATGAATTTCTTCTAAAGCAGAAAATGATTGGAGGGAGCTGGGAAATAGACATATTTAAGATATTTGTGTTATACAAATCTAGGACCCCATTAGGTAATAAAGCTCTTACTGTCTTTATCAGAGAGGAGAGAATTGTTAGATGTTTCTGTTAAAGTGTCAAAATAAAAAGGAGTATGATAGGTGATCTGGGGGCTTTCAAAAGACAATTCTGGTCTCAATCGTGGGTTCTGACCCTCTTTTATTATCTCTCCTGGGGTAGTGATGATATCCAGTGTCTCATTTGTGGTAGGTTAAATGGACAGATACTATCACTCTGTTCTTTGTTAGTATCAATGAACAGAAAGCTATACCAATTTTTGAACAAATGTTTCTCAGTGAATGTTTGTAAGCATTACATGTTTCACTTGTAGTAAAATATATTTCTGGGAGAAGTATACAAATATTTCAGTGTGCCTTAGTTGAGATTAGTAGTTATAGTTACGATTGGTTGTTTCCATCTTTTTCCCAAGGCAGAGAGAGAAAAAATATAATTAAATGTGTCTTAAACCTATGGAGGGTTCAGGCGTATAAGGGGAATTTGGAGGAGGTTTGTCCCAAAAGACTCTTAAAAGCTGGTTAGAACTGAATTAAATGTGTGCATTTGCTCACCAAAAGTCAAGAAGAAAAATGTTTGCGATAGCCCCAAACAGAAACAACGCAATGCCCATCACCAATAGAATGAATAAATGGATTGTGGGAATACCATACAATAGAATGAAAAATCTGTATCTACACTCAACATACGTCATACTCATAAATACAATGTGGAGTGAAAGAAGCCAGACATATACATTGCCAACTATATGATTCCACATATATAAAATTTAAAATCAGGCAAAACTGATCTATGCTGTTAGGATTTAGCTTAGTAGTTACCTTTGCAGGGGATGAGTAGTGATTAGAAAGAGGTTACAAGGAGGGTAGTGGCACTTCTGGTGTCCAGGTGATGTTCACCATCTTAATGCAGGTACTGGCAACACTGATGTGTTCCCTTTGTATAATTGATCAGTCTGGAACTTTATCATTTGTGCTCTTCTCTGCATGTATGCAGCATTTTGTTGTAAGTTTTTTTAATTGACAGGAGCAATAATGAAGAACAAGCTGGTGCTGGGAGCGGATTAGTCTTCCAGGCCCATGGGTCCCACTCTTTTTTATTTTATGGCACACACAGGCCATGATAAAATTTGAACACGGGGTGGGCGGGGGAGCGGTAAACAAAGAGATTGGTTAAAGCCTGAAACTGCACTAGAGACCCCATTTGTCTTAACAGCGCTACCCAAATCTCTCACTACACTACTGCTTTCCAGATTGCTTTTTCCTGGAGAATATCTGTTTCAAATTATTGTTCCCCATGTGTTTTGGCTTCCTTTACTTCAATTTGAGTCACATCTGGCTATCTCCTGCCTATATTCCTGATCCCAGTTTCCTTTTGTATTGCTTTTCTATCTTCACTGGAGCTTTCAACACCTTTCACTTTTGCATCCTCCAAGCGTTTCGTTAAACCAGTTATATGCATTTTCCAATGAACTCAAAGAAAATAGTCAACTAGTCATTAGAAACCCCAGATTCATTTCTGGCTTTAAGCAAGTTATTTGCCTTCTTTGGGTATGATCTATGGATTGGGGTAACCATTTTCTTAGCTTCCACAGAGGAGTGCCTACAGAAAGGAAAAGGCATGCACATATGTTGAGTCCTGAGATTCCAAAAGGTACAAAAGAGGAAATTCATTCTGAACTATGAAGGCACTGCAAGCTACCATCATCAGAACTTAGATCTCCAGATTCATCCACTTATTTGCTCCTGTTGGTTGTCACATCAAAATATTCATGGGTTCTGTCCCTCAGGTTGTCTATCCAGCCATTTGAGTCTTTGATTTTACCCCTGTAAAAGAACTCTTGCTATGTTACTGGTCTACAATTAGACTTTTCTATTCTAACCTACAATCCTTTGGAATTCTAGTGCGCCATCCGACCATTCTGGCTCCATAAAACACTTTCACCACGACCACAACCAACACACACATGTGTGTGTGCTTGTGTTGGGATATGTGTCCTTGTGATGGGAGTACTAAAAATCACCCTGGAAGAGGCTCTACTCTATATCTAGAATGTTCTTAAGAGAGGGGTTTCTAAACTTGAATTTTATGAATTAGAAATGTATAACAGGGTAATTGTTGTAAGATTGTTCTTTGGAGTGCTAATGTCCTACGGAGTTCTAGTTCTGATGTTGAATATGGTAGTCATTTATTCAAGTTCATACAGGATTGAGCCAAAGAAAGGTGCCCATACCTCTTAATGCCTAACTATGTTAGCTTTCTCTGCTATGTAACTAATCACCACAAATTTAGCAGCTTCAATCAATCACATATTAATTATCTCACAGTTTCTATAGGTCAGAAGACCAGGCCAAGCTTAGCTGGATTCTCTTCTACCAAGTCTCATCAGGCTGCAATCCAGGTGTCTGCCAGGAGTGCAGTCTCATTAGAGGCTCAGAGTCATTGGGAACCCAAGGAGAATGATTTTGTGTATGCAGTGATCCTAATGATAAAGTGCTGAAGGCTTAATTCACTTTAACAAAATGACAGAGTCAGAGGATTGAGAAAGGACAAGAATTAGGGAAATATATGATCTCTGTCATTGCATGTGAGGGTGAGAGAAATAGAGAAGGAAGTAAATGTACAATCCCCTATTTTTGAGTTACTCAATGGAGTTGGGTGGCCCTCAGCCTTCCCATTAGTGGATGGTTTCAGAGAGAGACACTGTTAACACATGCAGCAGAGGGTGTGGAGAAGACTGTGTATACTTGCTAGTGAAATGAGCTGAGGGAGGACTCCTACCAGCAGGCAGATGCTCACAGTTTAACACAGGCTTCCACTGGGATGTGGGAAGTGCACTAGAAGTCTGCAGCACAGAGATCTGTTCCCAATGCCAGTGCTACCGTTGGACACTGACTTTAAAAGAAAGCAAAGAGTGAGACCTTCTGAGTAAATCACCTGGGGCTGCATTGTACTTCTCCAGCCACTTCGGTATTGCTTCCTCAAGACTAGGCCAATCTTGGAGATTATAATAAAATGTCCTCAGTTAAATGGACCCATTCTGTGCCAAGTTTCTCCTAGCTGACAGGTTGCACTTATGTTAAGCAATTCTTAATAGTGCCTTTGTTGGTAGATTATTAAACTTTAGGTGAATCAACAGTAGCTCTTCATCAGGAAGATCAATGACCCTTGGCACAGGATAATTACTCAGAACACTTGTATTTCCTGTTCTGCATCTGTGTGGCCTTTGGACGGTAGCACATTTGGCAGGGCACATGATGAAATATTGACAGCCCAAGACTGAAAATTTACTAGACTTGCTCTCGGGTCCAGCTGTACCACAATTAGCCCTGTGACATTTGTTTGTCAATAAAAAATTTCATAATTTCTCTCCATCTCAACTGTAAAATTAGAATTCATATTAAGAGTAAGTACTCTTTATATATCCAGCACTAGACTAGGCTCTGTTTGTGGAAGGAGGATAGTTAAAGAATTATGGCTCAATTCCAGCTTTGGAGAGTCTATCCTATCTACCATACAGGGTTGAAAATATCTAATGAGGTGGCTTCTATGTTTTGAGAAAGAGTGACATGCTATGTAAGTGTAATTTATTATTCCTTTTACTGAATAAATAGTTCAGTATTATTTACTAAAGAATAATTCCTTTTACATGCTGATTCCTATAGTTAATTATTTTTTCTCCTCACAATGTGATTGATGGCTTACGAGTATTTCTCACTGATTTCCCATCCCAAGGAAATGTCTGGTTGTGTAGGTCAATGACCACATTCTATAACATTGTCACACAGAGAAATCCTTTCCTTCTTTGTCATTCTATCTTCCCAGACGCTGACCACTTTCAGCCCTCATTAAAAAGGCTTGGTGGAAAAGTAATACCTTTGTTTCATCACAACCTCTGATGCACCCCCGTGCTGACTCCAAACAGCTCATGTTCACTAAAATTGAGCTTTCCTCTTATTCTCGCATATTCAATCAGAGCTCCATATGGGTAAGCAGGAGATCCCAGATGGCCTGACCACTTCCTGGATCAGAAAGCTTTTCAGTATATAAAATAGAAATCTCTTTGATGATCCATGTATTTGTCAGGATTTGTTACACAACACATGTCCCAGGGAAGTCTCCTGTGATTTCCAGCACCTCTATCATAAACCCAGAAAGGCAGTTGGTTGGTTTGTTTGTTTATTTAGCCTTCACTTGGGCAGTTGGTGGCAGAGTTTCCTATTTCTTTTCCTTCTGCATGTCTCATCTCCTAACTTAGAATGCTGTCATGGTGGCCTTACTTTTAAAAACACATGAATGCTAAGATCCAGGATGGAGTGCTGATTCTCTACAGTTCTTTGAGATGTATTTCTCATTTATTTGCGTTCCCCAACCGTCACCTACCTAAATGAAAAATATCAAGTCTAAACAACTTTCACCTCTAAAGGAAATGACCAATACTCAATTAACCTAAGCAAAATGTATTCTTCTTTCTTAAAATATATGTATTCTTTTACCAAAAACTTGTTGAATTCTTACTATGTGTGACACTGTTCTAGGTGCTTAGCCTACAGAGTTTACAAAATATGCAAACAATTCTGATTCTTCTAAGCATTCTTATTCTTATCTCATCACCAGAGCTTATAGAGTGGTGAGGAAGAGAGATAGTGAACATAATCAGCAGCAGAATCAGAAGAAGAAGAAAACATTTTTTAAAGATATCATGCTAATTGTGATAAGTGCCATAGAGAAGATAAGAGTGACAGGGAGTGTCAGGGTTGGGGGTGCAATTTGAAATTGTAAACACTAATAATAGACTGTGGAAGACAAGTGTAGAAGCAGAAGGCTTAGGATAGAGTGATGGCAGTAAGGTGATGAGAAGTGGCCATTTTCTGGGCTTATTTTTAAGTTAGAACCAACAGGACTGTTGGTGAGTTGAATGTGAGAAAAAGAAAAGAAAGTTACCATGAAAGAAACTAATTTAGGTGAAAACAAACAAACAAACAAAACTTGTTTTGAATGATGAGGCCAGAGGAGTTGTCAGATGTTAAGAGGAGAAGGTATGGAGTAATAAGTTAGTGGGGAAAACAGGAGAAAAGGAAGATTTAAAACCACACTAAATGGTAGTTATCTAAAATTGAAAAAATGTAAGTTCTCAGATTGGAAGTGCATCCTCAAGTCTTGAACAAAATACATAAAAATAAATCCACATCTAGATACATTGTAAGAAACAGGCAGAACATCAAAGAAAATAGAAGACATTTAAAGCTCTCAGAGAGCAGACTTTTCCTTAGCTACAGTCAGTGCCAAAAATAACAGAATAATATCTTCAGTGCTGACAGGAAGTAACTGTCAACCTGCAATTTCATGTTCAGTCTTTCAACTGTATGGACAAAATAAAGGACTTTGAGTATTTATTGCCCACAGACACTCAGGAAGGAAGGAAATTATTAAATGATTTACCTCAATTAGAAGAAAAGTGAACTCAGAAACAAAGAAATGAAACAGTGGGCACAGAAAATAAAAATAACTAGTATTCTGAATTTTTGAAGATACAACAAAAGCTCTAAACAAAAAGCTGGGAGTGGCGGCATTTCTTATTGGTAGTAAAAGTAGGCTAAGATCCTGTTATATCTGGCAAGAAAATATAAATATTAAATAATGAAACATTGGTAGAAAAATGTATGGTTAAATATTTTGTTAAACATGTAAGAGTGACAACTAAAATAGTAGGAAAATAATCTAGCTTATGAAACAGGAGAAAGGAGAAAAGAATGTAAAAACTATATTAGTTCACCAGAAGAAAGGAAGTCAAAAAAAATAAGCAAGAATAAGGAAGGCCAACAGAAAACCTAACATGAAAGGATAGAAATAAACTCATATATAGCAGAAAATAATCAATGTAAGTACTTAAGCTTACCTAATAAAAAACAAAGTTTAGTATTGAGAGTGTTTTTAAGCAATTAAAACTAGATTTTGTTTTGGTATCCCATCTGGTAATTTCTGTTTCAGAGAATGAAAGACAAGGTAAATTTCCAACTAGTTTTACATCAATGTTTGTGTCACATTGATTCAAAACTAGACAAACTGTTAAAAGAAAAGGATATATTTGCAAACAGATGCAAAATCTTAAATAAAGTACTAGCAAATGATCTGGCAGAGTGTAAAAACCAAATGAGGTTTATCTCAGGAATATAAGAATAGTTCAATAGAAGAAAATCTATGCCATATCCCTTAAATACAGATTAAAGGAGATTAGTATATAATTATTTTAGTAGATGCAAAAAATGATGAAATGTGATATTTATCAAGATTTTTAAAAAATCTCTGCAAACTAGAATTATAAATAACCAAAATAGAATTATAAATCCTTAACACCATAAGCCTACAGCAAGCATTATCTTAATAAAGCATTTCACCTGCTGTGACTGCTTCACGTTAATATGGTAATGAAGTCCTAACTTATTAAATAAGAGAAAAAAAGCAGCATTAAACTTGGAAAGGAACAAGCAAACCTCTACTTATTTGTAGATGATATGATTGTCTAGGAAATAAAAAAGAGTCTATACAAAGTTAAAATAAAAAAGAAAGTTTAAGGTTTATACACAAGAATCAGTAGTGTTCCTACTGATTGTGGTCTAGCAATAACCACATGGAAACGTAATAGACAAAAAAAAGATGCCACTCAAAACGTCAATAAAATGTAAAAGACACCTGGGGTAAATCTAAGAAAAGATATACTATAACTTTATGGGAGAAGCTTATAAACAGCATTGAAGTACATAGAAAAAGACCTTAATAAATGTACATAAATAACACATTCATTGATGGAAAGACCCAATATCATAAAGATAATCATCTTTTCAAATTGATATATAAATTCATTTTCAATAAAAATCCCAACAGGCTGGGCTCACACGTCGAATCCCAGCACTTTGGGAGGCCAAGGTGGGGGGATCAATTGAGGCCAGGAGTTCAAGAGCAGCCTGGTCAACATAGCAACAACAACAAAAAATCCCAGCTGAAATTTCCATGGAATTTAAAAAGCTGATCCTAAAATGTTTGTGGAAGAAAATTGGGAAGAAGATCTTGAAGAACAAAATGAGTAGTTTGGTGCTATCAAATATCATAATTTATCATAAAGCTTAGCAATTATAAGAGTATGCTATTGGTGCAGGTGAACAAATAGATCAATGGACTAGGATAGAAAGACCTAAAAACAGACCAGTGTACATGGGAAAAATGGATATATAGCGGAGGTGACTTGCAAATTGGTGAGGATAAAATAGATGATTATTTAATAAATGATGCTAGAATAATGGGTTATTTAGGTGGAAAACAAAACAAAGTTATATACCTGTATTAGTCTGTTTTCACACTGCTATAAAGAGCTACCTGAGACTGAGTAATTTATAAAGAAAAGAAGTTTAACTGACTTACAGTTCTGCATGGCTGAGGAGGCCTCAAGAAACTTACAATCATGGCGGAAGACAAAGAGGAAGCAAGTACCTTCTTCACGTGGAAACAGGAGAGAGAAAGTGAGAGAGCAAGGAGGGAACTAACAAACACTTGAAACCATCAGATCTCAAGAAAACTCACTCACTATAACAAAAAACAGCATGAGGAAACTGCCCTCATGATCCAATCACCTCAGACCCGGTCCCTCCCTTGACACATGGGGATTACAATTCAAGATGAGATTTGGGTGGGGACACAGAGCCAACCAATACCTTTTCTATGCCAAGAAAACCTCAGAAATGAATAAAGCCATAAATATGAAAAATAAAAATTTAAAATGTTTAGAAGAAAATAAGGTAGAATGTCTTTATGTCTTCAAGCTAGATAAGGATTTCTTATCTAGTTACAAAAGGGAAATCTCATTGAGCCATAAACATGAGGAGTTGCCCAATTTGAATAGTATCAGAGAAATTCAATTTACAACAGTAATAACACATCCAATCATAACCACAAGTTTGGCAAAAATTAAAGCCTGAAAACACTGACAAGTATTGACATGGAAGTCATAAAACCAAACTTTTCATACATTACTGGCAGAAAAAATAGATTGATTAAACTTTGAAGAGCCATTGGTTATATCTACTAATGTAGAAGTTCATACTCTAGCAAGTCACCTTCAAGGGAAATCCTAGAATAGTGTTTTTAAAACTGCAGGTTAACAGA
Source organism: Piliocolobus tephrosceles (assembly GCF_002776525.5). Classification (NCBI taxonomy): domain Eukaryota; kingdom Metazoa; phylum Chordata; class Mammalia; order Primates; family Cercopithecidae; genus Piliocolobus; species Piliocolobus tephrosceles. The sequence goes on along the minus strand of NC_045447.1, from coordinate 59,751,828 downwards.
TAATGAAATCAAGTTAGCGGGAAATGGAGGACAGAAGAGGGGAGGGGACGAAAAGGCAGAGAAGGAGAGGGATAGAGGGAGGGAAGAGAAAAAAATAGCAGAATGCATCACCAGTTGGAAGGTGTAGTCGATGCTGTTGGTGCCCTGCCCAGATCTTCTTCGCGGAGCTAATGGATTCACCCCCAACTGCTGTATTAGCTGCTAACTGCTCACAGCTGCCCTCATTTCCAGAGCTTGCCCTTGGCTGATGGGAGCTACTTCAACTAGAAATATCTGGGAGCTTACACTCTTCTCTTGACCCCACCAAGCAGCCAATGACTGACAAATAAGAGGTATGAAAGTTGGGGGCCCCCTACTCCACAATTTCCTGACGGATCAAGCTGAGGCTAGACCTCAGCGGAAACCACATCTTTGCTTAGCTCTTTCCTCTGTTCTGTCCTGCTCCCCTTTCTTCTTTACAGGTTTTCCCTAGCACAAGAAAATCTGTCTCAGGCTTTGCTGCTAGGGAACCTGACCTAAGAAAGAAGGGTACATATTTTTAAGTGCTTGTGTAGGTATATTGAGTTATAATGTAAAATGTATTTTTAGAAGTTTGAATGCTTCTTCTCTAGGGAGAATCCTGCAAATTTGCACAAGGAAACATGTATAACAATGTACATTGTTGTGGTAAAAACTCAGAAACAGTCTAAATGTCTATCAGTAGGAGCATGGATAGGTGGGTATGGAAATAATAAATCCTACTCTCATAATTACTTTTGGGGAGGAGGAAGGGAATGAAAGTCAAAGGGGATATGCAGGAATTTTCACTTGTATCTAAAATATTATCTTTATAATTTTTCTAAGAAATGTGGAAAAATCTGACTTTATTAAAGCTGGGAAGTGAGTGGGTACATTAAGTGTTTGTAATCTTTTCTATACTATATATATATATATATATTACTATATATATATATATATATTTCATTTAAAGCAAGATATGAGAGCTCTAAATCCTCACTAAAATCCATTCCACTTATCTCCCTGATGCACTCCTGTGGAATACACATATATGAGGAAGTCATTTGTTTCCTCCTTTTTGATAATAAGAAAATATGTAAGTTGTATTTCCCTCCTTTGATCTTTATTCCAAAGATACTTATGGGAGAACTATGTTAAATGTTAATAATAATAAACCATATGAGTCTTTATGGTTAGCTTGTGCTCTCAATGGCCACGGGTCTGAGGATATTGTTTCACAGCATTTGCTCCTCTTGTTTACTCTCTCAAATCCTTTAGAAAGTGAGAAAAATAGTATGTACATACATAGGAAGGAGAAAAGAAGGGAGGAAGAGAGAGAGGAAAGAATGAACAAAGGGAAAGTGAAAGTGAAGGAAAAAAGAAATGGGATCATACAGTTTGTCAATGAAAACCCTGAAACTGTAGAGATGGTCGTTGCCTTTCAGTTCCTAAGGATGAATCAGAACTAACCACATTGGAGAAAGTTCCAGCAGCCAATTATATTCTAGCTGCGGGTTGTTTCTTTTTTTCTATTTGTTTTGTGACTATGCAAGGAAATTGAGGAAAAGTTAGGCTTCTTTCATCTCCCATTGTAGCTCCACACACCATAGTTCCGTAAGAAAAGTTTTCCCATTTTTGTTGTCAAAAGCGTCCAAAAACCATGTATTTTCTTCCAGCTCATTTTGGCTTAAGGTGAAGCATATGGGAAATTTGCAGGAGATCAAGTCCATCAGCCAGACATCAGTCTGTAATGATTTGTGGCCATGTAGGTATAAAGAGACCATAGTTGTCCATTAACTGCATACATATGGCATCTGGGAATGTAAACTCACAGCCTTTGCCTTCAAAACCACATGCTACCCAGGGAGGTAAAACCGTGGTTCACAATATGTGGGTTGTGACCCTGAGTAGTCTGCCAACATTTGGCAGGTGGGCTGCTAGAGATGAATTGTGTGCCTACTGCAATTTCCTTTCTTTGGGGCTCCCTTGGGTGTATGTGTGCACATATTCTCTTGGCCATAATATAGACCTGACATGGAGCTGGAGCAATACCTGATGAAGACCTGAAACAATACACATTCATATTCCTGTCTTGTCATCTAGTGGGCACATTCTTCCATCTGTCTTTATTTTAAATACATTACAGATACATGTTTACATATTGCATGGGCCTCTGCAACTTTTGTAATCTCTATCAATCATGAGTGTGTATTACAATCCCTATGGGGAAACCTGACTGTTTGCAAATAGAGGTATATCCAGCCAGCGAAGTAGGCTCTGACTAACATTAGGGAAATAATTTAGGACTAAAGTATTTGTTCTGATTTGTGTGAACAGGGAGGAACCTAATGGTAAGGACATACTTGAATAGTTGTCTTCCTGTCTTCCTTGTCTGTCCCAAATCCTTTCTAGGGGATTAATTGCATTGTTCATTCTCTAAATCCAAACACTGGTGGTAACTTTATCTCAGCATTAGTAACAAATCCCTTTTAGACTGTTTATACTCTTGTTGGTTCTGAATGGCCTTGAAAGGTTGCCTTTTTGAAAATGGTCAGATTTTCCTATCTGCCATGACACACAGAGTCAATTGTTTTAAAATATAAATATGATATGTTGACTCTGCTGCTGGAGTCAATGAAATATTTTAACTATGGTTTGCCAATGAAAATCTTTGATTTGTTTATGGTTTCTTTGGTATGTGATGGTGTGTAACCTCACTCTTCTTCAGGGCCATGATCCTGTACTAACTTGGCAAGTGGTTCGAACTTATTTGCATCATCTTTGTGGTGTTTTAACACCCAATTGGCCTCAAGAATATTTAAGGATAGCTCAACCACGTGAGTGAAAGGTCTCATGGAGAACTAAAAGCATAATCATACACATGACTAAAGAAAACACTTACACATTTCTTAAAAAAAAAAAAAAAACTAAGCAGACTGAATTGAAGATAACTGGAGCTGTGAGGCAACTACGTTTCTGTAATGTCCTATTAATATAACAAAAATAGTGTCTCTTCTGCTCTTCTATGCCCTGCTATCAGCGTGGCCTTGGGGCATTTCAGAACAGTCTAGGCAGCCAACTATGTTCAATAGCCACCGGAGCTCAGGCTTAAAGACTGAATCTCTAATGTTATTGCCTAAAGTTTTCCCATGTCTATTGGGATAATTGCCACCAGCAAGGTCACACACCTACATTTCCCAACAACTACCAGTAATATTCAGAGACTGGGTAGTCCGAAATACATATTTTTTTTCCCAAAGGAAATGTAGTCACAGAAATTCTGCTCCATCCACAATGAAAACAATCTGTTTCAGTTTAACTTCTTGGAGGCCAAGTCTGGACTCTCTTCCCTCCAGAACAGAATCTTCATTTTCTCTTTGCAAAACCAAAAGGTCCACTGAGGTCATTCTTCCATTAAAAACAGGTTCTATTTTTCCGCAAATCCTCACCCCTTATAACACAAACACTAGAATGTCTGAAATTGACACAATTATTCACTTGCATATTCCCAGTTTACTAAATTTCAAATATTATTTTTATAGAGCTTTTTTTATCACAGGATTTGAGAATGGAATTTGGAATTGCTTTGACCTAAATTTCCTCTTAGTAGAGGAGACTCTAGACAGTGGTTTCCAAGAATCAGGGATCAAGGTCAAAGTTCTTGAACTTCCTTTTCTTCTCCTCTTCAAAACATAAGCTGTGTTCCAGCTCTCACTCAAAAGTACAGAGCACTCTGAGGTGGGGGTCACAGACTGTCAGTTCCCAGTTGCACTTACGTACACACCCAGAGAAGGAACATTGATGATGGAGCATGAATTCCCAAGTAAGAGAGTTGGCACACCAAATTGTCTTTTAAAAAAGAATCCGAGAGGAACAAATATGAAGATGGAAAATGGGGAGGTAAAGGTGACTCCGAGTGGAAGGGAGCAGACTGGTTTGCTGCAGGGTGGGTGCATTGGAGTGAGTTTCTTCAGAAGTTCTCTGCTATTGCCCTGAGAGAGAAGAAGGGTGAACATCCCATTGTCTCTAATCCAGGAAGAGGTCGAGTCCCAGAAATAAAGCAAAGATTGTGATGACCCTTAGGAGGGTACAACCAATGTGGCACCCAGTCTAAAACCTGTGCCTTCCTACTCCATGTGTGTCTCAAAGCATGTGGAAAAGGAAGGAGAGAGAAAAGCAGAAGATGCTGGAGCTCCCAGCTGAGGAAGGAGAGCTAAGGCTGCTCAATCTGTAGAAGGGGCACAGATAGTGGTAAATGGTGATAAATGGTAAATGTGGTACCACAGACAGTGGTAAATGGTGGTGGCTGCAGGGTGCAGAGTCTTCCAGAAGTCCTAAAGGCCACCAGCAAGGACCAGTCACCTCTGATAACAAGGGCCTCTGGGGGAGGAAAGGGACTTGGTGCTGCTGCCTGGGAGCAGGGTATGAGTTGTGACATAACTGTGTTATTTCTCTTTTGCTGCCTTGTAACCCCCAGAGTGCTGACTCCTGAGGGAACATATGCAATCCGTTTTCTAATTCCACTTTGTTTGTTCCATTAGTCACAGTTCATCACATTCCTACAGCCTAAAGGAGAGCTCATTTCTTCCTGAGAAGCAGTGTAGCTCAGTGAAGACAGGTTGTGAAGTCTGATGCCTGAGGTTCAAATTCAGGCTCTGCTACTTAATAACAGTGTGACCTTGATCAAGGGCTTTGACCTGTTGTGCTTTGGTGTTCTTCTCTATATAAGGAAAGTATGGTATGAGTATCTACCTCATCAGTTTTTGAAGGAGGAGTGAATAAGCTAATATATATAAAGAACTTACAACAGTGCCTGGTCTGTGTTAAACACACAGTAGATAGTGTGTACAAGCTTTTACTCATTAAAATTAGAGACTCTTGAGTAAAAAGAGTCTCATAAAATACTATTTCATTTATACAATAGAGTGCAATGTGCCAGGCACTAAGCAAGGGCCTGGGGATACAAAAAATAACATTACTCAATCCATGCATTTGTCAACTTTTCCTTTGAGCTTCCCAGTCTCGGGTCCCTTATCATAGGCTCTCATTTTACTCTTACTTTTGCATCAAAGCATTTATCACAGTATATTCATTTATATTTTATGTGATTATTTTTCTATTTCTTTCTTTTTTAAAATTAATGTTTGTCTTGAGCCTCACTGTAAACTTTCCAAGGACAGGAATTGGGATCTATATACTGTGGTACCCCCATTATTCAACCTAATATCTCATAGTAGAAGCTCAACGGTTATTTGTTGAATGAATAAATAGTCCAAGAGAAATAACTAGATATCACTTTATAGAAGTTTTCATTAGAACCCAGCACAGCAAAGGAGATAAGTGGTCAATTTTGAATAAAATATCTATCAGCAGCAGTCAAGATCTACTTTCTTAGGGTAACATGTGTCTCTGTGCTAAACAAATCATTTCTCCAAAAGAGAATGGAATCCCTGGTACTTTGTCCTTAGGTTGTTTTCTCATCTGAGATAGGAAAACATGGCAGGCACCCCGACAGGAAAGCAAGCAGCCCTTAATCTTAAATATTCAAGACAGATACATACAATACTATCTGGGTGGGGGACAGAGAGGTGAATCTATCTAAAATAAATGTCCTTCATTATACAGAAACAGCTGTTTACTGATTTCCAAAAATCTTTGTGTGAGTGTTGGTTTGAAAGGGAGGAGGCCATCATGAAAGTAAGCATTCCATTTGTATTGACTAGAAGCTGTGAATCAACATTTTTCAAAGATAAATTTTCCTCTGTACTTGATTCTCTGTCAAAGGGATGTCTATTTATCTTGTCCATGTTCACTGTCATGTTTGAGAGACATACTTAGCAGGTTGGATCTAAACCAATCAAGTCCAAGCTTTAGGACCAGCAAATGCTGAATTTACAATCGTGTACTCAGAAACCCCTGAATAATTGAACTAAAAAAGACACCAGTATCCTGAATAATTAAACGCCTTCTGTTGCATAAAATCAGCCTTCCCCAGCCCTGAAAAGTAGAATTGTTTTCACCTGCAGTGGGTGGAACTGTTTGCATAGTGGACTACAGCAGCAAGCTTGTCGGGGCACTTGTACCAGAGGTGGGGGTGATTATGCTATCTGAAAGGTATGTGCCTGTGATTTCCTAATTATTGCTGCCTACTTGTTTGGTCCTGCAGGAAATCAGGGATGGTTACAGCAAAACGTGACCCAGATCAATGAAGGATGGAGGGGGTGGGGACAGACAAGCACAATAAGCAAGCGGAAGCCAGGTGTGTCTCACACTGCCAGGCTAAGCTGGAGCCTGAATCACAAATACCAGAGACTCAAAAGAGCATCTAATCTGGGGGCTCAGGGCAAGATGGAACCTTCAAGTTACTCTGGCTATCTTCTGCTTTTTTTGAAACTGTAAAATTTACAAAGGGAAACTTTTAGATACTATTTCATTCATTCATTCATTCGTTTGTTCTTCTTGAGCATAAAGCATACTTTTATATGTATTACATATAGTACGCATCATCTTTGATAATAATGACCACCATTTAGTGAGCACCTTCTAGGGGCAGACACCGTGCTAGGTAAAGGTAGGTCATAAAATTCACTGTCAAAAAAGAAACAGGCTGGAAAAAGTTACATCCATTACCCATGATTACATAGCCAGAAGATGGCAGAGCTGGTGTTGGGGCCCAGGTCTTTCTGACACTAGCATTCATGCTCTCTGCATCAAAGTAAACCAAAGCTGTTCCTAGGAATTGCTAGGGAAAGAAGAAAGGAAGAAACTTGGAAGGATATTGAAGACACAGACTAGAGAAGGTTAGAGAAGCCCTGAGCACACTGGCATGCCATCTGGGACTTGGGAATGATCTGCATTTCTCTTTTCATGTTTGCTATTCATGCTCAAGAAAAAGGACTCACCTGGCACTGGAAAGCAATCCAGTTTTTGTTTGTTTTTAATGATTCTTAGTAAGACTTGATCTTAGCAGTCTTAATAAAGTGCAGAGGGATAATTCAGGCCACTGTTGTGGTGGGTTTCTCAGCCCTATCTTCACAGGCAGAGTCCTCCTTGCCCTCTAGACAGAAGTAGTCTCCTCATTTCCATAGTGTTGAGTCATCCATTCTGGGTTTGAGTTTGCAGAGTTAGAGTCAGATATTCTGGAAGGCCATATCCCTGTTTTCATTTACTGAAATGTCCCAGAAGGCTTGGGTAGAGGTGACAACCACACTCCATGGTGCAGGACCTCCTAATTTGGAGCTCCTGACTTGGAGTCATCTTGGCTTCTCAGAAGACTTAAGGACCATTGGGCTGGAAACTGATGTGGGTGGTCCAGCTGAGCCTGCCCGGAAGCAAAAGCCCAGGTCTGTTCCTGCTTATTCAGATTCAACTACATTTATGAGGCCTGACACCTGCCAAGTACTTTGATACTTTCACGTGTTATTTCATTTCACCCTCACACCCACTCTAAGAGGCTGAAGTATTTTTCACATGTTATGAATTTTAAAAAATGGGCCACAGAGAGGTGCAGTGTCTTAAGCATGATCAGGCACCTCTTGCATAGTAAAGCCAACAACTCTGACCTTCACACACATAGGCTGAGCAACCAATTTAGCCATCTGCAGCAACACTTAAATTTTCATTAGAGTGGAACTCTGAGTAACTTGTTCTAGCACCCACCATACCACGCCAGATCAAGTTGGAAGGAAAGAAAGCAAAGGGGTTCATGCTTTATGAACTGAATTGGCCAAGGAAATCATGATGGAAAATTAAGTTAGAAAATACAGCAATCAATGCTTTAAATGGGGCCTGGGGAGCAGGTGCACCCCTAGCAAAAGTATAAATGGAAGTTCCCAGTCAATTCCTATTTTCTCCCTCTCTGGACTGCTTCTAGCACTGTGAGGGGCCTTGTTTGCATGCTTTGGGACACGCCAGTGTACATGTCTTAGCTTTGTGTACATCTGTTATCAATCAAATGTTGGTATTCTTCCAAAATTCATATGTTGAAGTATTCACCCCCAACATGACTGTATTTGGAAGATAAGGAGTTCAGGGGATAGTTAAGGTTAAATGATGTTATAAGGATGAGGTGCTAATTTAATAGAACTAATGGCCTTATAAGAAGAGGAAAGGAGAGACCTCCTTCTCCCCATACTCCTGTCTCTTCTTCCTCCCTTCTAGTGACCTCAGAGAAAAGGCCATGGGAGGGCATACCTAGAAAGCAGCCATCTATAAGCCAGGAAGAGAGTTCTCACCAGAAACTATATTGGCTGAATGCTTGATTGTGGACTTCTAACCTCCAGAAAATAAATTTCCGTTGTTTAACCACTCAGTCTATGGCATTGTTAAAAACAGTCTGAGCTGATTAATACAACATCCTATCCAAATAGCCACTGAGCAGAAGCTCGTGTGGTCCTGCAAGTGGACGGAGGCTAGGGTTGCCAGAAAATATACAGGATTCCCAGTTACATTTGAATTTCAGATAAATCATGAACAATTTTTTAAGTATTAACTATGTATTAAGCATTGCATGGGACATTATAATAAAATTGTACTTGCTATTTATCTGAAATTCAAATTTAACTGTGCACCCTCTATTTCATCCTGTATTTTTACTTGCTAAATCTGGCTCAACTGAGGCTTTGGTCAGGGAGCTCCAGGGACCTCAGTGTTCAGAGCACTGTCTAATGTGTAAGGGGGCCTGGTCAGGGAGAGTTGGGCCCTGGATAGGCACCCTCATTTGTTCCCCAGATTCTTTACCTCATGGGGAGGGGCCCTCTTAGGCTTGTGGCCTAGAAAAAGGGCCGCTCTTACCGAGGCCTAAAGGCAGTATTGGTAGCAGATAACTTGGAAAGGAGTACATGTGAAGAGCCTGAATTTAGGAATAAAGAGACACAGGATCCATCATGAGACTTGGGCAAGTTACTTAATCTCTCTGAATTGTAGTTACCTGAACTGTATGTAAAACAGAGGTTTACATGGAATGATATTTGTGACAAATCTATCCCCATGCTTAACATATAGTAGGTCTCAATATCAACTGCTCCTATTGTCAAAGAAAACGAGTTATGGTATGAAAATGCTTTGAGTTTCTTTGCCTTTTTTTTTTTTTTTTTTTTTTTTTTGCGGAGTTGATTCACACCAGCTGTGAACTGGAAGAGGGTATTAGGTATTTCAATTTGCCCATGAATGGGTTAGGAAGGGGTCACCCTGTCCAGTGGTAACCTTCTGGGAAGCTTAGAGAGAGAGACTAGGCTAAGCATTCCAGGAGAGGAGACAGAGAATTTGATCCCTTCTGGCCCATGAATTGATATGTCTCCCTCTCCCCTACTGTTATTCATATGTCTCTGGGGCCTGGTGCATAGGTGAGGCACTGTCCTTTTCAAGAAGGCAGGGAAGGAGAGGTGGAGTAGAGAGAGCAGAGCAGCCACGCTACCTGGGCAGAAGATGCTATGAGGTATGTAAATATTCTCTTAATTCACCTATTTGTTTTTCCATCTTGAAAGGAGCCTGCCTAGATGAGAACTTAATCCCATGGGTTATAACTCAGGGCCATGAGGATACACACAAAGGGAACCCAAGGAAGCTGGCCCTAAGGCTAAGTGTTGAGTGTTGGAGGAAAGATATAAATGAACTTGGAACCTCATGAAAGCTCAAGACTCTTCTCTCAATTTCAGTCTCATTCCCAAGCATCACGCTGTGGGATTTGATGCAGGGTGTTTCCCTTGTTAAAAGTCAAGAGTAAGAAGTAGGGGGTGAAGGCAAACTGGCTTGGGGCCAAACTAAGCAGCTTCCTTTTTAACTTGGGTGTATTCATGGGAGTAGAATTTTTTGAACTCTAAGATTGGCACTGAGGTTCCTTTCTTTCACAGATTGTAGTAGGGTTTTAAATGACTAGGAACTGAAATGACTATGAGGTTGGTCATTTCAGGGGGGTTTTGAGGCCCTAAGGCTAGAGAGGTACTGCATTTAGGGTGAGCAAAGGCGGGGGGAATTCCAGGAAGAGGGCTTCTAAGAAGAGTTACCTAGAGTACAAATGGAAATCTGTTAGTCGATGTGACCATAATACTTTCACCAGCCCCTTCTGCACCTGGGAAGGCCTCTCATAAACCATCACAGTCTCTGCCCCTGAAGGGCTACTGCATCCATAGATTCTCTGCCACACACAGATAAATTGAGGCACAGTTTCAGAAGTCTTAACTTCATAAGAAGAGGCTTTCTCCTCCCTCCTCTTCTCCCTCAGATCCACTCTCCTCCTGAAAGAAAGCACTTCTCATTCTGTTTTAAATTACAGTAATGAATACGTGATATGAAATAATAAAATGTAGGTACCTTTACCAATGAAAACCACGTGTCATCAGAATCTACCAACACCTGCAAAGACACCCATCCAGTGCCCACCTGGTGTTAACACTGAAATTTTCTTATACTCACCGTATTAGGACCCAAAAGAAATTACTCCCATAGACTTATATGAAAGTTTAAATCTGAATGAGTTCTGAAGTCAAATAATTAAGCACCTACTATGTGTAATAAAATAAGCACAATACAAATTACCAGTTCAATTCAGTAGGTGTTTGTTGAGGGTCCACTAGGGAAGCAGGTAACATAATGATGGGCTCTGAGCTCATCGCCTATGTCTGCATCTGGACCCCACCACACACTAGTTGTGTGACTTTTTAAAGGTGATTTTAATCCCTATAAGCCTAGACCTCTCAGAATACAGACTATTAGAGTATTACTTACTTGGGCTGTTGTGAGGATTAATTATCAAGCCTTCATCCATAGTGTCTGGCACAGAATAGTTGTTTAATAAGTAGATCAGAGGATACAAGGAGGATTACATGATCTCTGTCCTCAAGAAGCTTACAGCCTTGATAGAAAATAAAGATAAATTGCCATCCGTCCTAGGAGAGAGGTGTGCCACAGTGCTAAAGGGACCATGAGCCAGTAATCCCAGCCTAAGGCTGAGGAGAGAGGAGTGGGAGGAACTTGGGGGTGCAAGCCAAGCCTGGAAAGATTATCAGTTTGGAGTTAGCCAAGCTGAAGGAAGAGGAGGAGCAGAGATGCAACACAGCATTAAGGCTTCTAAAAAACATGGCCGCAACATCAATTGCCACCTTGTTTCACTTCCACGAATGCCTAGTCCTCTCTAAAGCAAATCTAGCTGCCACCACTTTTAAAGTTCACCTTTTCATTCTCCTCTAGAATCTTCTCAAAATTCTAATGATCTGCCAGCCTCATTCACCAAAACCATTTCCTGCTTTGAGCATCCTCTCCACCATGGCCATCCTATGGACTAATGCACCAGCAGGTGCTGGCCCAATACTCTGGCAGCTGCTGGCCAAGCCACAGGAGATTTGACATTCTTTTTCCTGCCCCCAACAATCCCCAATATTAACTTGACTAAAACACTTCTTTGCCTCATTCTACCAGTCCATAAAATAAAAGCACGCATTCTGACCATTTAGATAGGAGACTTGTAAATTACAAAGGCTTGTGGAGTCCTGAGAAATAGGGCTAAAGAAACACTCACCACTTAAAATACATAACTAAAGAGGAAAGACTTCCTACTTGGTGCATTGCTGGGTTAGTGGGTTGATTTGATCACGTTCAAGGTTGAATGCTTCCTATCAATCAACTGCAAACAAGGAAATCCAGAGCTTTGGCTCCAGTAATGTGCTTCATATGTTCAGAATTGTCCTCCAAATCAGCAACTGACTATGGTGGTCCAATGGGAGAAGACAGCTGTTCCCACGTCAGGGCCTCAGCTTTCAAGGCGGTGAGTGCAGGGAGGGGAAGGAACCATGAGGACACTCCTGGAAATTCCAGCTTAGGGTGGATGTGTTGGATTTTCTTGTCTCTCACCAGCTCTGACTCCGGGATGCAACACCTGACATGGGAAAGAGCCTCCTCTAAATAGCTGCGGTAAAAACATCCTAATGCTAATTAAAAACAGAGAGCTTAGCAAAAGTGGAAGGAAACATTGCTCCATTAATGGCTTTGTCATTTGCTAAAACCTTATTTCTTTGCTGTCTTCAATTTGGTTAATTAATCTTTCACTGTTGATCTACTGCTGTCAACTAGGCAATATATGCAAACCACATCTCTAACTCCAGCCTGTTCTTCAGTCTTTGAAAAACTGGGGGGATGGGTGGTGGTTAAATAACCAATCTACAAGCCACTTGCAAAATGAAAAGTTTCATTTCCCGTGCATAAGGTGCCAAGACCTTTCTTCAGTAACCCAGTAGTGTTTTATTTCTCAGCTGGTCGAATTTCAAATTAGTAGAAACTTCCGTGGTTTCTTACAGACCTCCTTGGTTACAGAGGAAAGGACTCCACACCCACCCCGCATATTGTGGGTGTTCTTACTACTCCTTTTATTGCTAAGCTCGCACTTACATTCTTTTTACTTTCATTTTGCACAATTTTTAAAAAATTATAAATTAGCACCTTCATTCTCCTCATGGTTGGCATCTGCTGTATTTCAAGTGAGAATGCATAATATCCTCTTTTCATGAGATATCATAATCAGAAAAACACATAAGCAGAATGCTGACATACCAGCTCCCACATTCTGTTTTTGTGGTTCTATTTATGAAATATTTGATACATGCAATGAGGTGCTATTTATAAAAATTTGCAGCATACTAAACAGTACATAATGGATACATATATACATTAGTAAAATTATTAAAGCATGTTTGAAAATTATAAGCATCATCTTCAGTATTTGAGGATATCTTAAATCTGAGATAATTTTACTAGCCCAGATTGTAACATGCTTACACATACAGACACACACACACGTACACACCCATTTGCTCTCAATTTTGTTATATATATGAACAAGGCATTCCAGAGTTTTATTATCAGCCTAGAGAATGTCTTCGAAGACTTTTAATTTTTCCTTTAAAATAAAAGGGAACCAGAGCAAATGAGATGTGGTCAATGGGGGTGATGCTAAATGACCTCACTTTTTGGGTGTGTTTGACTGCCTTCCAGTAGCTTGCCTCATGGGTCCATTTTTGAGGCAGGCTGTGGCTTGGCTCCAGGCCAGTGTGACAGTCAAGGCCTGAGAAGTCTCTTCTTTCTGAGATAATTTCTCAGGTTTCTTTGTTTTATTGGTGGATAAAAGGAGGGACCTCAAGAGGAAGGGAGTGGTGGGAGGGGAGGAGGGGGTGGTGGTCAGGCGGGGATTTCTAAACTCAAACGGGAAGTCCGGCTGCTGTCCCAGCCTGTGAAACTGTGTTGGCTTCAGCAGGGCAGCCCATGCAGGATGGCTTAAGTTAATCCACAGAGTCTGGGCCACTTTGGACTAATTCCTTTGAGAGGCTCCAAGGAGCATCTCTGACGCTGGCAGCCCATCCAAGGTAGTATTGAAGAAAAATGAACTCAGATAAAAAAGAAAAGAAAATATAAACTATCCGGTTAAAACGTGTGCCTCTAAACAGCTAGGAGCCAGACACTAAAATGAGTTTATAAGATCCCAAGGAGACAATTAAGGAAAGTGGGAACAAGTGAAAAATAAGATGCTCATTTCAGTATTGGAAAGAGCAGGAAGAAGGGAGCATTATCAGAAAGAGAGCCTTTAAGCCAGCACTGAGAGATAAAAGAGACCAGATGGCCCTCACCCCCAGGCCAGGCAGAGGACCCGCCCAGCCCCTACGCACTACCCCCTGTGAAATGCATGCGTGCAGCCCTCAGATCTGTCAGATTTATGCTTGCCTTTGCACCACTCCAAGAGGGGCACCAGTGCCGAACATCTTTGAAATTCTGTTGGATTCCAAGTGAAAAATCATTCTGCCTTCAAAGCTAAACGGAAGTTTGGTAGATGTATGTGCTTTTCCCTTAGGTTCAAAAGAGAAATTACTCTGCTCACCATCTTTGTGCATTCATAGTTTCCTTTTTTGAGCAAAAAGGGAAATTACGATGGGGAAGCATCCTGTAAAAACAGAAGGTATCATACAATAACAGTATTGCTTCTTTATAGGAGCAATTTTTTTCTACATTTTCTTTAAAACGGAAATGCAGCTTGCTTTCATCCAATGCAGTATGTTTACTTCTCTTATTTAAAAAAAACAATCTGTGGTTTTGATAGAGTGTCAGCATCATTATTTGCTCACATCTCATTTTAAACATTTTACAAATGTCTGAAATAATGTACATAAACCTTTCAGTGAGTTAGTGCTAGATGCAGAAAGTACAGGAAATTGTCACATCCTAAGTCATGTATTCCTGTGGAGGTTTTTTTAGCAGACATGAGAATATATTATAATAGGAAAAAATTTAAAAAATTATTGAACTGTGATTATGCACTAGGTAGGCCCCAGTGACATAAAAATAGACAAAGATCTTACAGTCCATGGTTCCTGCCCTCAAGGAGTTGATATCTAATGGGAGGAGAGAAGAAGGTGGAGAGGGCAAGTAAACAAATACCTGTAATTAATACCAAGTGGCAGGTGCTATAACTGAGTTAAGTATCAAGTTTCATGGGCTACCCATGAAGGAGCAATTATTTCTGCAGAACTGTGACTGTATCAAGGAAACCTACACCTAGATGGTATTGGTGAGACAGGTGAGAGGATCCCAGAGAGAGGTAACAAAGCCAAAGAGAGGTGGAAATCTATGATGTTTTCTGGAAGCAGTAAGGAGTCCAGTATGGGTACCGCATGGTGACTGGGAGTGGCAAGGAATGGCTAATGATGGAATGGAAGTGTGGGTTTGGAGTCAGAAGCAATTCATCAAAGGTTTGGATTGCTGTGCTAAGGAAGGTAGACCCCAAAGCCACGGTAAGGAGAATAAGCAGAGCTTAGAAAGAACACCTTGGTCTTCAGATGTTGTGTTAGAATGACAAGGGAATCAAGATTTTTGGACTATGGAAGTATTAGGATGAACAAAATGCAGGACGAGATGAAGTCTCATTGGATCTGGAGAGAAAAAGTAGATGGTAAACTTAACAACAAAGTTTAACTTAGTCAGAAGAGCAGTTGGCTAAAATAGGAGATAACAGTAGCTAACTTTTACTGTGTGCTGTTATATCTAGATCCATGCTAATCCTTCTTATTTAACCTTCAAGACTACCCTATAAATTAGGCACTATTATTATAGTTATTTTACAGGTGAGGAAAATGAGGCAAAGAGAAGTTTAGTGAACAACCTAGGGTCACCAATTAGTATAAGGGGGAGCCAGGATTTGAACACAGGCTGTCCAACCTCCCCAAAACTCTCTATGTATACTGCTCACAGAGAAGGAAACATGCTGTGTAAGGAGAAGAAATAAGATCATGTGTACATAAATTTTGAGGTTGCTGCAGGATATCGAGGTAGAGATTGCTAATAAATAGCTAAGAATATAGGTCTGGCACTCGGAGAAAGATGCATTCATTCAACAAATATTATTTCTTGAGCACTTATTTTGTACCTGATGCTATATCAGAGCTGGAGTTATAGCATCATCTAAATATTAATATTTATGGAGCACTTACATGTGAAGCATAGGTACATCAAATTTTAGTAAAGCAAAAATTTCTATCACACAGCTGAACACATACTCTTTAACTCAGAGATAGCTCCTTCTGCAAAACAAATAATTCATCCTGTAAGTACCTGTTTTTGCAATTTCAGAATTACCCATATTGGATTTTCTTAAAGCAAAGCACCCTATAAACATATAATCAGGAAGAAAGAGTTCATTTTAATTTTATGATCCATTCAGCACATGTGTTGGCTTGGGAAATAATAAAATAAATATATCTCAGTCATTTGTGTTGATAGAATTTAATGAGAAGACTACAGTAATAACAAGTTACCCACAGGCCAACAGAATGCAGATCTCCCTCAAGAAAAGAGGGAAAAAATTCAATCATAAAGTTCAAGATCATGGGAATGAAGGGAGAAGCTCCTGACATTTGGCCTGCCCTGGTCTGTGGGCCTTGGAATCCTTCAGCAACTGCAGTTGTACTGTCTGCCTGTATAGCCAGGCACATGTATAGCCAGGCCCAGATGTAGCCTGCCAGGAGCACCTGTGAGGGCTCCTTGCATCTACACCAGTCCCAACTGAAGCTGCCACCACCACCCTATCTCTGCTGCCAGCCCCAACACAACTACTGAGTGAGATTTGTTCTACCTTAACTATTCAAAGGAGATAGCACCAGGATCCCTATCTATTTCTGTGCTACATGACCATTATACAGTGTGCTGCATTATTGTGAAGTGAGACTCCTTTCACAGAAAAATAACATGTGAGACAACTTATAGCTTGAGCTTAGATAGCACCTTCTGCTAAGTGCCTCTGCTTACTTTCAGATATTATCTCATGAAATCTTCACAGGTTTCTATATTGGAAATATTCTTCAGCAGTGGCATAAAAGGGCATTTCTATGAATATATGCCCTAACTGAGGGCATTTCCTGACATCTCCACCCACTGAAGAACCAACAGATTTTTCTCTTTTCAAGAAAATCCCATGGTGGTATCATCCTTACGTAAGCATCAACAGACCCTCACCAAGAACTCCAAGCACATACAGTCCAGTCTTGCCTCTCCCACTGCTGTGGTCTGAATGTCCATGTCCTCTCAAAATTCATATGTTGAAATCCTCACCCCTAAGGTGATGGCATTAGGAGGTAGGGCTTTGGGAGGTGATAAATTATGAGGGTGGAGCCCCAATGGATGAGATTAGTGCCCTTATAATAGAGAGTTGAGAAAGACTCCTTACGGCTTCCAGCATGTAAGATTAAAGTGAGAAATCAATTGTCTACCAGGAAGCAGGCCCTCTCCAGACACCTAATCTGCCAGTGCCTTGACCTTAGACTTCTCAGTCTCTAAAACTGTGAGAAATAAATTTCTATTCGTTAGCCAAAAATCTATAGTATGGTGTTATGACAGCTCAAACAGACTAAGATACTTTCATAATTTTCATGATCAACTGTTTTCCAGAGTTGGAGCTTTTTCAGGCAACCATCACAAAGAACCAACAGGCCACACAGCATAACAGTTTAAGAGCATGAGTTTGAATTCAAACTTATTTACTGTGTAAACTTGGGAAAGGATGCTAACCTCTATGAATCTTAGTTGCTTTATCTGTGAAATGGGAATAATAATAATACCTCCTGCTATGCTTATGAGAATTGAGTTATGACATACAAAGGTCTTAGAGCACATGGAATGCCCTCAATAAATATTTCTTGATTATATCCACCTGGCTGTCCACACGTGTATAAAACAAAGAGCATGAAAGTGGATGTCAGAAAATCCAGATTCCAGTGCCAGTTCTCCCGCTAGATAACTGTGTGTTCTTGATAAACTCAACCCCTCTGAGATATAGTTTCAGATTTCTGAATTGGAATGGATTATTCCAAACAGCTGATTTTTTGGGAGGCAGCTGCAGCTGGCACCGATAGTGAATGCAAGGAACCCTTATGGGAGCTCCCACCAGATCTGCAACATGGATTTTGTACATCAAGAATCTTTCTGCCTTGGCTCAAGGCCCTAACAGGTGCTAAAGAAAGATTTCAAAAATAGAGCACATCTTATTTGGTTCGGGCTGCTATCACAAATATGCCATAAGCTGAGTTGCTTAAGCAACAGAAATTTCTCACAGTTCTGGAGGTTGGGAATTCCAAAATCAAGGCGCCAACAGATCTAGTTTATGGTGAAGGCCCTTTTCATGGTTTTTAGATGGTTATCTTCCTGCTGTGTCCTCACATGGCAGACAGCAGAGAAAGAGGAGCAGGCTTTCTTGTGTCTCTTTCATAAGGGCACTAATCCCGTTAATGAGGGCTCCACCCTCATGACCTAATTACCTGCCAAAGACTCCACCTCCAAATACCATCACATTGGGGATTTAGACTTTACCATATGAATTTGGGGGGCCACATTCAGTCTACACCAGAACATTTCTTCAGCTCTGCCTCACAAATCGAATTCTAAGGATTCATTTTCCATCTTATCAGGAACAGAGTAATTATCCAACTGCAAATCCTGACAATGTACAGCTATATTGTTAGCATTTATTTCTCTGGGGCACCCACGTGGCAGAGCTCCTACAGGGCTCTTAAGGACAATAAGAGATCCTCTAAATAGTTGTTTCCTCCAGAGATATGTTCATGGTTCTTCCTGGTCCTGGTCTCCCTTTCTCCCCCTGGAAGTTACTGAATGTAGACCACAGCCTGCACAGGTCAGGGAGCACAGTGGACAGAGCAGAGGCTCAGGCTGGCCAAACTTGTTCTCAAGACAAAGACAATGAAGCAAAGCAGACTCTGGAATCAGCCTGCCTGCCTATGAGTCACACAAGCTGTGTGACTTTGGGTAAGTTGATTAATCTCTCTGGGCCTCAATTTTTCACGGGATAAAAACATGGATGGTAAAGTATATATCTAACCTGGTTGCCTCAAACAGAATTGAGATAGTTCCTGTTGAACTTTAGGACAATGCCTGGCATATGGTGAGTGCTCAATAAGTGTTAGCTGTGATTATAATTATCACAGCTCTTCCATTGTATAGCTGTGAACCATGGACAGTTTGCTTAATTCCCTGAGCCTCAGTTTTCTCATCTGTAATCTGGGGGACGATAATACTTAACCTGTGGGTTTGTCATAAGGATTAAATAAGATAGTCCATCTGGGCCCAGCGCAGTGGCTCGTGCCTGTAATCCCAGCACTTTGGGAGGCCGAGGCGGGTGCATCACCTGGGCCAGGAGTTCGAGACCAGCCTGGTCAACATGGTGAAACTCCGTCTCCCAATAAAAACACAAAAAAGTAGCTGGGCGTGGTGGTGGGCTCCTGTAGTCCCAGCTACTTGGGAGACTGAGGCAGGAGAATTGCTTGAACCTGGGAGGCAGAGGCAGAGGCTACAGTGAGCTAAGATTGCACCACTGCACTCCAGCCTGGGCAGCAGAGTGAAATTCTGTCTGGGAAAAAAAAAAAAAAAAAGATAGTCTGAAATGTCATGTGGCACTGAATAATGATATCTGCTATTATTAAAATTATGAACATTATTATTTATAATTGGAAATGAGGAAGGAGTTGTCACAGAAGATGAGCTGACTCCCAACACTGACCTCTTGGGCCCAGAAAATAAGCCTTACACACAGACTCATCTATATAGATTCTCCTCCTGGTTTCATATTCAAATAAAAGAAAATATGTACAATTTCCTAAGTAACTCATAATAATCTAAAACAAAGAAAATTTACATTTATAAATTGTCTTGGGAAGGAATCGTTTTCAATTTTTGCTAAATAATGAGCAGAGAAGGATTTTAAACCAAGTCAATACATGAGAACAACAGCAAGACCTACTATGATTATCCCAGTCTTTCTATGCATAGCAACATACTTAATTCCCATAGCAGCTTTGTGATGTAGATAGGGAAAGGATCACTAAGCCCATTTAGCAGGTGAGGAAACTGGAGACTAGAATAATCAATCATCCTGCTTATGCTAGGCTATGGTAGAATTAGAATTAGAACTCAGGTGGCCTGGCCCACTGTTTCTCCAAAATCATTCTGGAAGTCCTACAGGTCTTCTCCTCAAAATGTTTAGTGGGTGACCTTTAGATTGCAAATGACAATGAGCCCCCAGCTGGTGCTCATGGCAGACATCACCAATCAACAGTGGCTCTTTCCTAATGAGCCCCAGAGTCTTCTTTAACAGAACCCTTCAGGAGCCAGTACCACTTGATCATATCTGGCAAGTGAAATAAAATCTCTCTGTTGCTTAGGCACTAGAACTTAAAGAATGAAAACTCAGGTCTTTATAGCAGGAGCCAGGCTGGTCATGGATAGAAGTAAAATAGTGGGAAGGTCAGTACTGATGCACACCTCATGTGAGTATGCTGAAAACAAGAGCCTATGTCATGGATTAAGGAACAGCCAATTCACCTCCAGCTAATGTTTTATTATGTTGAAGTGAAAGCTCAACATTGTCATATCTTAATTTAAAAAAAAGAAAGAAAGAGAAATCTAAAATCTACATGGTATCCAAAATTTCCCAATTATTTAATACTATGCAGCCTAAATAGAATGAATATATGGGTCACATACACCATCAGTTTGCAACCTTAACTATAAACCAAGTCTTGTGATCCTTGCCATTCTCTGAATTCTGAGCATCCATGTAAGCTTCACAGCCTGATTCCTGGAAGCATACTTCTCACCTCAATTAATTAGATCACTGAGATGCATTTGGATGAGCTACTCAAAAGATCACTGAGATGCATTTGGATGAGCTACTCAAAATATGCAAGGCGCCAGCTGGCTCCGGTGTTCGCTTCCCCCAGACAGAGGGGTCAGGGTTAGTCTCTGCTGGGCTCAGCCTAGAGAAGAAGGCAGTGAAAAAGGAAAAGCACATCTTCCTTTATATGACAAGGAAAGCCAGCAAAAGACACACAACCAACCTTTGGGAAAATCTTGAAGCCTACGTTTGTCTCTGAGAATTTTCTCTCTACTTCTCTACTACTCTCTCCTCCCAAGCCTCTTGTACTCTTAGGTATTTCCTCTCAACGAGGTCCTCCAGGTTTGTCCCCACCCACTCTTATCCCTTTTTTAGCATCCTTTCTAGAAGCAGAATGAGTCTAGCAAATTCCTTCATGAGCTTTCTCTTCCTCTCTGCAAACAGTTCAA
Source organism: Piliocolobus tephrosceles (assembly GCF_002776525.5). Lineage (NCBI taxonomy): Eukaryota > Metazoa > Chordata > Mammalia > Primates > Cercopithecidae > Piliocolobus > Piliocolobus tephrosceles. The sequence continues at coordinate 59,731,227 of NC_045447.1, read as the reverse complement.
ACAAGTAAACTCAGATTAAAGCTATGCTAACACCAAGGAAAAAATAACCAAAATATTAGCCATAATTTTCTCTAAGTAGGGAGGCTATGTACAATTTGCATTTTCTTCATTAAACTTTTCCATGTTTGCTCAGTCTACTATCATTAACAATCATCACTTTTTAATAGGGAGGATGGGAGCTATTTTTTTCACAAAGAGAAAGCATTAGTAAGATAAAGTAAGTATCAAGAATTATGTAATAAACTGGTCAAGTTACATGGTATATCAGTTAAGATACCTGTGGCTGCAGCAATTTTTTAAAATCTTCTCCAATTGGTTCAAACAAAAAAAAAATCTTTTTTGAAACCAGAGATTTAGAAGTAAACCTCTTCTAAGATGGTTCCAGGGATGGTTAATTCAACAGCTCAATGATTCTCCAGGATCCCTCTGTCATCCACAACATATCAGTTGTATGAGTCAGCTTCCCTCATGGACTCAAGATGCTGCTGCAGTTCCAGGTATTATAGCCATGCTCCACAATGTCCAGAGGTAGAACGGGATTGGTCTGCCTCTGTATCCTTACTGAAACAAGACATCTTTCCCAGAAGCTTAAGCCAGACTTTGCCACATGCTTCACTGGCGAGGAGTTGGGTCTCCTGCCCATTCCTAGACCAATCACTGTCAAAGGGAATAGGATCTCCATGAATAACCCGAGAGAATTATTTCAGTTGGAACAGACGTTGGGAAGCCGGCCACAAGGACTACAAGACAATGTGTTCACATTATAAATGAAAGTAGACTGCTATGAACAATGAGAAGATCATTATAAAGCTCATTTTGAAGGGCTCAGAGTCCACAAATATTCCATCCAAAGGGTATGTCTGGAAAGGCATATGAGTTTTATTCCTAATATTGCCTTAGATTTATATAGCAATTCATAATTTGTATTGTACTTTCCTGCAAACTTCTCCATTGGTATTTCATGTTTTCAGGGATTACACTATAATTATTATCCCATTTCACAGAAAAGGAACCAGCTGAGCACTATGTCTGGTGTCTCATGGCAAGCAAGAGATAGAGGTGGGACAGGATGCCAGGCATTTTGACACTTAGTTCACCAGTCTTTCTACTACACCATGTGACTTTCACTATAAAAATGCTCAACAGGAATAGAGCACTTGTTTCCAAAGTACACACACACACACACACCATGATCTCACTTGATTCCCAAAACAACATTATGAAACATCAGGCAAGGTGTTGTTGTCTTCATTTACAGATAGGGATATTGAGATTCAAGCAGGCTGATGGTAAGAAACTCAGGTTTGGATGAATTGAACTGGTTTTGTTTTGCTTTTTACTACCAACGGACAGTTGTTGTTTTATCCCCTTGCTCCTTCTCAACACCTGATTCTAAATCAGCAAGCATGTCTCCAAAGAACATAGGATCCCCACTTCAAATTTTCACACTCTAGGACCCCTTCTGGTTCCAGACTCTATTCCTGTCTGTTATGCCTACCTAAACAGCTGGTGCTTCCCTGCAAGCTCCTGACAGCTCCCCTTTCTTTGTTGCCTCAGGCTTCTCTGACCTTCCAATGGGATCATTAGTTAATCTCATCAACCAATTTGCTAAAGAAATGCTCCAGGCTCTTCCTTTCTAGGGAAGAATAACAATGGCATGTTAGAAACAAAGCACCCGCTTTTGTTGCCTATCCCAAGGCAATTACCCCTATAGTGGGAATTTTAGGACAGGCTGGAGAGAAGTCTTGACTGTTGGGACATAGATGGTTAGGACCCTGTTCTCTTAATTATTATAAAGCGGGGCAAAGAAAATATTATCATGCAGTAGAAAGAACTCTGACCTGGGAGAAGACATGCCTGCTATATGAACTTAGTATCTAAGCTCCGATTTACAAAATATGAATATTAACTCCAGCCCAGCTCACTTTCCAGAGTTTTTACAAGACTTTATCAAAGCATTCATGAATGCATTTTGAGCTCAACAGATATGTAGTTATTTTATTAAACAGTTGCATCTAGGTGAGTGGATGCCTTGTAATTTGGCATTACTTCAATAATAGTTTGTACCATCTTACTTCCAAGTGTAACAGGTAGACAAAAAGAGAGAGAGACCAATTCTCACTATTGTTTATCCAAGGCCAATGATCCAGGGCAGGGTTCTCAATCTCGGCTCCGCACTGGGATCATCTCGAGATTTTTACAAAATATGATGTCCAGACCCTTCTCTGAACCAATTAATTCAGAAACTAATCTCTGGGGAAGTGGGACCCAGGCATCAGTACTTTTTATTAGCTCTCCAGGTGATTCTCTGTGCTGTCAGAGTTGTGAACTGCTGCATGTGAGTGATCCAGTAGCAGAGAGATTAATTGGATTCTTTTTCTTTCAGTCATGCAACCACACTTGGAGGACAGAGTGACACAGTCAATTCTAATGGGGGTCAGAGCATCCTTGGTTCTTTCTTGGCCCTGGGTCAGGTGTATGTCATGACCCGTTCTGGGTACTGCAATTACTTCTTAGAACCACTGGATGCTTCATACCAAATGCTTTAAAAATGTGACTTGGGATTGGTAAAGAGGACCAATGAGGGAGAGTGGTGTGGGAGAGAGGGAATATGAGGTTGAAAGAAAGAGATAAAAGCAAAGAGAGAGGCAAAGACAGGCAGGGGGTGGGGTGCAGAGAAGCAGTAGCAGAAAATAAAACTGCTGATAGTGGCTTTCAGAATTCAGACCTGCTTTCAAACCATATGGCAGAGATATTAGCTTGCCTGTAATTACTACAACATTCTCAACTGCAGAATGACTTTCATTAAAACCCATGGATTGAGGCACTTGGAATTTGTGAATAATTCTTACTTTGAGCTCTGGTTCTATTATGCCTCTGTTTGGAGTTGATGTTTCTTAGGGAGGGTGAGACTCTACTTGTTCATCAAGCTGCTATTTTAGAAATAATGCCATCAAAATCAATTTAATGAGCATTTGTTTAGCACCCACTGTGTTCCAGGCTCTGTGCTAGGAGCTGGGTACTAGGAATAGATATCCCTCAGCTACATCCATTCAACAAATGTGTTCAATAACAACATATGCCAGCCACTGTGTGGGGTGATGCAGGGGTAGGATATCCCTAGCAGACTGATAAGAATACAGGCAATTACTTGCGGTAGGGTCACTGTGTGTAACAAGTCATACCTCTATTAATCTGCTTCAGGTGGAGAAGGGAGGAGAGTGGTAACTGCATTCACCTTTGACCAGGAGGGCACCCAGACTAAGTCCATTGTGACCACTACTTAGGGATTCATGAAAAAGGCAGAGGTGACAACTTCTAGTTTCATGACACAATCAGATTCCAAGCAGGTTCCCGGGAGTTGTATCTCACACTTCTAATAAATAAATACCCAAGACTGGATAATTTATAAAGAAAAAGAGGTTTAATTGACTCAGTTACACATGGCTGGGGAGGCCTCACAATCTTGGCAGAAGGTGAAGGAGGAGCAAAGGCACATCTTACATGGCAGCAGGCAAGAGGCATGTGTATAGAAACTCACCTTTATAAAACCATGAGATCTCCTGAAACCTATTCACTATCATGAGAACAGCATGGGAAAAACCCACCCCCATGATTCAATTACCTCCTACAAGGTCCTTCCCATGACACATGGAGATTATTACAATTCAAGGTGAGAGTTGGGTTGGGAACACAGAGCCAAACCATATCATGAGTTGTTACTCTACCTCTCTGGAATGAAATGTGACCAAAGTTCAGTGTTTAGCATGTCTAATATCTATGCCATCATCCTTAATCACTTACCACTTAGCTGAGAGATGATAAATGGTTTCATTTTACATGTTATCTGTGATCCACTGGTAATGACTGCCTAGAGTACTGCTAATAAGATTTCTGGGCTCGGTGAGATAAAAAGCTTTGCCATGGGGTGGCATTAAACAGTATAGTTTCCAGTGCTGACTTTGCCCAATCTCCTTTGTTCTAGTGCTCTATTGCTCCACAATAAGCTACCCCCCAAGTTAGTAGCTTAAAATACCAGTTCTTTATTTTCCTTGTGAATCTGCAGTTTGGGCAGAGCTCACACAGGACATAGCTCATATCTCTATACATGGAATCATCTGGAGCAGCTCATCTGAGGCAGGAGGATCCACTTCCAAGTTGACTCACTCACATTGTCTGAGAGCTCAGGTGTAGCTGTCAGCCAGGGCCTCAGTTCCTTTCCATGTGAGTCTCTCTAAGAGACTGCTTGGTCTTCCTCACAGCATGGTGAGTGGAAACTAAGAAACAGCAAGTGGAAGTTGCTTAGATCATTAGAGTTTGTCCTAGAAAATGGCCCGATATCACTTTTGTCATATTCTACTGGTCAATGCAGTCATAGAACACACTCAGGTTAAAAGGAATAGAAAGTGTGTCAAAGAATTCATGGTCATACTTAATGGGCCACATTATTCTTCTGTTTTGTGAAGCAAGTTGAGCCCAGCTCCAACTGTTTATTGTCTTAGTCCATTTGTGCTGCTATGGCAGAATACTACATACTGGATAATTGATAATGAACAGAAATCTATTTGCTCACAGTTCTGGAGGTTGGAAAATCCAAGATCAAGGGTCTGGCATCTGATGAGGCCATTCTTTTTATATAACCCCGTGGTAGAAGGGCAGAGAGTGAGAGAAAGCAAGAGGACTCAGAACTCATCCTTTCATATCAAACCCATTCCTGTGATAACAGTATTATTTCATTCTGCCCTCATGGCCTGATCATCTCTCATTAGGCCCCACCTCCCAACACTGTTGCCTTAGGGATTAAGTTTCCAAAGCATGCCTTTGGGGAGACACATTCAAACCATAGTATTTGCTAGGGTAGTTCATAATGAAAAGCATAAGGGAAGTTCAAGACTAATGGCTTGGGGGAAAAAAAAAAGGTGTAGAATGTGAGACGTCTAGTTGCAACCAACTCTGCTCTAATGTGTCCTTCCTGCTAAGCCTCTGCTCTTCTGGGAATATTGAAGAACTCCAAAGGCTATACAATGAAGGCAGACAGTCCTGCCAAGACTTCACCAATCATTTTAGGAAGTAGTGTCTGGGCCTGTACTTCATAATTTTTTTTTTTCTTCTCTCAGTTACCAACTGGGGCTTGCCCTTTCTATATTGTGTTTCCTGCCCTACAGCTACCTCTTGGGTAACTGTCCCAAGGGTTCTTTTCTTCACTTTTCTAATCCTTACATGCTCTGCCATCAAGCATTATAAATGCTGTAGGATTCCCAATCCAACTGTGCAGTTCTTAGGTTTGGGGAGAGGTTGGGATCAGATTTTGTAGGACGGTGCATTCAGTGAGGGCTTTCTGATACCCTAGAGATGATTCATCTACCATACCTAGACAGCAGAAGCAACCTCTGGAGGTAATGAATTGCAAGCAAACTTGTAGTTCTTTTTACTCTTTTTATTTGCTCCTGCCATGCCCATTGAGCATGAAATGGTCCCAAGGGTAGAAAGAAACGAAACCAAAAAGAAAAAAACAATAATAAAACTCCAGCATGTATACACATTCACACATACACACACCTAAGGTGAATGAGCATGCAGAGCCAGTATTATTCTCTTTGCACAATTAAAAGATTCCTGTATTTGCCTTTGGTTACAGAAAGCTTAATCATTTCAGAGAATTAGAGACTTCAGCACTTTCAGCTTGTGTAAATGAGAGGCACTATCAATCTGTTTTTAAATTGGTTGTGGGTCTTCTGAGGTCTACTATTTCAGCTTATACCCAATGCCTAGAAATTTTCCAAAGTCCCTTATTCAGCAGTATATACAGCCAAACTGGTTTGATCCCAAATGCAATTAGTGACAAATACGTCGTAATATTAAAAAATATTTTTTAAGGCTCAAAGATTTAGGAACAAATACACTCCAAAAAATAGGATAAACACTCAATCTCTAGAAACTTCAAGGTCCCCAGTTAAAATCTACCTCTTTATAGTTTTCAGTCACATTGAAAGTCCTGGTGCACTTTCTTTTTCTATAGTTGACTTAACTCTACATCTGTGGTCCCAATCCTTCTGATCATAACAGATGCATTAGTACTGCAGAAAGGAAAAGGCACTGGTGTTAGGATTGGTGTTAGGATTAAGCTCCTGCCTTAAACTAATGGTGTGGCATTGGGGCTCTGAAAAGAATCATGTTTGTAAGTACAGAAAGAGAGGTGATTTTAAACCAGACTGAGTGGAGTTTGAATCCCAGATCTGCCGGTACTGACTTTTATTAACTAGGCCAGTTTCTTTAACATCTCTAAATTTCTTTCTTCCTCATCTGTAAAATGAGAGCAAAAGTACCCAATTTATCAGTTTGTTATGACAACTAAATAAAATAATACATGGAAATCACCTGGTACATAGCAAACCCTCAATAAATAACGGTTCCCATTCCCTGGGCCTCTGGTTTTTCTAAAATGAGTGGGCTCATTGGCTTGACATCACCATACAGAAACAATGTTTTCCATGACACTGGCATGGGCCCTTAGCTCATAGAATCTGTGTGTAAATAGCTAAGAAAAGGGGGCTGTCCAAAAAGATTCTTAAGACCTAACTACAAAGAGCAAGGTGAGTGCTGAGAATAAATCAAAAGTGTCCTTACCTTAAAACCTTTTGGCATTATAGTTTTCCTCTTCCTAAACTCCTCCCCCAACCCCCCCTCCACACACCCCATGTAGACTCCCAAAGATGTCCAAGTCCTAACACCCAGAACTGTGATATGTTACATCACATGGGAAAAGAGACTTTGCCAATATGATTAAATTAATACGTGTGATGATCAATTTTGGCTGTTAACCTGACCAGATTAAGGGATACCAGATAGCTGGTAAAGCATTAATTACTCTCAATGCTTTGGTAAGCACAGAGCCTATCCCTCCTCTGTTGAAAGAGAAACACAGATGGTTTGGCATTTGATTAGAATGATTGGGCTGCCCCAAGTTTATCTTTGAGGGTGTTTTCAGAGGAGACTGGCATGTGGGTCAGTGGACTGAGTGAGGAAGATTCGCCCTCAATGTGGGCAGGTGCCATCAACAATTGGTGTCTGGATGGAACAAAATGGTACAAGAAGGGCAAATTCCTGCTCTCTCTTCTGGAACCAGGACACTCTTCTGTCCTCAGACGTCAGCACTCTAAATTCTCTGACCTTTGGGCTCTGGGATTCACACCAGAAGCCCATGGACCTTTCAGCCTTTGGCCTCTGACTAATAATTTCACCATGAAGCCACGCTATTGGCTTTTCTGGTTCGCCAGCTTGCAGACGGTCTGTCACGGGTCTTCTCAACCTCCGTTATCTTGTAAGCCAATTTCCCTAATAAATCTCCTATCTATCTATCTATCTATCTATCTATCTATCTATCTATCTATCTAATGTCTGTCCATCCATCCATCCATCCATCCATCCATCCATCCATCCATCCACCCATGCTACAGATTGTGTCTCTCTGGAAAGCCCTAACTAAAACATTAAGTAAAAGACTCTGAGATGGTGAGATTATGCTGGGTTATCTGGGCGGTTAAAGGGGCTATTAAACATGGAAGAGGGAGACAGAAGGAGAGAGTCAGAGGGAAATGAAACCTTGGAAGAATGGTAAGAGAGATGCAACACTGCTGGCTTCCAAGATGGAGGAAGGAACCATAAGCCAAGGAACGTGAATTTTTTCCAAGAGCTGGAAAATGCAAGAAAACAGATTCTCCCCTAGAGCCTCCAGGAAAAATTGAAGCCCTGCTGATACCTTGATTTTAGCCCAGTGAGACCCATTTTAGATTTCTGACTTCCGGAATTGTAAGATTAAAAGATTATGTTATTTTAAGCCACAAAATTCATGGTAATTTGTTACATCAGCAATAGAAAATTAATGCACACAGATATTACTATAACTATTTTGATAAAATCACATCATCCCAGCCCTAGAGAAAATTCTTTTTAATCATACTACTATGTGGGAGGATTAAATTTTATTAACCAAAAAAATTAAAGTTTGTTTTTAATATATTTATCATGCTCCCCCTACCCTGCCCAGTCAAGATAAGAGATGAGCAGTGGTTGAAGAAAAACCCTTGGAAGCTCCTCAAACAATGAATGAGTTATATGCCTGCTGTTTGGGACAGAGTCAGAGACATTAACTGAAACTTCATAATCTCAAGTCTCTGGAGAGAGACTTCAGATCCAAACAGTCCCCAGTAGCTATGATTTGAATGTTTGGCCCCTCCAAAACTCATGTTGAAATTTAATTGCCATTGTAACAGTATTAAGAGGTAAGACCTAGCAGGGCGCAGTGGCTCATGCCTATAATCCTAGCACTTTGGGAGACCAAGGTGGGAGGATTGCTTGAGCCCTGGAGTTTGAGACCAGCCAGGGCAACATGGCAAAACCCCATTTCTACCAAAAATATGAAAATTAGGTGGGTGATATAGCACACATCTGTAGTCCTAGCTACCCAAGAGGCTGAGGTTGGAGGTCACCTGAGCCTCAGAGGTTGAGGCTGCAGTGAGCCTTGATTGTGCCACTGCACTCCAGCCTGTGTGACTGAGTGAGACCCTATCTCAAACAAACAAACAAACAAACAAATAAATAAATAAATAAAAGGTGAGATCTTTAAGAAGCAATTAGGCCACGAGGGCTCCAACCTCATGGGTGGACTTAGTGCCATTTTAAAAGGGCTGGTTTAGCCCTTCTTGCCCTCTCTTGCCCTTCCACTTCCTGCTATGGAATAATGCAGCAAGAAATCCATCGCCAAACACTGGCACTTCAATCTTGGACTTCAAAGACTCTAGAACTTGGAGCTAATAAATTTCTGTTTATTATGAATTACCCAGTCTCAGGTATTCTGATACAGCAGCAACAATGGACTAAGAAGCCAGTCATCCAAAAGAAAACTTACTAATTACGAAAGTTAATGGGGAATAATAACTTTTAAAGGTGAGGTATAGGCAACCTTTTGTAACACTAGAGATCTTAGCTTCTGGGTGGCTAAATAAAATTAGATATCAATTTTCAATTTCATTTTGTAGAAATCCATATGATATACGTCAGAATTAAAATACTATCTATCTTAGTTCATTTTGTTCTGCTATAACAGAATACCATAGACCTCATAATTTCTTTTTTTCCATCTCCATTGCTTTTATTTTTTTATTTCAATAGGTTTGTGGAGAACAGGTGATGTTTGGTTACATGAATAAGTTCTTTAGTGGTGATTGCTGAGCTTTTGGTGCACCCATCACCCAAAGAGTGTACACTGTATCAAATGTGTAGTCCTTTATTCCTCACCACCCCTCACCCTTTCCCCTGAATCCCCAAAGTCCAATGTATCATTCTTCTTTTTTTTTTTTTTTTTGAGATGGAGTCTCACTCTGTCACCCAGGCTGGAGTGCAGTGGCGTAATCGCGGCTCACTGCAACCTCCGCCTCCTGGGTTCAAGCAATTCTCTTGTCTCAGCCTCTTGAGTAGCTGGGACTACAAGCACCCGCCACCACACCCAGCTAACTTTTGTATTTTTAGTAGAGACAGGGTTTCACCATATTGGCCAGGATGGTCTCGATCTCTTGACCTTGTGATCTGCCCGCCTCAGCCTAGCAGTAAAGTGCTGGAATTACAGGCATGAGCCACTGCATCTGGCCCAATGTATCATCCTTATGCCTTTGCATTCTCATAGCTTAGCTCCCACATATAACTGAGAACATATAATGTCTGGTTTTCCATTACTGAGTTATTTCACTTAGAATAATTGACAGACTTCATAATTTTCTACAAATGGAAATGTATTTAGCTCATGGTTCTGGAGGCTGGGAAGTCCAATATCAATGGGCTGGCATCTAGCAAGAGCCTTCAGGCTGCATCATCCTATGGTAGAAGCGCAAAAATTAGGATAGGCCAGTAAGCACGTATAAAAAGAAGAGTGCCAGGGTCAGACTTGCTTTATAAAAGCCCACTCTCTCCAAAACTAACCCACTCCTGCAATAACAACACTCATTCATTCATGAGGGCACCACCCTCATGACCCAATCACCACCTGTTAGGCCCCACCATCCAACACTGCTGAATTGGGGATTACGTTTCCAACATGTGAATTTGGGGGGATACATTTAAACCACAGTACTATCATAACTGTATTTTCGTTTTTCTATAAAGTTTACTATCTTCCACTGGTAAAGTAAAGCCTGGCCATTTTGAAAACTTGTAGAAAACACCAAATCTTTTTTTTTTGTTTTTGTCGTTTAGAGACGAAGTATCACTCTGTTGCCCAGGCTGGAGTGCGGTGGCGCATTCTCGGCTCACTGCAAGCTCCGCCTCCCGGGTTCAGGCCATTCTCCTGCCTCAGCCTCCCGAGTAGCTGGGACTACAGGCACCCACCACCGCGCCCGGCTAGTTTTTTGTACTTTTAGTAGAGACAGGGTTTCACCATGTTAGTCAGGATGGTCTTGATTTCCTGACCTTGTGATCTACCAACCTCTTGATCCACCCACCTCGTGATCCACCCGCCTCGGCCTCCCAAAGTGCTGGGATTACAGGTGTGAGCCACCATGCCTGGCCACCAAATCATTTTTTAAGTAACTCTATAAACAAAAGACAACATTGCTAACATGTTACATTTCCTCTGTACAGATAGGAAAAGGCAGCCCCCCCAAAAAGAGAAATAACCCTGTAATACTATTACTCTCTGACCAAGCTTGCTTCCAGCTTACTCAGAGTTTTACTTGTAAGCAAATAAATAAAACTAACATCACAGGTTCCACTGGGGTTGGACAAACATGGTTGAATCTTGGTTTTGGCGTGTCCTACCTATGTGACCTTGGCAGATGAGTTACTCCCAGCAGCCGAAGTTTCCTTGTCTCTAACATGAGAATAATCAGACCTATTCCAGGCTGTGCATGAGGACTGAAGACCAAGTGTCTAGCACAGTGTCCAGTAAAGGAAAGTGGTCATTGTTGGCTCACAAGTAATTTTTTCAGGAATTCTCCAGCAGAATTGTTTTCAGGATTCCTAGCAGCTTTACTGGCCACTGGCACCTCAGAGCTAACCATAGCCCTGCTGCCTGCATGAGAAGCACATCTACCTCAGCACAGCCCAGAAATAACCATCTAATATCTACAACTGGAGAAGTGCTTATTTTCCATTTATGAAACCTTATCATGAGCATTATCTCATTTCATATTTGGGCACCAGCCTGTATAAAATGGAAACCATCAAGCTGAATTTGTTTAGAATCTGCCATCTGGCTGCTTTTCCCTGGCTCCCTGAATGAACTCCTTCTGCCGGAATATTCTCACCCATCCTTTTCCCACTCTCTGCCCCTCGTCACGCCCTCCTAGGTGTCTGCACTGAAGTTGGTACATTTTTCCACTGCCATGTGCGCCTTTCTACTCTGCAGGGTTGGTTTCGAATCTTTTTTTCCTAATCTTGAGAACAGGAACCATGGCGTTTTATTCTTCCCAAGGCTTGGCAGAGCGGCACTTGGTAAATGTCAGTTAATGTTCACTGAGGGAAGAAATAAATCAGGGTGGAATAAATGGGTGGATAAACGAAATGGGTAAATTCATGAATTGTCCTCAATCCACTGGAGCCTACACCTGTACTATCACTGGGTGTTTCTTGTACCTAACCCATTTCAAAATTCATGTGCACATTTTTGTTTCTTCACTACTGGTTTGTTCTGAGGTTAACCTGGAAGGATAGTCAGAATAAAATTAATCAGGACCTGGGTGGAGGAGACTGAGAGAGAAGAATTCTTTTCTTTTTGGTGGGGGTGGGGGTGAGACAGGATCTCACTCTGTTGTCCAGGCTGGTCTTCAGTGATGTGATTATGGCCCACTGTAGCCTTCACCTCCTGGATTCAAGCAATCTGCCCACCTCAGCCTCCTGAGTAACTGGGACCACAGGTGTGCACCACACCTGGCTAATTTTTTAATTTTTTGTAGAGACTAGGGTCTTACTATGTTGCCAGGGATGGTCTCAAACTCCTGGAATCAAGCAATCCTCCCACCTTGAGCCTTCAAAAGCGCAAAGATTATAGGCGGGAACCATTGCACCCATCAGAGAAGGATTCTTCACATGCTTTCTTGTGAAAAATTAGGAAGCTGGCAAAATTCCAGGGGCACCTTCACACTGTGCTTCCTGTGAATAGCAGTCCTGAATCACCGTGCCCTACGTGTTTACATGAATGATGCTCTTTGTAGTAGCCAGTGCTAGTAGCTAGCACTAACTTTACCCTATAATATGTGCTCCATTTGGAAGACTTGCAATGTTCTTTGGTGCCACTGGAACGAAGCCCACCCTGAACACTTCCATTGTTGCAGGAAGCAAACCTGCTTCTCCTCTCCCTTGTGCTTTCCTGGATATCCCCTCATAAGGCTCTAACACAGTGAAGGCTTTACGTGAACTTCATGTCTGGCTGGGCAGATGCAATCTCCTCTCTTGCTCAGAAGTTTGGATGGTTTCCTTTCTTGCTCTGCGCCTCTGAGCTGGCCCGGGTATCTGGAATAACTAGCTCTTGACGAGAGAGACCCAATGCCTCTTCCTCCTGCCAATTTGACATCTATCACAGTCGGCCCTGAGGGCCCCCATCCCAAGCAACACAAGGCATTGCATGAGCCCAGAAGATGCTCAGGTGTAGCAAAGGCAGTTAGGAGCAAGGACACTAAAGGAAAAACACCTCTGTTGAAATGTCAGTTCTGACACAACCTCTCTGCGCCTCAGTTTCCACACCTATAAGGTTAGCATAAGTATCTACTTCACAGTTCCCTTGAGAGGAGGATTACATGAGTTCCTGTTTGTAAAGTACTTTGAACAAAGTAATCCCCTTTTCTCAGATAACTCAGTTCATCTCATCCATAGTGGGCAGGGTCACCAAAAGGCCAAAGGTCAGGGCAGCCGCTCCTGCTTCATGTGCTGCAGCTGAATTTGCCCTTCTCCAAAGATTTTCCGTAAGAAAACATCAAGTCAAGAACTTCTGAAACAAATCTTTCCTTGGTGGAATGGTGGCATGAAAAGAGATGGCGCTGAAGTATCAAACACAACTGGCATTCAATTCTGTGTCCATCACTTACTAACTATGGAAATTTGGACAAAAGATAATCTCAGTTTTGGGTTCCTCCTCTGGTAAATGAGAGCAATCAATCATATCTACATCATATAGTGTCCTTGTGATATTTGAGATCACATGAAAAATAACCTGTGGTAAAATATAGGTGCTCAATATTTGTTTCTTTTTTTCCTGAGCCTAAACTTTTCGTTTTATAGAAAACAGAGGCCTAAAGGAGTTAGGCAAGTAACTTAATCCCTGTAAAAACCAACATGCCTGTAAAACAGAGAAGGTGGTATTAATGCCTTCCAGAGGTCCATCAGTTCTAAAATGCGTAATCTCTGAGTTCAGGATGGCGCAGGAGTCACTGTTGGACTGTTGGAGAATCCTAAGCCACTCCGGCAATGAGCACAGAGGCCTATCTAGGATTCACCCATGCTCCCGGCCCTGGTACATTTGGGTCTCTTAGCAAGGGTCTTTCACCACCTGAGGATACATCCAGGCCAGCTGCAGAAGCAGCCTCCTGCCAAATGGCTCTGCTCTTGCAGCAGGCTACAGTGGGAGATCCATATCAATGGCCTGCACTTCTGGAGGCTTCCTCATCATGTGAGGATTAGAAAGAAAGGACATCTATGGCTTCTGTCAGAGCAGCCAGCAGTGGGTGAACAGGCATAGTCTACTGTGTGGATTCCTGGCAAAAGGAGGGCATCCATGGGCCCAGGTTATTGACTGTCATAAAAGGGAGCTGAAGAATAGTTGCCCAGTCTCTGGGTGTTCCCTATAGCCCAAGACCTAACTCATTCTCCAGATGACTGTTCTTCTCACAGTTATAGTTCTTAGGCCACGAAAATCCCTTTGATAACTGCTTTTCTAGTTTCCACAAAGACCTCGGCAATTTTTTTTTTTTTTTTTGGCACATCTGCTAAGCACCTAATAAATGTTTCTTTCCAGGAAAATTCAGGGGACACACAAAACTATAAACAATGGCATCCCAAAACTTGCTGAAATATCAGAGCTACATTTCACAACCTTTATTTTTACATAAAGTGAGTCTAGGTTCTACACAAACAAATTTGAAAATCTCTGCATCTTTGGAGATTCACAGTGCACTTTAACATAGCCAAGACACTGAGCAGTACTATAATTAAAAGGAAGCTAGGCCAGGTTCAGTGGCTCATGCCTGTAATTCCAATATTTTGGGAGGCTGAGGCAGGAGTATCACGTGAGGCCAGAAGTTTGAGACCCACGTGGGCAACAGAATGAGACCCCATCTCCACAAAAATAAATTAATCAGTTAGGCATAATGGAACACATCTGTAGTCCTAGCTACTTGGGTAGCTGAGGCAGGAGCATCACTTGAGCCCAGGTGTTCAAGGCCAGCCTAGATGACAGAGCAAGACCCCGTCTCTTAAGAAATGAAAAACAAAAATGAAAAAAAAAAAGCTAGTTTGGTTTAACTGACAAAACATCATAAAAATTATCGTAAAACAGAATATTTTTGAAACAAATTTCTGTAAAGATACAAGTGTTCTTCTGACCCAATTTGGAAAATGCCAGCCTATAATATTTTAAGTGGATATTAAATGGCTTCTTCAATCACAAAGATGTTTACATCATATAGCAAATCTAGTTTTCACAATAACCATCACCATCCCCACCCTCTAGCCCCCACATCAACTCAAATTTGTTCAGGTCTCCTGGTAAGTTTGGAATAAGAATATGGCAATTGCTTGCCCGGATCCCCCTGAAAACTCACCTTCAGGTCAGTGAGCTCAGAATGCTGGTGTCTCCTAGTGCATGTCTGGCCAGGACTCCCCAGTGCCATCACCACCCCACAGCTACACTTTCCTGTCAGGCTTTTTGGTGGTAGGAGAAGAATAACACTCTGAAAAAGGGGTTCCAGCCTTTAACAGAGCCTAGGCGCTCAGGGAAGACCCTAAGGGGAGGCATTGGATGCTTCACCTTTTCATGGGCTCTGGTAACACTTTTTGAGTGCACATTCCCCAAGCCCTGCACCGTGTCTGCCACATAGTAGGTAATGAATAAATTGTACTTGACATATTGCAGGACTACATTCCATTTAGAGAATGTTGGCCTCTCATTTATGAAGTTCCCAAGAGGAAACACAATTTCTTTTTTTTAATTTTGTGTGTCAAGAATCTATAGAGGGCTTGGTTCACGGACCTAAGAAGAGTGGGTGAATGAGTCAACCGAGTAAAGAGTAAATGACTTTGAGCTTTCTCATTGGCCCTTCCTACTGGGTGCCAGGAAGTGAGAATGGGGCCCTCAAACTCTCTCAATTGCCTTTAACCTCCGCATCCCACTGGGTTGCCTGGCCCCTACTTTTCTTCTCCCTGTGATGTTTCATGCACTTCCTCCCCCACAGCCAGATTATCTGCTATTCAGCTCCTTTGCCAGAAGGAGGGAAAGGGAAATGAGTAGCCTGAGGTGCAAGTGAACTACCTTAGCCACATTAGCTTGAGAAGATTAACACTGATATGGGAAGCAGGGCTTGGGTTGCGCTCCCTCTCAAGCTCAGGTGTGAGTTGTTGACACTGCATTGAAAGCTGAACATAGGGTGGAGCAGAGGAGAGGGCGCTCCCTCAAAGTCAATAGTCCCATGGTCTTCTTCCTCTACATCAGGCCTTATGCCCCACCGCTATGGTTTGAATGTCCCCTCCGAAAGTCATGTTGAAACTTAACTCCCAATCTGGCAGTATTGAGAGATGGGGTCTTTAAGAGGTGATTGAGTCATGAGGGCTCTGTCCTTGTAAATGGACTAATTTATTTATGGATTAATGAATTAATAGGTTAATGGATTAACAGGTTATCATAGGAGTGGGACTGAAGGGTTTATAAGAAGAGGAAGAGAGATCTGAGCTAGCACACTCAGCTCTTTCACCATGTGATGCTTTGCACCTCCTCAAAACTCTCAGAGTCTCCACCAGGAAGAAGGCCCTCACCAGATCCAGCCCCTCAGTCTTGGACTTGTCAGCCTCTGTAACTGTGACAAATAAATTAAATAGCCCAGTTTTAGGTATTCTGTTATAAGCAACAGAAAACAGACTAAGACATCTACTTCTTCAGGCTTGCCTCTCATGTAAAGGATTCAGGCATCTTTCCAGGGTCCATTTGAATATACTCAGTTCAGATATTTTCCCATTTGTCCCAGACTCATTGTAGGCAGTCTCTGACCCAAAATAAATGGTATGTATGTGGAGGAACTATGAAAGAGAACTCTTAAGGGAGTACCATTCTGGGACATTCAGTTTTCGACATTTAAGGATATCATCTTCAACAGCTAGCTAACAAGAGTTGAACCCACTATGGACCCTTTTACAGCTAAGGATTTTTGTTATTGTTGCTAAGAAGTATTTTTAGGTACAATTTGGCAGTTAAGGATGCAATATTTGCTGCTTTGACAATTTAAAAGTGACCTCAATGGATTTCTGGGGTGGGAGTTGTTTTTTGCCTGAAGCATGAATTTTTATGCCTCACCTAAGTTGGTGTGCAGGAGGGAGTCTTAGCCATGGAGGAGTCTAGACACGCATAAAATCTCAACAGTTTTGTGGCTCTCCCTTAATATAAATGCATATGAATCTTTCCAGCACGCTGGAGGGCAGGTATTTTTATCCCTGCTGTATAGGTAAGAAGAGGAGATGCATCCATGATGTTGGAAACTGGGGATATGGCTATCTCAGGAATATCCCTACTATACCATGGGTCTAAATCCAAATCCCCAGTGCCTCATTCCTCAGCTCATCTCCTCCTCCCACCCATGACTCTCCTGAACTTCATTTCTCTGTTCTCAGCAAGTAAAAGCTTCAAAGGCAGGTGGGGTACAGTGAGAAGGGGCACGAGTGAAAGGAGGAGTGTTCTGGGTGTCTCTCTTCATTCCCAGCAGCTCTGTTTCATCTGCTTTTTATGTACCCCTGATAGCAGATGGCCTTTAATATCCAGGTAAGAGCAAACCAAACCCCTATTCTACAACGAAGAAGTACGACCTGTTCCCCTGACCCCCACCAAGATTTTTTTTCAATTTCTTAAAGGCTTACCTTCTGGTAGTCACCTCTATATCATACTTTGTTTTTACTACATTTGTCAATCTGAGTCATATGGCTTCTTTGTCGCTTTTGTTTTTTATCTTCTTCTTTGCATTGACCCAAAAAAAAGGACTTGACCCCTTTCCTCTTGATACCTGGTCTTAGTCTGTTTTGTGTTGCTATAATGGGATACCTGAGCCTGAGTAATTTGTGAGAAAAGAGGTTTATTTAGTTCACAGTTCTGCAGGCTGGGAAGTTCAGGTGAATGGCCCTGCCTTCTGGCAAGATCTTTCATGCTGCATCACAACATGGTGGAGAATTTCAAAGGGGAAGCAGATGTGTGAAGAGGGAAGACTGGAGGGGCATCTTGGCTTTACAACGACCTACTCTAGCAGGAACTAATCCATTCCTGCAAAATATAATCCAGTCTTGTCAGAGAGAGAGCTCATTCACAACTACCAGAAGGGCACCGATCTATTCATGAGGGATCCAACTGCATGACCCAAACAGCTTCCACTAGGCTCCACTTTCCAACACTGCAACACTGGGGAATCAAATTTCAACATGCATTTTGGTGGGAATAAACAAACCATAGCACTACCCTTCCCTATCTCACACATAAAGGAGATGTTTAGGCTATAACTTTACTGTAGAGTTGGGAATAATGGTAAGGAGTTTCCTGTGTACCTCACAGGATGTAATTTAAGAGAATTAGTCATAACTATTCATGACAAGCCCTGTTACTCAGCCTCTCCATCCTTCTTCCTCCTCTCTCTTTGCTACCCATCCCCACCATCAAATTCAAGTTTATTACTTACAGAAAACCTTTAGCTGTTTCTTGGTTGCCTTCTCCCTGAAGGTGACTTAGCAAGGTATTTCCCTAAAATAAAGTGCTTTCCTGAAGGAGCTCTGGTCTCTGCTAGAAAGGTAATGATCTTTCCTAGCCCAATGGCATACTTACTCACTCATTCATTCATTCATTCATTTACTCATTCAACAAATATTTATTGAGTGCTTGCTACGAGAAAGACTCTGGGGAGTTAACAGTTAACAATGGGACAAAAACCCCTGTCGCCATGGAGTTCACATTCTAAGGGAACTTTGCATAAACTTCATTTTAAAAACAAAAATGTTTTTATACAATAAAATTGGAAAGCTGATGTCTTCAAATGTTTTTCAGAAGGCATTTAGAATTCTACTATTCCTGCCTAGTCTTCTTAAATAAATGGGGAACAGAGGGAAGAACTTGCCTTTGTTCTTTGGAATCCAGTTTTCTTTTTTATCTCCTTCCTTTTCAAAAGGACTGTTTTCTTCTCTGTTCCCCAGGTTGTGCTAGTCTCCTGTCTCCTGCTTAATCCTCTCTGAAATACACAAGACAGCACCATCCTCTTCATTCTCTCTTACTCTTGCTTTAAGGTTACTGTCTCCAAGGGGTCATTCCCATAAAGGGCTCCCATAGAGCTTTTCCTGCACTCACCCACCACAGCACTCTCTCCTCTCCCATCTAAATTAATTCTCTTGCCCTATTTCGAGGATGTTGTCTGTGCTGGCTGGATGTGCTGCTTTGTAGATCATTAAACTGTCCCTCATATAATTTACAGATCCCTTCAATGATGCATGTCTGACTGTAGATGTCACCAACAGATGTCTGGGGAGTTACATCCCACCCAGAATATGCTCTCCTGCAGTTTCAAGAGTTAGACTGTGCGTCTTTATTCATCCTCTCCTCCTGGGCTAGTGGGTTTTGCCAGATCTATGCTGCTGCTGTTGCTTTCTTTTATGGGATTTCCTTTTTTATTTTTTCTGCTTATACTCCACAGATGATCTCTGAGAAATCACTCTACAAATGACTGAGATTATCAGCACACAGAAGGTCTCTCTCACTCACAGCACTGCTAGGTGCAATAGACAAATGATATCAGATGTGTTTCTGCAACTGATTTTGTTCCTGAAGCATCTTAGGAAAGAAAAGCTCAAGCAAGAGACTGGCACAGATGTTGAATTTTTTTTTAAAGCAACTACAAACAACACACACTATCCAAATATTTGATTTTATTTTACTTGGACTCCATTTTGTTATTAAAGAAAGGTTTGAATGAGCTTGCAAAATGCGTATAATATATAAAGAGGAGCAAAAAAGGACAAAGAAATTCAACTAAAAAAAAAAAGAAAATTAGATTATCCATTTGTGAGGATATTGAAAAAATGTGTACTTAATTAGATTTGGTGCTGTGCTACCTAATGGCCAAAGCAAAGAGGAAAACATGGTCAGCTTGAGATGCCACCCATCTGGAGAAGGAAAGGTTAAATTATTAGGTCACATTCACTTTTTCACAAGATTTCTGGGCTATTTCTTACATTTTGTGGGTGAGGGTCAGGAAGGATAATTATCCTGCAATGCTTAAGAGTCCTAAAGAATTGTCCTGCCCAAAATGCCAACTATACACCTTTGAGAATGGCTGATGTGCATAATTCGTAGAGGCTAAAAGTTAAAAACTAAAGAGTAAACCAGTAATTTGGGAGAAGCACCAGCAATAAAATTAGAAAATGAAGTCATTTTTGAGACCGCCTAAAAGAGGCTCAGTAGTATAGCAAACATCAAGATGCTCTAACAGATGTCAGAGGGAGATTTTTGTGATCATTCCTACCATCATCCAGAGATAATTGCTGTTTCAGAGTCTCATAGTTCGACCTGTCCCTTAATGTGGCAGTTCATCCTGAGAAGTGTGTTTAGCTCAGCCTCCCTAACTTTTTATCCCAACTCCACAAATGTAAGCTGAGTACTAGGTAGTATTCTAGACTCTACCCTGACACCCTGAAGGTTGAAAGACTAAACAAGACCCTATTCCTCTCTGAAAGAGATGATTTTGTAATAAGGTCATCATCCCCCCAAAGCAAGTTGGAAAATTGAGAAACAAAAACCCCATATTCTGTAATATAACTCTCATATAAACCAGTCTTCAGATGAACCAACTGACTGATCAGGCAACTCAAAACAACAAAAAGAAGGAAAGCATAGCAGCCTAAAATTAATAGCATCTCTTGTTCCAGTCACAGTTCCTTTGGTTGCCAGCTCTAGAAATCTACTCTGGCCCCCTACAGCAAAAAAGGGGTTTATTAGGACATTATCAGAGGCCCACTGAGAATGCATGGGAAGCTGAAACCAATAGGAACAGCACTAGGAGATTCTCCATGGAGCCCAGTGGTGATGTCCTTAGCACATTGCAACTGCTGCAAGTAAAGGTTAAGAGCCCTTAGTGTGTTCTTTACTGGATCCTGATCCCAGGCTAGGATCCATTTGGCCAAGCCAAGCCTAGGTCACATGCCCACATGCAGGCTGTGAGGGTCTGGGAAGAAGAGGAGCTATCATCAGTGACTTCCCCAGTGTGAGGCAGACTATGTGTCTAACTAATACCACACCCAAGAGAGGATGTGGACAGCCAAAAACCATGATGCTTGTCCCTGATGGAGCACAGGACACACTGCCCCAAAAATATGGCTTCTTGGAAACTGAGGAAACAGCATAAGCAGAAAGGTCACTCTCTGACCCTGCCCCACCTTACTGTGTGAAAGTGAGCCATAAAAGAATTTTCTGACCTGCTTCCCCTAAAAGTAAGTTATAAAACTCTCATGCAACAGATGTCCTGTCTTATTCCCAGAGAAAAGAAACAAAGACACAGAGATGCCAAGAAGAATCTGAACAAACAGCATCCCAAGTGATATGATTTGCCTCCATGTCCCCACCTGAATCTCATCTTGTAGCTCCCATAATTCCTGCTTGTTGTGGGAGGGACCCGGTGGGAGATGACTGAATCATGGGAGCAAGTCTTTCCCATGCCGTTTTCATGATAGCGAATGGGTCTCATGAGATCTGGTGGTGTTAAAAACAAGAGTTTCTCTGCACAAGCTCTCTCTTTGCCTGTTGCCATCCACATAAGACATGACTGCTCCTCCTTGCCTTCCACCATGATTGTGAGGCTTCCCCAGCCATGTGGAACTGTAAGTCCAATTAAACCTCTTTTTTTTTTTGTAAATTGCCCAGTCTCAGGTATGTCTTTACTAACAGTGTGAAAACGGACTAATACACCTAGTTTCCCCAGTTTATTAATATTAAACCTTACCCCCATTTGTTCAATCATATTTCTACACAACTATCCATTCTCCATCAAACCTAAGCATAAAAAGACAGTTTTACCTATGGGTCTTCATTTCTGAAGGTTCTCATGTTCGACACAATTTAAATAAATTTGTTAGGCTTTTTTCTTGTTAATCTTTCTTTTGTAATATGGGTATCAGCCATGAGACTTGTGATGGATGAGAGAAAGATACGACTTTTTCTCCGTCATCCCCAATACCTAGTGATTTATGTCTCCACTCATTCAATCAACAGATGTATGCCAGATAGTGTTCTGAGCACTGGGGATATAAGAGAGAATAAGCCAAAGTTCCTTCTCTCCTGACACTTATATTCTAGTGTGTGGGTGGGTAGGAGGTAGATAATGATGCCAGTTGTTGTGGCTTCAAGGACTATGGATATTACCAAAACAGGGGAGGGGAACCAGAAGTGCGGGGGGCCTACTCTTCTATGTAGAGTGATTGTGGAGGAGATCATGTGGCTATGTGGGGGAAGAGGAGAGGAGCCAAGATTATGAAAGGCATTCTAGCTCACATGAAGGATTTTGACTCTGATTCTAAATAAGATAAGAATTCTTTAGAGAGTTTTGATCAAAAAAGTGTCCTGATCCAATTAATATTTTACTTGGGTAATTTTGGCTGCTGGATTGAGAATTAGCTTTTGAGGTACAAGGGAAAAAGAGGACGGACTATTGTTAAACTCAGGTCTCTCCCAACTGCGATACTACACTGTGGAGTCAGAGTTCACAAGTAAAGGGAACTCTGGAAAGAGTCTAGTCTAACACTATGAAGCAGCTCAGAGATGTGAAGGAACCACTGTAGCTCTGGGAAGGCTGAGGTGTGAGCCAGGCCTCCTTCCTTGTGCCTGGGCTATCTTCACTAAGTTATAATGATAACAGAAGAGGCTTTGTCCTTCTTTGTCCCCCAAGAATGGTGGACCATGGCTTCCTCATCCACCCAGATCTCTTGGGGATGAAGAAACTCTGCCCTTATCAGGCCCCTCCCTGCACTGTGGGATAAGCATGCCACGGTGAAGAAGCTTGGGTGGTAGTACTAGATGTCAGTCACTGTGCCTTTCCCAGCCACGTCCAGCCAGAAGAGGTGACCCTTAGCAGCTGCCTTTTGTGATGCATGACTTTCTCCCTCAATCTCACCTCAGCCAGACCCTAGATGACAGGATTAGGGGTGGACTCCTGATTGAAGGCAATATACCTGAGGCCTGGCCAGGGAGCTATGATAATGCAACCCAGCAGGAAGAGATGAGCACAGCCAATAGGACTCCCCTTCTGGCATCTGAACTAAGACATAACAACAGCAAGAAGTTCTCAGCAGCGGGGCCTGCAGCTAAATGTAAACATAGACATAGAGCTGGGTTAGGGGTTGTGGCAAACAAGTGAGGAGAGAGCAGACCTGCAGAGAAAAGAAAAGAGGTTTTGAATATTATGGAGGCCTTGAATATCATGGTACCCATGAAGGACACAGGAAATGGCTCACTCACACTAATGCCAGAGCAGTTGCAAGAAAAATCACAAACTCCTTCCACTCAAATTCCTAGAATTACCTTGCCCTGAGGCCTGGTGGTTCTATTTTTTGTCAAAATGTGTATAGATACAGTGGCATCTGCTCCTAAATGTTTAGGCTTTAGAAATATCCTCCTCTGCTCAGCTAGTCTGGCTTTCAGGCCACCACGGAGAAGACTACACCTAAGATAGTACCATACATTCCCGTTCTTAGACACCCACTCACCTCCCAGTTCTGATGAGGTCTTTTTCCTCATGTCTCTATATCCAGGGCAAGTTTATAAACAATCTCATTTTACTCCAAGGATATGTTGATTGAGATATAGCTATAGTGATCGACATCTTTAAAATTCTACATGTATTCTACATGTCCATTTTCATACTGCTATGAAGAAATGCCCAAGACTGGGTAATTTATAAAGAAAAAGAGGTTTAATGAACTCACAGTGTGACGTGGCTGGGGAGGTCTCACAATCATGGCAGAAAGTGAAGGAGGAGCAAAGGCACGTCTTACATGGTGGCAGGAAATACAGCATGTGTAAGGGAACTCCTCTTTATAAAACTATCAGATCTTGTGAGACTTATTCACTATCCTGAGAACAGCATGGGAAAAAAACCACCCCCATGATGCAATTACCTCCTACTGGGTCCCTCCCATGACACGTGGGGATTATGGGAGCTACAATTCAAGATAAGATTTGGGTGAGGACACAGCCAAACCATATCATTCTGCCCCTGGCCCCTGGCCCCTGGCCAAATATCCACTGCCCCTGGTCCCTGGATAAATATCATGTCCTCACATTTCAAAATCAATCATGCCTTCCCAACAGTCCCCCAAAGTCTTAACTCATTTCAGCCTTCACTCAAAATGTCCAAAGTCTCACGTGAGACAAGGTAAGTCCCTTTGCCTATGAGCCTCTAAAATAGAAAGCAAGTCAATTTCTTCCTAGATACAATGGGGATACAGGTTTGGGTAAATGCAGGCATTACAAATGGGAGAAATTGGCCAATACAAGGGGCTACAGGCCCCATGTAAGTCCAAAATCCAGTGTAGTAGTCAAATTAAAGCTCCAAAATGATCTCCTTTGACTCCATGTCTCAGATACAGGTCACACTGATGCAAGAGTTGGGTTCCCATGGTCTTGGGCAGCTCTGCCCCTGTGGATTTGCAGGGTACAGTCCCCCTCCTGGCTGCCTTCATCAGCTGGCATTGAGTGTCTGTGGCTTTTCCAGGTACGTGGTGCAAGCTATCAGTGGATCTACCATTCTGGGGTCTGGATTATGGTGTCCCTCTTCTCTCAGCTCCACTGGGGAGTGTCCCAGTGGGGATTCTGTGTAGGGGCTCCCCCTTCACATTTCCCTTCTGCACTTCCCTGACAGATGTTCTCCATGAGGGCTCTGCCCCTGCAGCATACCTCTGCCTAGACATCCAAGGATTTCCATACATCCTCTGAAATCTAGGCGGAGGTTCCCAAACCTCAGTGCTTGACTTCTGTATACCTAGGGGCCCAACACCATGTGTAAGCCACCAAGGTTTGGGGCTTGCACCCTCTGAAGCAATGGCCTGAGCTGTATGTTGGCCCTTTTTAGCCACTGCTGGGACACAGGGCACCAAATCCCAAGACTGCACGAAGCAGCAAGGCCCTGGACCTGGGCCATGAAACCATTTTTTCCTCCTAGGCCTCCTGGCTTGTGATGGGAAGGGCTGCCATGAAGTCCACTGACATGCCCTAGACATTTTCCCCATTGTCTTGGCAATTAACATTTGGCTCCTCATTACCTATGCAGATTTCTGCAGCCAGCTTGAATTTCTCCTCAGAAAACGGGTTTTTCCCATAAAAACCTTGAAGAAAACCTAGGCAATACCATTCAGGACATAGGCATGGGCAAGGACTTCATGACTAAAACAACAAAAGCAATGGCAACAAAAGCCAAAATTGACAAATGGGATCTAATTAAACTAAAGAGCTTCTGCACAGCAAAAGAAGCTATCATCAGAGTGAACAGGCAACCTACAGAATGGGAGAAAATTTTTACAATCTACCCATCTGACAAAGGGCTAATATCCAGAACCTACAAAGAACTTAAACAAATTTACAAGAAAAAATTAAAAAAAAACCATCAAAAAGTGGGCAAGGGATATGAACAGACACTTCTCAAAAGAAGACATGTACACAGCCAACAGACAGATGAAAAAATGCTCATCACCACTGGCCATCAGAGAAACACAAATCAAAACCACAATGAGATACCATCTCACACCAGTTAAAATGGCAATCACCAAAAAGTCAGGAAACAATAGGTGCTGGAGCGGATGTGGAGAAATAGGAACACTTGTACACCATTGGGGGAACTGTAAACTAGTTCAACCATTGTGGAAGACAGTGTGGCGATTCCTCAAGGATCTAGAACTAGAAATACAATTTGACCCAGCCATCCCATTACTGGGTATATACCTAAAGAATTATAAATCATGCTGCTATAAAGACACATGGACATGTATGTTTATTGTGGCACTATTCACAATAGCAAAGACTTGGAACCAACCCAAATGTCCATCAATGACAGACTGGATTAAGAAAATGTGGCACATACACACCATGGAATACTATGCAGCCATAAAAAAAAGGATGAGTTCATGTCGTTTGTAGGGACATGAATGAAGCTGGAAACCATCATTCTGAGCAAACTATCACAAGGACAGAAAACTAAACACTGCATGTTCTCACTCATGGGTGGGAATTGAACAATGAGAACACTTGGACATAGGGTGGGGAACATCACACACCGGGGCCCGTCATGGGGAGGGGGGAGGTGGGAGGAATAGCATTAGGAGATATACCTAATGTGAATGATGAGTTAATGGGTACCGCACACCAACATGGCACATATATACATATGTAACAAACCAGCACATTGTGCACATGTACCCTAGAACTTAAAGTATAATAAAACAAATTTTTTTAAATACATCAATAAATAAAAAGAAAATGGGTTTTTCTTTTCTATCACACATCAGGCTGCAAAATTTTTGAACTCTTATGCTCTGCTTCCCTTTAAAATATGAGTTCCAACTCCAAACCAGATCTTTGTCAATCAATAAAACTGAATGATTTTTATAAGCAACCAAGACACCTCTTGAATGCTTTGTTTCTTAGTAATTTCTTTCACCAGACACCGTAAATCATCTCTCGAGTTCAAAGTTCCACAGATCTCTAGGGCAGGGTTAAAATGCCACTAGTCTCTTTGCTAAAGCACAACAAGAGTCACTTTTGCTCCAGTTCCCAACAAGTTCCTCATCTCCATCTGAGGCCACCTCAGCCTGGACTTTATTGTCCACATCACTATCAGCATTTTGGTCAACGCCACTCAACAAGTCTCTAGGAAGTTCCAAACTTTCTCACATCGTCCTGTCTTCTGAGCCCTCCAAGTCTTTAGGAAGTTTAAACTTTCTCATATTTTTCTGTCTTCTTCTGAGCCCTCTAAACTGCTCCAACCTTTGCCTGTTACCCAGTTCCAAAGTCACTTTCACATTTGCATGTATCTTTACAACAGTACCCCACTCTACTAGTACCAATTTATTGTACTAGTCCAGTCTCACACTGCTAATAAAGACATACCCGAGACTGGGTTATTTATAAAGGAAAGAGGTTTAATTGACTCATAGTTCCACAAGGCTTAGGAGGCCTCGGGACACTTACAATCATGGCAGAAGGGGAAGCAAACATGTCCTTCTTCATATGGCAGCAGGAAGGAGAAGAATGAGAGCAAAATGGGGAAAACCTGCTTATAAAACCATCAGATCTCATGAGACTTATTCACTATCATGAGAACAACATGAAAAAAAACCCACCCTCATGATTTTATTTCCTCCCACTAGGTCCCTCCCAAGACACATGGGGATTATGGGAACTACAATTTAAGATGAGATTTGGATGGGGACACAGCCAAATCATATCAGCATATATTGTTTATTTAAAATCAGCCAGACATGGTGGCCCATGTCTGTAATCCCAGCACTTTGGGAGGCCAAGGCAGGTGGATCACCTGAGGTCAGGAGTTCAAGACCAGCCTGTCCAACATGGTGAAATCCCATCTCTACTAAAAACATAAAATTAGCTGGGCGTGGTGGCAGATGCCTGTAATCCCAGCTACTCAGGAGGCCGAGGCAGGAGAATCACTTCAGCCCAGGAGGTGGAGGTTGCAGAGAGCTGAGATCACGCCATTACACACCAGCCTGAGCAACAAGAGTGAAACTCTGTCTCAAAAAATAAACAAAAATAAAAGTAAAGGCTATCTTTTAAAAAGCTATGTTGATGATATTTCAAGTCCATCAACAATGTCTAACCAAGAAGTCTGGACAGCCGTCCTGCTGGACTAATAGCTTACCTGACTTGTAGAATTAAATGCCAAGGGATCCTGTATTCTTACTGTCTTGTGTAAAGCATAATTAGGAAGATAAGATTACATCTTAAGGGGTAGAAAAATTTTCCTTGGGTTACTGAACTGATAATTTCACCTCCACCATTAAAACAAGTGTTCCTTCCAGTGGTTTGCATAGCTGGTCATAAGCAGGTCTCTAGGTGTCGGGGACACACTCTCATTGATATCAATGATATAGATCTTCTAAGCTGAGTATTTATAAAATTTGTCAGCAAAACCACTGAGGATCAGGACGTTGAGATTCAGCTTACTGAATGGTCCCATCCTTAAAATTCTCACATATATGCCCCTGCCAAACAAATGAAGGATTCTAAGCAGCAGGGTCTGGCAGGAAAAATAGACTATTGCCAATGGCAGAGGCATTGTCTTAGTTTGGGTTCCTAGGAAGCAGAGTCTGAGATGGGGATTCTTGAAAAAGTAGTTTATTAGGGGAGTGAGCTTGGGAGAAAGGGAGCAAAAAGGCTAAATGGGGCTCGGAAGAAAGTTAAACAACGATGTGGCTCAGGTGGCTCCAGTGTGATCCCACAGGGAGCCCTGGGATACAAATTACACCACAGAGGTGGTCCTATCTTCAGGCAAGTTGCCTTCTTTTTTTTTTTTTTTTTTTTACCCCTTGTTAGTTACTGGCCTTCGGAGGTGAGGAGGTGGGTATATAACCTCTAGATCGAAGCAGCTTCCATCTGACCACAGGCAATTCTCTGCAGAAAAGGGTGCCATGAGCTATTAGCAGCCAATACAGCCCCAGATCACAGGGGGCACTAGCCTGGTGAGGGAGGTCTGAGCTGGGCATCTCAGATGTTGCCCTGAATGATTGTGCAAGAATCAGTGGTGACCATCATTACTAAAGAGGAAAAAATCTCTGGTACTGGAGTCACATCAGATTTTGGGTTTATGGTTTTGTTTTTGTTTTCATTTATGAACTTGGGTCCCTGTACTAGGTCAAATTGTGGGCTACCAAAAGACATGTCCACATCCTAAACACCAGAGGCTATGAATGTAGCCTTATTGGTAAAAGGGTTTTAGAAGACATAACCAGGTGAAGGATCTCAAGATGAGATCACCCTGGACTATCTGGTTGGGCTCTAAATCTAATGGCAACTGTCCTTACTAGAAACAGAAGACACAGATACAGAGGTGACAGCCATGTGAAGATGCAGACCATGCAGCCAGAAGCCGAGGGAGACCTGGAGCCACCAGAAGCAGGAGACAAGGAATAGAATTTTCCCTAGAGCATTTGGAGGAACAAATGGTCTCTCTCTGTCACCCAGGCTGAAATGCAGTGACACTATCTTGACTCCTTGCAGCCTTGACTTCCTGGGCTCAATGGATCCCCCCATCTCAGCCTCCTAAGTAGCTGGGACTACAGGCATGAGACACCATGCTGGGCTAATTTTTGTATTTTTTGTTGAGACAGTTTCACCATCTTGAGCAAACTGGTTTCGAACTCCTGGGCTCAAGCGATCCTCCAGCCTCGGCCTCCCAAAGTGTTGGGAATACAGGCATGAACCACCAGGCCTAGCCCAAGCATGAAGTTTTTAATAAAACACAACTACAACAGCACTCTTTATCTTATTTATACTTCTTAAGGAAACTATAAACTTTTTATACTTTTTAGTGAAGTACATACTTTTTACATATATTCAAATATGCACATACCATTAGGATAGAGCTTGATACATTTTCACAAACTGAACACAATCATGTAACCAGCACCCAGATCAAAAACAGAACATTACCAGCACCCCAGAAACTTCCACGTACTCCTTTCTCGGCCACTACTCTCCCACAAGAAAAACCATGATGCTGATGTCTAATCACATCAGTTAACTTTGCATATCTTCAAACTTTATATAAATGTAATCATACAGTATATATTCTTTTATGTGTGTCTTCTTTTGTGCCACATAGTGTTGGTCAGATTTATCCATAATGTTACATGTAATGAACTGCTCAGCATCATTGTTGTATAGTATTTGATTTGGGGAATATCTCATAGTAGATCCATTCATTCTACTAATAATGGACATTTGGGTTGTTGTCAATTTTTAGCTATTGCAAATAGTGCTGCTATAAAAATTCTAGTTTATAGCTTTTGGCAAACATATATATAGAATAATCTTGGGGAAATTGATATCTGTACAGTATTAAATCTTCCAAAACATGAACAACATACATTTATTTAAGTCTTTTTAAAATTTCTCTCAATATTGTTTTGTAGTCTTCTTTGTTGAAGACTGGCATATTTTTCATTAGATGTATTCCTTAGTGTTTTATATTTTTGATGCTATTACAAATTGCACAGGGACTCTGTGGGATTTTAAGGAGATGAAACATTTTAATAGCCTGAGCTTTATTGCCTTTCTAGACAAGAATCCTAAAATTTTCTTTTATTAACATGATAGGAGGAGAAAGATTATTTAAATATCCCAAACTGTTAAAACTGACAAAAGGGAAAACAAATAAGACCAGAGGCTGCAATTAGCCAATTACAGTGCCAACTACAAATTCCAGTTTTCATTTCCAACAGTATCTAATAGGCCCCAAGAAACCTTTTCCCAGAAAAGGATCCAAAAGAAACAAGTTGAAATTCCATGGTTTGTGTAAAAGAAATAAATTCTTTTTTTATTCATCTCTGGCTAGAGAGTTGAGTACTTTTTCTGATTTCAAAAATTTGAAAGTGAGACAAAATCCAATATTTATACATTCGTATTATGTGTCAAGTGCATTTTACATAATTATCTCTTTTAATTTTCATGACAAACCTACACACTGTTAGCATTTATTCAATTTTCTAGTTGAGGAATCTGAAATGCAAGAGATTAATGCCCCGAATCATACTTCATCAGTGATAGAAATGCAAATTCAGGCCTGACAGATGCCAACGGCAACCCCACAACCCCATCTTTAGAAGTAACATGAATTGGTATCTTTCTAACTATTAAAATTAAAGTCATGTTGATTAAGAAATTTTGAAAAATATAGAAAAACATGAAGAAATGGTTTTTTATATATATATTTTACTCAGTATCACTTATAATAACATCCTCATGACTATATATATATACTCTTGAACATTATTATTCTAACACCTACATACTTTTTCATAAGTTAATACACCGTAATATTTAAACCAAATACCTTTCATGTTGGACACGTAAAACTATTTCTATTTTTCATGTAATACATGACTCAGCAATGAACCTTGCATCTGTATCATTGCAACTTTGCACACACCTGATTATTTCTTTATGATAAATTCCTCCAAGTATTCTCCTGAGTCAAAGGGATAGAAACATGTTAAGACTGTTAATACACATGGTCAAATCCTCCTCCTTCCTTCCCTCCCATCTCCCAGATAACTCACAGCTTCTTCCTATCCTTAGCAAGAGAGAGTGGTCATCCGCTGTGTCTTTGTCTATGCTGGATATTACCACTTAGAAAAATATTTCCCAATCGGATAGGTCTAAAAAATCTTATTATTTTAATTTACACTTTTAAAAATACCAGTGGTTTTGAGCATCTACTTACTGGCCGTGTGTGTTTTTCCATTGGGATGTCGGCATTTCTCAACGAATGCTCTCCGGATCACTTGCATTAGAATGCTTATGTGCATAGGAAATAGATAGATTCCTGAATCCCAGTTCAGACTACCTAAAATGATCCCTGCATGGGGGTTGGAGGGAGGAAATCTAATTTTGTTAGCTCTGCTGGCAATTCGTATGGACTCTAGATTTTGATCATCACTGCCCTCCTCCAGTAGGGCCTTTGCAGATTCCGGACCTAGAAGCAGCAAACAAGTCTACATGTTAGTAGTGAAAGAGACCTGAATTACCCGGAGTTATGGCCGCAATATCCATACGGGTCAGTAGCAACCTCAGTTCTTGCCTCGTCAGAAGAAATAATCCAACTGAGGGGCATAAAGCAGAAAAACAGACTGAGGCAAGTTCCAGAGCAAGAATGGAAGTGTATTTTAAAAGGCTTTAGAACAGGAAAGAAAGGAAAATTCACTTGGAAGAGGCCCAGTGGGCACCTGAAGGTCCAAGGGAGAAAAGAGCAAAAAAGGGGGAAAGGGGGCCTTTAATCTTTTTTTTTTTTTTTTTTTTTTTTTTTTGAGACGAAGTCTCGCTCTGTCCTGGAGCTGGAGTGCTGTGGCGCAATCTCAGCTCACTGCAAGCTCGGCCTCCCGGGTTCATGCCATTCTCCTGCCTCAGCCTCCCGAGTAGCTGGGACTACAGGCGCCCACCACAGCGCCCGGCTAATTTTTTGAAGTTTTTAGTAGAGACGGGGGCCTTTAATCTTAGTCCTAGAACTTCATAGGCTCACCTCTTTCCCACAAAAAAGCATAGGATTTCCGCA
The DNA here is from genome assembly GCF_002776525.5 of Piliocolobus tephrosceles. Lineage (NCBI taxonomy): Eukaryota > Metazoa > Chordata > Mammalia > Primates > Cercopithecidae > Piliocolobus > Piliocolobus tephrosceles. The sequence goes on along the minus strand of NC_045447.1, from coordinate 59,699,683 downwards.
TGCGCTGTGCTTTTCTTACCCTCCGGAATTGTGTTTGGGGAGTTACACGCATGCCCATCTGAGGCGTTTTCTTTTTTCCGGTGGCGTGTGTTCCTGGAATGTGTTACTTCACCATTTTGTCCCTTAACATGCATGCCCAAGAAGTTGCTTTTCCCTGGGTTCTACATTCAATGAACATTTTAAATGTTAACAGGTGTGGACCATAAGTGACTTGTGTCTACCTGGCTGCCGAATTATCATTTCTAGAGAGGCAATATGATAATTGCCCAACCATGACCCGACATTTCTAGTAGGTTGGGGAGAGCCCCCTCCTGCCCCTCTCATGCCTAACTACCTGTAACACACACAGCCAAGGACTTGATCCCTTTATAAGTCAAAATCACTGGTGATCCTCACATGAAGCTTTTGTTTGTCTGTACAATTCAAATGTGCTTTCAGGTATTTTTGTTTTTAAAGAGATGGGGTCTAACTCTGTTGCCCAGGCTGGAGTTCAGTGGTGTGATCACAGCTCACTGCAGCCTCGAACTCCTAGGCTCAAGCAATCCTCCAGCCTCAACCTCCCGAGTAGCCGGAACTACAGGCATGCACCACCATGCCCACCTCAGGTACATTATCTTAATAACTGCAGAGAAATCTCTGAGCTGTCATAGTTCAACCCCTCATTAAGCCATGTGAGTAAGCTTAAAACACATTTTTTTTTTTTGGTATAGTCAAGCGAATGACTAAAGATTCAACATCTCTGCCCAGCAGGATTCTAACTACATAGCAAAAGAAGAGGTTTTTTGTTTGTTTGTTTGTTTGTTTGTTTGTTTTGAGACGGAGTCTCGCTCTGTCCCGGGGCTGGAGTGCAGTGGCGCGATCTCAGCTCAGTGCAAGCTCCGCCTCCCGGGTTCATGCCATTCTCTTGCCTCAGCCTCCCGAGTAGCTGGGACTACAGGCGCCCGCCACCACGCCCAGCTAATTTTTTGTATTTTTAGTAGAGATGGGGTTTCACCATGTTAGCCAAGATGGTCTCGATCTGCTGACCTTGTGATCCGCCCACCTCGGCCTCCCAAAGTGCTGGGATTACAGGCGTGAGCCATCGCACCCAGCCAAGAAGAGGTTTTTTTTAAAGAAGATAAAATTTTTCTTTTGAAGAGTTTGAGAAATCCTGCAAGAGCTTTGAAACTAGTAGAGTTTCACAAGTAGACAACCAAGTACAATAAAGCGCCATCCAATCCTGGATTTCGAGGAGCCAGATGAAAAGCCTAGTAAAATGGGGTCCTCAGCCTCTCCCATCTTATTTCCCTTCACTGATTAGGCCCTAGTAAATGGAAACAAAAGGATTGTTTTCCTGGGGACAGTATGTACATGTTTAAAGACATTCAGCTTCGGCCGGGCGCGGTGGCTCAAGCCTGTAATCCCAGCATTTTGGGAGGCCGAGATGGGCGGATCACGAGGTCAGGAGATCGAGACCATCCTGGCTAACCCGGTGAAACCCTGTCTCTACTAAAAGATACAAAAAAAAAAAAAAACTAGCCCGGCAAGGTGGCGGGCGGCTGTAGTCCCAGTACTGGGGAGGCTGAGGCAGGAGAATGGCGTAAACCTGGGAGGTGGAGCTTGCAGTGAGTCAAGATCTGGCCACTGCACTCCAGCCTGGGCAACAGAGCGAGACTCCGTGTCAAAAAAAAATTTTAAAAAAAAAAAAAAGATATTCAGCTTCTGTAAATGCCTTACCTTACAGGGAATTTTAAGGATGTAAAAACTACAGTGACACTGTTTGAGAAGCAGCTTTTTTCTTATTACCTTTGCAATTCAAGCAAGCCAAATATAATTCTATGAGCAGTTTTTAAATGTTAAGTGTAAGGATTACCTAATATTTACTACCAGCAGGCCAAAATGACGCAAACAATAGGCCAGAGCTAGCAGGGTGGGAAGGAGGTGGCACGTCATATTCGTGTGAGGAAACCTCTTCCCAAGGAAATAGGTAGAAACATCCCTGTTACAGACTGAATCATGCTGCCCTCCAAATTCATGTTGAAGTCCTAACACCCAGTGTGACTGCATGTGGAAATAGGGCCTTGTATTAGTCTGAGTGCTCCAGAGAAACAGAACCAATAGGATGTATATATAATATGTAGAAAGAGGTTTATTATAAGGAATTGACTTGTGTGATTATGAAGGTTGGCAAGACACTGATATGCAGAGTGAATTGGCAAGCTGGAAACCAAGGAAGGCAATTTAATTCTAGTCCAAGGCTGAAGGCCTAGAACCAGGATGAATTGATGTTTCAGTATGAGCCTGAAAGCAGGAAAAAAGCTTATGTTTCAATTCCAAGGCCGTCAAGCAGGAAGAATGCTCTTCTACTCGGGGGAGGGTCAGGCTTTTTATTCTACTTAGACCTTTAACTGATTGGACGAGGGCCACTGACATCAGAGAGGGCAAGCTGCTTTACTCCCTCTACCAATTTAAATGTTAATCTCATCCAAAATCACCTCACAGATGTACCCAGGATGTTTGACCAAATTTCTGGGCCCAGTCAAGTTGACATACAAAATTAACTATCACAAGAAAGGTAAAGTTCAAACATTAAGATCATAAGGGTGGGGTCCTAATTCTATATGACTGGTGTCTTTATAAGAAGGGGAGACTGGGACACACAGAGAGACACCAAGGAAGCACATGCAGGGAGGAAAGGCCATGTGAGGACACGGCAAGCAAATGGCCATCGCAAGCCAAGGAGAGAGGCTCAGGAGAAACCAAACCTGCCAACACCTTTATCTTGGACTCCCAGCCTCCAGAACTGTGAGAAATAAATTTCTGTTGTTTAAGACACCCAGAGTGTGGTATTTTGTTATGACAGCCTGAGCAGACTAACACAGTCCCTTTCCCAGGAAGGAAGAGAAAACAGCTTTCCTGCTGCAAACCATCGTGTATAAAGAACTTATGCCTGCACTGAACTATACATTTTTCACCCACTGCCATCATTTATCCTCATGACACTGTCCAGACGTGGGTGTGCATATCTTTGTATCAGTTAGGAATAGGTTTGGTTGCACATAAGAGAAAATCCAAGCTACCATGGCTTGACCAAATGAAGGCTTATTTTTCTCATATTCAATAAGTGCAGAAGAAAGCAGACCAGGGCTATGAGGCAGCTCAGGGAGATGATGTGGCAGCTGTCATACCCAGGCTCCATCAAGCTTTTGTTTAGCTATCCTTCATGCATGGCTTTTGTTCTTATGCTTATTTCCTTGTACTAACAAGAATATAACTCCATCTCTCATATTCAGGTAGGAAGAATAGGAAGGATGATGAGCAAAAGGCACAGGACAACTCAGTTTCTCTTTTAAAAAAGGTTTTACAGAAAAGCAGAACTCCTGCTTACAGTCCATTAGATTGCTCTGTGTAATGCTATAAGGGGGACTGAGATCTGTTATTTTAGCAGAATAGAACTGAGGGAGAAGGAGAGAATGACTACTAGCAGGCAGCAGCAGTGTTTGCCACCTTCCCCTTGCATGGATGAGTATGGATAAATTATACACATCAGCTATTATTTAAGTCATGACCCTTGGGGAAGGGGATGCTATTGATAATAATGCCAGGACAGCAGGCATAAAACAGGACTCTCCTGAACAAAGTGTTTAGATGCACTACAGAGGAGGCCAAGAAAGGATAGTTACTTTTCCAAGGACACATTGAGGATTCCAACCCTGCTAACTCTTACTCCAACACTCATCCTCCTTAACAATTGCACTAGAATGTTATGATTATGAGGATGTAGATGTAGATTATTTGCTTCAGAAACACTAAAGTGCTTGCTAAAAATACTAATTCCTTGACCCTACCCCAGGGCTTTGGATTCACTAAGTCTACAGTAGAGACCTGGAGGTCTGCTTCCTAAATAAACATGCCAGGGTAAGTCTGATGCAGTGAGCTGCATTCCAGGAAACATTGTTTTAAGACAACCAAACCTGTATAAATAAGCAAAAATCCTCCACCATGCTTTAACTAGGAGAAAAATGACATTTATTCAACTTCTGTGACTCAGTAGTTTAAAAGGACAATGGGACATTTCTTGCAGGACCTGGTCTTCCTGATAAGGCCTACGCATTACCTAGGGAATCTGGGAACCAGGCAAACCTTCATCTCATTGGAGACAGCAAAGGTGAGCCGACCCGTGCAAGGCTGTGGGAGGGTCAAAGCAGCCCAATGGCTAGAGGTGTATCTCTCCCCACTCCTGCCTAGGTAACTTATATGCTGAGCCTATCAACTCCCCTGAGGTGAGGTGGGGTGGGCCGCCGGAAACCAGCTCTATTCTGATAACCACAGAACAAGAGGGTTGGTAGCCTCTAGAAAAAATACTCAAATAAGAGGGAGCAAGTATAGACTTTTCACTCATACAACGAATAGTTTTTTAACACCTACTCTGTGTCAGAGACCTAGTGCTAAGGATATGTTGATGAGAAAATACACAAGATACCTGCCCTCACAGAGCTTTCAGTTGAGCAGTGAGGGAAATCCTACATCAAAGAACCTCACTGGTGAATGCATACTTAACACAGTGCCTCCATTGATCTGAAGGAAGCCTCCAGAGCTCTAAGCCCTTACAGAGTGCCAAAACCACCTCTCCACCTCTTCCAGTTAATTCTTCAATCTCCGTTCATACCATACTCCCTTGGTCCAGGTCAAACTCCCTGGTATTGGCTGATACTCAAATATCCGTTAAATGCACAAAGGAAGAAATAAATGCTCTAAATCCAAGCATTACAAAGTTTTCTCAATTTTTGCACACATTGATTGCAAGGTATACAAACAATTTGATAACGCTTTCTCTTTTTTTTTTTTTTTTTTTTTTTGGTTGGGAGCGGGAAGGGAGGAGTTAGAAGAAAAAAAAAAAAACACGTTAAAATTTCCAGACCATAAGATGCATCTAAATTTCATGAGTTTGAAAATGCAGAGAGAAATGAGTTTTAGAAACAAGGAAAAGCAGTACTTAGTGACTTGCTACCATCATCTGCTCATCACTGGGGCAGGGACAGGGGAGTATACATTAGAACATCAGTATTTTCTGCATCCACCTGTAGGAACCTCAAGGCCGGGGAAGGTCAGACTTGGTGTAATGCAAGGGTTTATATGGCAGTTTGTATTTTCCAAAGCCTCTCATTCCTTGTGTTCTTCTTATAAGGTGGCATCAACACTCCTCCCACCAAGAAGTAAGGCCAGTTCCCTCCTCTTGCATCTAGAGGGTGAGTGCATGGCAGGGGGGCAGAGGAGGGTGAATGGGTAACCTCTCCAAACTATAGAAGACAGTAGAAAGGGCCAGGTGCAGTGGCTTACGCCTGTAATCCCAACACTTTGAAAGGCTAAGGCAGATGGATCACTTGAGGCCAGGAGTTTGAGACCAGCCTGGCCAATATGGAGAAACTATCTCTACTAAAAATACAATAAATTGGCAAGGCATGGTGGCACATGCCTGTAGTCCCAGCTGCTTGGAAGACTGATGCACAAGAATCACTTGAACCTGGAAGGCGGAGGTTGCAGTGAGCAGAGATTATACCACTGATGGAGTGAGACTCTATCTCAAAAAAAAAAGAAAGAATACAGTGGAAGAGACACAATGCAACTTCCAAGGCTAGGTTATCTCTCTGCCTAGCTCTGGCTGTCTCTTAGGATGCTGATCCTCAGTACAGTTCAGCTGCCATGTTGGCAGGGAGCACAGGCCACATAAAGAAGCCATATGGAGGTGTTCCAGCTGACAGCATCAGAGAATGTCTCAACTGACAGCTGGAGCAACCACCAGACAAGTCTCTGAGTGAGGCTTCAGATAATTCCAGTCACTGGATTTCAAGTCACCCCAGCTGACATTAAGTGATGCAGGCAACCTGTCCCTACAGAGACCTAAGCAATTTGTAGATCTGTGAGCAAAACATAGGTCATTATTAATTCAAGTCACTAAGTTTGGGGGCAGTTCATTATACAGCCATGGTAACTGAAACAGCATGCAAATGCTTGCTGCTTTTTTCTTGGCAATAACCACAGAAACATGGTAACAACTAAGTTTTATGTCCTGCTTTAGAGTTTGCTTCTTGCACTCTTTCATTTCACCAATAAATTATTGCCATCAACTCCACTTCACATGCAAGGAAATTGAGACACAGGAAGACAAAGCAATTTATCCACAGTCATACCTTCTTCATGGGGACAAGACACGGGTTAGTGGAGTTATTAAGAGGAATTAAAGGAGTACAGGTTTTGAATGCTGGCTCTTCCCCCTTTCTTGCTGCCTGCCTTCTGATAAGTCATTAACCTCTCTGAGTCTCAGTTCTCTCATTGTGAAGTGCAGATGAAAATAGTACCACTTTGTGGAATTTTTATTGAATGTTTAACTACACAAGCAGCACTTAAGACAAAGTCAGGCCCAGAGTCAGGCGCTCTTTTGTCTTGTGGTTCCAGCAGCCCGGCGACTTTGACAGGGCTGGCACTCCACGAACATTTCCTGGATGAATGAATGAACAAATGAATTGAACTGCCATCCACTGGGCCCAAAATGCCTCCTCCTGTTATATCAGGATGCCACACTTAAGGCTTATAACTAGAAGGGTTGATTTTCCTTGGCAAACACTAAATGGAAACTGTGTACTGGGTTGGCACAGAATGGAAAAATTGGAATTTTTTCCTTTGCTTCTATGAATCTCCCATTCATAGAAGGATTCGAAAATTCAGAATTTATACACACAGCCACACACACATTGTAGCATCACACAGTGTTCATAAATCAGGACTGGGATGCCCACTCCTTAAGGACTATTGCCGCAACCCTGGCTGAGCTCTTGCCCTCTGAGCCAGGACAGTGGCTTACAGGTCCCTTCGCCCTGCACCCAACCCAAACACAAACCCACCACTTCCCCAGCTCGGCAGACTTTCACTAGCTACTCTGCTGAAAACAAGGAAGAGAAATCAATTTCTTTCTAGCCATACTGAGTGCAGCAAGCAGGGTAAGGCCGAACTCTGTCAAACAATGTAGAAAACCCGATTTAATACTGAGATGGACCCAATTCTCTGACAGGCGTGTTAAATGTGATTAAAGCTGCACAGCATTCCCCGCATACCCATCTGCCATGTTGAGGAGCCCACAGCTGTTCTGATTTCTGATGTACAGTTTCTTGTCAGTTGTTTCAAATGCATCTCATCTTGCCTGTAATCTGGGCTCTCCCTCCCTCGCCCCTCGTCAGGCCAGCCTTGGCCGGCTTCTCTAAGCAGTCGCTGATATCCACATGCCTTTGGCCGCGGGTCTGTAGAGGCATGTGTGAGCTCTGGCTGGTGCAAAAATGTGTGATCACAGAGAAAGCTTAGCGCTTTAGCGGCTGGAATGAGTCTCTTGGATCCTAAGCTGTTGTGACGCCACCACCTGCAGCTCCTGCAGGTTTTTGCTGCGGGATGAGGGGAAAGAGCAGGGACAAATCATTTTTGATGCTACAGAGAGCTGTTCCTGAGATGCCCACAAGCTACCATGGAAATACAATCTGAAAACTCTGGAAGTCCACTGCAGGCACACTTCAGGGTTCTGGGGAAAGGCAGAGGCAGAAATGGAAGTGGGGTTCTTCTGGGCAAGGGATGGAGTCCACGGAGGCCACTGAAACCTTGTGGCCAGAAGGCATAGATAAGGCAGAGGACAGCTGATTTCAAGAGGACTGGACCACCTAGCATTGGCCCGTGTGGCATCTTCATGAGAATTTTTTAAAAGTTGGGGCTGTAGCCCTGCACCAAGGTACACAACCTAGCAAGCAGGGCATAGGCTGGATTTCAGCCCCACTCACCCTCTCTTGACCAGGGGTCCTTGTGCAATAAACAACATGTACAACCACACATGTCAACACTGAACAGAGGAAGAGCTCCAAGGAGCATAGGGAGGTCATGATGAGAAGTAGGGGGACAAAATAAGTGAAAAATGCCTACCCTCAAGCAACCGAGAGCAAGCAAGGCTAGCATGTGGACATGGAAAACATAGGAAAGCATAAGGACCAGGAGAGAAACAGAAAAACGGAGTGCCAAGGGATTTAAAGAGGAGAACATTCTTCTGGTTGGAGAAATCAAGAAAGGATTGCAGAGAGAGATGGCATTTGAAATGAAAAGGAGAAATGTACACAAAGACACTTCAAACAGAGAGGCATGAACAAAGAAATGGCAGAGGGGAGATCAGGGCCATGGAATGGGACAGTCCATAGTCCAATTTGTCTGGAGCTTAAAGTGGATGGAAGAGATGACATCTCACATCTCCCTTGGGCTCCACATAAGAATTATGCTGTGGCAGACACCTCATAAATGGAGAATGAGGCTCTGACCCTGACTCCCTCTCCATGTGTCTCTGGCCAGCCCATCATCACCCTGATGATGACCCCCCACCACTTGTGCATTTGCTCATCATGGCCTCCACTGTGCCATCACCTTCTTGTTCTGTTTCCTGGACGTTGGAGCACTAAAATAATTTGGGGATATATTCTAGAGGATCTTGAATGACAATTATGGAGGATCTTGAATGTAACAAAGATGTGGACTTTGTAGCAGATCTAGGGATCAAGAAGAGCCACTGGCCATTTTTGACGTAATTCATGATCAGAGCGACACAATCAGAATGCACCTAGGAAAATCACCCAGTGGAGGAAGGATTGGAGAGGAACAAGGCAGGACTGAATAGGATGCTATGCTCCAGGTGGGGAAAATGGAGGGAGTGAAGGGGGCAGGAAGGAAAAGTAGGGCCAATTCAAAAGACAATATGGAGACTAGAAAGGGTGTCTGGTGGAAAATTGGGTCAAATCCTTGAATTCTGTCAGAATTAAGTCCTGCCAGCCTGCACTGGGCTCCTGGATGCAAAGGCTCGAGTGCTGTGTTTCTATACACCCAACCGCAACACAGCAGAGGGTACTGACACCATGTTGGAGTCAGTCAATCAAAAAATGACTTGCTTGTGCAGGGGGAAACTGACTGCAGTGCATCTGTCTACCAGAGAGTTGGTGTCTTCCTGGGGAATGATACAATGGGAATAGCAGAAATGAAGTCATCAGACCGGAATGTTATTACAAAATCAATCACTTTCATGGAAATCTTTATTCCACTAATAGTCTCATTTTGAGTATAAGATTTTATCTGTTTAGAAAGAAATGTGGGAGAGGGAAAAAAGAAGGTGAAGAGAAGAGTAGGGAGAAAAGATGAGGTAAGACACATATACGTCTTCTTAAGTCTCCAATTCACTTAAGAACTTAAAATAAAATAATAAATTATTCAGAAACAGAAACACATTGATTCTCCCTTGGCTATCTGTATTAACGTGCTAGGGTGTAACAAAGTACCACAAACTGGGTGGCTTCAACAACAGAAATTTGTTGCCTTACGGTTCTATTTTTTGTTTTGTTTTATTTTTGGGATAACATCTCATTCTGTCACTCAGGCTGGAGTGCAGTGGCACAAACAACTCACTGCAACCTTGACCTCCTAGGCTCAAGTGATCCTTTCACTTCATTGGGACCACAGGCATGCACCACCATACCCAGGCAATTCCTTTAGTTTTTGTAGAGATGGGGTCTCCCCACCTTGCCCAGGCTAGTCTCGAACTCCTGGGCTAAAGCAATCCTCCTGCCTTGGCACCCCAAATCCCAAAGGGATTATAGGCATAGGCCACCACACCTGGCCCTGTCTCACAGTTATAGAGGCTGAAAGTTCAAAATCAAGGGATCAGCAGGGCCATGCTTTCTCAGAAACCTGTAAGGGAATCCTTCCTTGCCTCTTCCTAGCTTCTGGTGGTTTCCTGGCAATCTTTGGCGTTCCTTGGCTTGTCACTGCACAACATCAATCTCTGCCTTGATCTTCACATGGCATTTTCCCTGTGTGTCTCTCCTGACTCTTCTTATGAGGACATTAGCCATATTGGTTTAGGGACCAGTCCTACTCTTGTGTAAACTCTTCTTAAATAATTACATCGACACCAACTCTATTTCCAAATAATATCAAGTTCTGAGACACTAGGGATTAGGACTTCAACATATCTTTGTAAGAGGACACAAATCAACACCTAACATTCCCACATTTCACTGTTCCTTCTCCCAGAAATGTAGCTTTGTCTCCCAAAGAGGGCCTCATCTAAGAGACTCCTTCCCTGACCTCCCTCATCTCTTCACACCTAGGTTTCCACTCTAGGAACTTCTCAGGGAGGCAGAATGGATTTGGTGTCAATGTAGGGAATCCCTATGACTGTTCCTTGGGGTCAAATCCTAACTGCAAGATTGGCTGGCTGTGGCCAAAAAAGCCCAGGGGCTCATTTGGATCCTCTCCTACCTTGAGGTATTCCTAAGGAAGCACTGTTATTACCACCATCACTCTGGTCTAAGGGGATGGCAGAGCCTTCTTGCCTTCTGGCTCAAGTATGCACATACTCTTCACTGGGTGGGGTTTCTGCACAAAAACACAAATGTTATCCTTTGCTCATCTCCTGTGATCTATGACACTCACTATGAAACTCCAGAGGTTGTCAAGAATACCTTCCCTTCACCAACCCTCCTATTTTGTTGTCAATTTGCTTTTCTACAAGGGGTCCTCCTAGAGATATTTGAAGATTTTTTTTTTTTGTACAATGTCCACTCCCACCCCCTTAGGGATCAGTCCATTTAACTTCACATAGTAAGCCAACCAAGTCCTCAGGCTCTACACAAGAAGGATGCTGTGGAAGACACCCCGAGCATGGAGAATGAGGCCCTGACTCCCATTCCGTGCATCTCTGGCCAGCCCATCTTTACCCTGACAATGACTCCCACTGCTTGTGCATTTGCTCATCATGACCTCCACTGTGCCATCTTTCCTCTTAGACCATCATCTTCTTGTTTTGTTTCCTGGACTTTGAAACACCTGCTTCCCTCCTGGAATGGCACATCAGCAGCTTGCTACCCCAGGCACAGTCACACCCTACAATGCAATACAGACCCCATACCTGTAGGCTGCACCCTGCTGGCCTAGTCTCCCATAGACCCTCTTTCTTGAATGCAGAGAAGTCATGCGAATGAGTCAGGCACAGCCCTGCCACATTTCTCCATGTGACTACTCATCGTGGTGACAATGGTAATATTGTAATACCTCCCACCCTAGGAAGGAATTATTTCTAAGGGGCTAATTGTTGCTTCCCAACTCCCCATGAAGCAAGCTCGTTAGCTTGCTCCACTCAGCTAACCAGCCTGGACAGAGCTGCTGCTGCATACTGGGAAACGTGGCATTCTTGCTTGTCTCAGAAATAATTCAAACTCTTCCCTCAAAGCCCCAATTCTTCAGTTCTGTGGCTCAATGCTTTCTTAAGATATATGTTGAAAATGACAACTCTGTATTAGAGAAAAACTTGAGTATAGGCCCTTCAGTTCTTTTAAAGACATCAGAAATCACTTAGAGATTTCCTTAAAGAAAAAAAACAGTATTAACTGAAAACGAAGTTGGTTTAATTCAATAAATATTTGCTGGCAAATATTACGTTTCAGGCACAAAAGACAAAAGAAAAATAAGGCACCATCCCCAACCTCATGAGTGCATGTTGGTGACAGTCGCACAGTACAAATGGCCACGTGGCATTGCTATAACATCAAAGGTCATGTTCCTACAAGCCTGAGCTCTTCCTTCCCCAAACCTCAGGTCACATTGGTACCACTCTGCTCAAATACTGGCAAAACTCAAATTGTCGTTTACTAAGCACGCTCATTTTAGATCAGGTATAAATAAATAAATAATAAGATAAAACCACAAAAAGGATCTGTGCATATATATACACACGTACAAATATATAGTGTGTATTGCAACCTCAAGAGACACAGTCACAAATGCCATAATCCAGAATGTCGAAATCCCTAAAGATCAAATTCCCTGAAGTCTAAAATTCCTAACATCTAAAATCCCTAATCTCTAAAATCCCCAAAATCACAATCCTGAAAGATTAAAATACCAAATGTTGAAATCCGAAAAGCAGAATCCTAGGGGAGGGATTAGTACATTTTCAGTTGTACACAGAATAGCTGCATCATATTAGTTCAATCATCTTAGGCGAACTATTATCTTGTTAGTGTCTTTGTTTGGAAGTTAAGTATAGTTTAAGGGTGCCAAGTGAACAAGGAGTGGATTTGTGGACTTAATTTTAAGTACTAACTTGACAGAATTAAGGAATACCTAGAAACCTGGTAAATCATTATTCTGGGTGTGTCTGTGAGGGTGTTTCCAGAGATTAGTGTGTGAGTGTGAATGAACCAGGCAGGCAAGATAGACCCTCAGTGTTGGCAGGCACTGCCTAATCAGCCAAAGGCCCTGAACAAACAGATACAGAAAGTGAATTTGTCTTCTACTGAAGCTAGACAAATTTTTCTTCTGCTGCTTTGGACATCAGAAATTCAGGCTTTGGGTTGCGGGACTTACACCAGTGGCACTCTGGGTCCTGAGACTTTTGACCTTGGACAGAGAGTTACACCATCTGCTTTCTAGGTTCTACGGCTTTTGACCTTGCACAGAGCCACACAACCAGCATCCCAGGGTCTCCAGCTTGCAGGTGGCCTGTCATGGAAATTCTTAGCTTCCATAATTGTGTGAGACAATTCCCCAATAAATCTCCTCTTATATATCTAAATCTATATCTTATTGGTTCTATCTCTCTGGAGAACCCTAATACAGATTTTGTATTGGGGAAATCAGATATCATTCTTTCTTACTGCGTTCCTTACAACATAATGGAAGAGATCTGTGAAACTGTTCCCTCTAATTTAAGTGTTTGAGGCTACTTAATGGTGAAAGATAAAAGTTTAAAATTGATTATTATTGGTGCTGCAAAAGCAGAAAATCACCTAATTGCAATAGCCAAGCAATAACCAGACTTTCAGATGGACAGCATATACTTATGAAATTTGTAGACCACAACCACTCTCCAAATAAAAGTGCAGTGAGTGTTTCCAAACTCATAGATGTGAAAACAAATGAAAAACACAGGAAATCTCCCCTGTCAAATTATTCAACTGTATACAACTTCTGCCCCTTCACACATAGCACCAGTTGGCTATGCTATGTGTTTTATCTTTGCATCATTTCTAGTACTGGCGGCATAAATTGCACAAAGACTTTTAGAGAGTTCTAATTCATTTTAGACATTTTTTAAAATTTGACACCAAGAAAGTGCTTTATCACAATGTTGACGTTGTATGTAAGAACTATGCATGCATGTAAAAAATATCGAAACTTCCTCAGTAAATGAAGATGTAAAGAATTTATCTTTCACAAAGACAGATGTATAAAAAATACCTCTCTTTGTACATCTGCATTTGTGAAAGATATGATTTCTTGAGATCCCAATTCTTTGGGTGACTGCATATGCAGTGGTGACCCATTGTGGTTTTGGTTTGCTCCTGTCAAAAGATTTAGGTTGTCCATCATGGTATTTCAGATGACCACAGTTACAAAGCTGGGTGCACAGAATTGCCAACCGTAGTGGTATGCATTTATAAATTTCGTTTTCTGACCTATGTCTTCTTGTATACAGTTCATCTGCTCATAACTGTTATGCCCCCATGACCGTTGTTAGTACATCTGACTGTTCATGCTTGCAAAAATAAGTATATTATTAACTAGTCTGTTGCGTTAAGCAGTCTATGAAGTATGCTGTCATTCTTTTATGCTTCTCAAATAAATTCCCCTTTTATAATGTAAATAAATTTATTTTAAAGAATTTTTATTTTTTACAGAATTATATTTTGGGGATTTTGGGCCAGGAATTTTGATCTTTTGGGGCTTCAACATTCAGGATTATGGTGTTTGGAATTGTGTCTTTTGGTATTATGGCCTAAACCTGCCAACAAATGGCAGAGCAAGGATTCAAACCCAGGTCTGTCCCATTCCAAAGAACATCCTCATAACCAAAGTGCCAGTCAGACTGTCCAGGTGCTACTATGCTCCAGGAAAACGTAGAGGGAAGGTTATAGATTGAGCCTCAAAATCCAGGTTGGGATCCAAAATACCACATCAGCATCATCCATTTTACACATTAATTCCAATGAAGGAGAGAAACCAGACCTAAAGACCAAAGAAGCAGAATCCAGGCATTGGAGTGAGGTGGTAAACAGGAAACGAGGCTGCAGTTCGAAGGCCAAGGGGATGGAAACCAGGGGAAGGTGGGATGGGAGGAGGGAGTATAAACTGGCCCTGAGGAAGGGTTTGGCACGTGGACTGTAAATGAGGAAAGGGTCTCATTCTGATTAGTCACTGGCCAGATGGGTGGACCCGCCTGCCTCAGGGACAGTGGCAAGTCTGGGACAGACCCATGGCAATGGCAGGCCCCCCCTAGGCAGCTGCCAGGAATCCTGTGCAGAGTCCAGCACTGCTGACTCTGGCCTATGACAGCTCTCAGATGCAACACGGGTGGATCCGTGGGTGCTTCCTTGAGGAGGCTGAGCACAGTCCAAATAATGCACAGCAGACTTTGATGGCCCTCCCAACCAAACCTTTTTAGGTTACAGACAGTGCTGTGTTTATACTCCCAGGGACGGAACATCCTTTGCTCACAGCCCCACGCTCTACCCCCACCCACCATCTCCCCAACTTTGGCAAATGCCTAGACTCTGAGCAATCTGTGCAGACATGTTGTGAATCATTGTCAGTTCAAGTACACAATATTCCCTGAATTTAACCCTCTTCGGCTTGCTTGCCTCACATGCTCCCACTCCAAGCACTGGTGGAGGCAAACTCCGTAAGGAAGCAGCAAGCCCCAGTGCTCCGGAACAGGTAGCAACAGCAGGCAGGACAGCCACAGAACTGGGTGACTGACTCCCAAGAAGCTCAGACAGTGCCAGGCACAGTCCCAGAGACTTTGCATTCCCACAGATCTGTGAGCAAGTGATTATTATGTCCATTATGAGTATGAGGAAATTGAGGTTCAGAAAGATTTTCTTTTTTATTTTTTTGAGATGAAGTCTTGCTCTTGTCACCGAGACTGGAGTGCAGTGGAGCTATCTTGGCTCACTGCACCTCCACCTTCCGGGTTCAAGCAATTCTCCTGCCTTGGTCTCCCAAAATAGCTGGGATTACAGGCACCCACCACCATGCCCAGCTAATTTTTATGTTTTTAGTAGAGATGGAGTTTCATCATGTTGGCCAGGCTGGTCTTGAACTCCTGACCTCAGGTGATCCACCTGCCTTGGCCTCCCAAAGTGCTGGGATTACAGGCGTGAGCCACCGCACCTGGTCCAGAAAGACTAATTTTCATACACACTAAAGTGAGAGAGCTTAGATTTAAAACTAGGTATGTTCTTCCTAATACACAATGTTCCATCTCAAATCATGTTTCCAATGATTTCTATTAGCAGCCTTGATAGTAATAGCAGCAGCCTGTGGGATAAACACTACACTAAGTTCTTTGTATGTACTAAGTCATTTAATCTTTCCGAACAGCACTGAGGAAGATACAACTACTATCTTCATTTTAAACATGAGGATCTGAGGTAAGAGAGGTGAGCGGCAGGAGAGAGGTGAAAAGGTAGTGAGTTATCCCCTACGTTCTTCATTTCTTTTGCCCTTCTCCTTACCGGAGCCCACTCAGCTAGTTGGGGCAGACAGAGGCTCATATGACTCCAAGTTCTTAATAGCTCATCTACAGACTTGTGCTGAACAGGGAGGATCCTAGAGGACACGGAGGGTCTGAGAGATGGTTTGGGGGTTGGGATGTATATACAACAGTCCCATAAAGTCATTCCCCAAATAAAGCAGAGAAGGACAATATGGGGGTCTTAAGATAAATAAGCAAGAATGGCTAGATAGGAAAGCTTGGAGGCTTCTGAAGATTCACAGAGAGGGAGCAGGAGCAGGCAGAGCAGGCCCATTAAAGGAATAATAAAAATTGGCCCTTTCATGCACACAGTCCTGGGTCCCAGGTCACAAAAAATCTTCACAGACATGAACGCATATTTTATTGAGGGATTCAGAGGTTCCATATGTGAGGCAACATAGCGTATGGGAAAGGAGCTTGGGGACATGAAGAGGATAGAGTTCTTGAGCAGGTGGGAATACACTAAGGGTGGTCCCAAGAAGGGCTGTTCATGCCGAGAAGTGGATTGGTAGGCTCTGGAATGAAGTGAATCCGGGAAGAAGCCAAAGCAGTGTCAATCATTTCCTGCCATGCTTGTGATGCCCATCGAGCGTGATCACTCCTTTGAGGGGGCTCCAATGTCCCATTTGGGAGTGTTTCCACCCCAGTTTTTTACTTTGGCTATCATTAGCCAGGAAGGGGAGGTTCTTTATGAACCCATTGGATTGCTGATTCCTGAAGACCCAGAGTGATCCACAAAGGATTCAAGGACAATCCTCTCCCTATTGCTTACCCCTACTACTAGGACCAAATTCAGCTTTAACTTGCCTTCCCTGGGCACCTACTAGGCACAATGCTATATGCAATTCTAATTTTGAAGACAAAGAAACTTGCTCAGGGAGAGACTTGCTCAATGTCAGAGATATCCACAAGTGGCAGAGCCAGGATCCAAACTTAGACCTCTTATTCCAAGTGCATTGCTCTTTTCACTACATCATGCTGCCTCCTAGAAAAATCAGCTAACTCTGTGCTTCTAGACGCTACACAGTATTCAATAACTCTGATGACTCTGAATTCAGGAAATATCTATCAATTGGACCAGCATCTGCATTTTAAGCTTATCTTTATTTCTAGTACTTCCTGAGAAAGAGTATTCTGAAATATAAAAGATGGATAGGTAGAAAAATGTATACATAAATACACAGATGATGGATGGATAGATGGGCAGATAGACTTTTAAGTTTTGTGGGTACAGAGTAGGTATATGTATTTATGGGGTACATGAAGTGTTTTGATACAGTCATGCAATGTATGATAATTATATCTTGGAAAATGAGATATCTATCCCCTAGAGCATTTATCCTTTGTGTTACAAACAATCCAATTTTATCTTTTAGTTATTGGACAGACTTTAAATTGAGTTTTGGTATTAGCTCCTCCATCAAACTTTGTGACTTGAAAAATAGTCACTTAGGTTTTGTTTGTTTTCTATAAAATGGCCTTGTCAAAGCCCTTATCCTGGAACTACTGTGAGAAACTACCTCTAACAGTGCCTGGCATACCCATAGACTCTTACTATTCTCCCCTTTGTGCTAAAATCATGCTTTAGAATTATGCCCACATTCTACAGCAAGGACCCAGTCCAAATATTGTTTGAAATATCCAAAATGTCTGTTTTTGACATCAAGTTGGCTCATAGATTTGACAGCCTGGTACCCATAGAGTCCCACCCAAGAACATTTCCTTCAAAACAGGTTCCTGTTACAGAAACAGCCCTGGTTTTAAATATACTCCCTTCCCTCATAAAAATGCCCCAGCCAGCTAAAGTCATTCTGTTTAAAATATTTAATTAATACCTTCACAGAGGTCTGGAACTTATTAAAGACTCTTGGGGACCATGTCTTAGGGGCAATGCTTTGTTCTAAGCAGCTCTATGTGTTACAGATAATATAAAGTGCTGGAATGTGCTTTCTATTAAAAGCAGGGACGTTTGCCTGCCTGCTGTTGCAAACCCTTTTGTCATCATCACGATACTTTAAGGCATAATCCAAGTATAACATACACACACAAACAGTGTCAATCCATCCACTTAGTAAAAAGAGTCCCAGTAAAACCACAAGAAAGGTCTGGTGATTAGGCAAGGAGATTAAAAACTGGAGGAGCTCTTCCTTTACCTCTTCTCCCACCTGAAGAGGCCACAAAAGCACATTGCTCCCCAAGCAAACAAGAGCAAAAACACAAAGGCACACTCTTTGCTCTACCTCCAGTATCTTCTCGGCTTCTCAGCCTTCGGCACATGAAAGAAACGTTGGTTAAAAGTCCTACCTTCCAAGCAAGTAAACATGCTCTTAGTCCCCCTTTGTCTCCTGGGCTGAAGACTGACAAAGGCTTCACATCCATTGTTTTTTGGGGAGTACATTTTTTTTTTTTTCTTATTATAAAAATGGTATAGGTTCAATCTTGAAAACCATGAAAAAAATGGAAAAGAAAATAATTATTTTAACCATAACCCTACCACCTAGACATGACTTTGCTGCATTTCTCTCCTTCTATGTGTGTAATTTCACAAAGCTGTCATTACCATTTACCCTTTTATTTCCAGCTTCTTTTCCCTTAAAGACATTGGGGGAAATGCTCAGGGTATCATAGTAAGAGATAAAGACATTAAAACAAATTAAAGCCTTTTTTTTTTTTTTCAAGAAGTTTTAGGTTTACAGCAAAATTGAGAAGGAGGTACAGAGATTCCCAACATACTCCTTGCAACCCCACATGCAGAGCCTCCTCCATTATCAACATCCCCCACCAGCGTGGTACATTTGTTACAACTGTCAACCAATGTTGACACATCATAATCACTCAAAGTCCATGGTTTACATTAGGGTTCACTCTTGGTGTTGTACATTCTATGGGTCTGAACAAATGTATTAATGACATGTATCCACCATTATAGTATCATTCAGAGTACTTTCACTGCCCTAAAACCCCTCTGTACTCTGCCTATTCACCTCTCCCTCCTCGCTAACCCCTGGCAACCATTGGTCTTTTTACTGTCTTCATAGTTTTGCCTTTTCCAGAATGTCATGAAGTTGGAATCATACACTATATAGACTTTACAACTGACTTCTTTCACTTAGTAATATGCATTAAAGTTTCCTCATGACTTGACAGCTCATTTCTTTTTAATGCGGAATAATATTCCATTGTATGGACGTACCACCGTTTATTTATCTATTCACCTATGGAAAGATATCTTGTTTCCAAGTTTTTGGCAATTACAAATAAAGCTGCTATTAACATCTGTGTGTAGGTTTTTGTACTGCTTTCAACTCCTTTGGGTAGCTACCAAGGAGCTCAGTTGCTGGGCTGTATGGTAAGCATATTTTTAGTTTTGTAAGAAACTGGCAAACTGTCTTCCCAAATGGCCATACTGTTATATTTTGCACTGGCACCAGCAATGAATGAGAGCTCCTGTTGCTTCCCATCCTTGTCAGCATTTAGTGTTACCAGTGTTCTGGGTTTTGGCCATTCTAATAGGTATGTAATTGTATCTCATTGTTTTAATTTGCATTTCCTTAATGACAGATGATATGGAGCATCTTTTCATATGCTTATCTGCCATCCGTATATCTTATGTGGTGAGGTGTCTGTTGAGATCTTTGGCATATTTTCTAATCAGGTTATTTTCATATTTTGGTGTTGAGTTTTTTTATACTTTTCTTTTGGATAACAGTCCTTTATCAGACTGTCTTTTGCAAATATTTTCTCCTAGACTGTGGCTTGTCTTCTTATTCTCTTGACTATGTCTTTCACAGAGCAGTTTTTAATTTTAATGAAGTCTGACTTTTCAATTATTTCTTTCATGGATTGTGCCTTTGGTGGTGTTGTCATTTATTTTTAATTGCCAAGGAGGATACCATTGCGGGGCTGAACCAACATTAATGTAATCAATTATTTCCCATATGGTCAACATTGAGGTTGAGATTTTCACTATTGTAAACAATGCAGTGATAGCATATTGATAATTGTGCACCTTTTGGATTATTTCCTTTGGATAAATTCCTAAAAGAGAAATGAATGAAGTCTCAATCTTGTTAGAGTATCTGATGTATTTTGCTAAACTTATGTCCTAAAGAGTACCACTTTACCCTCTTACCTGCAAGTGACAATATCCATCTTACCACACTGTTAAAAAAATTTTTACAAAGATACATAGATATATCTTTATTTTTTTTTTTATAAAACGAAAAATTCATCATAAGGCTGCTGCCCTTTTTCATGCATCATGGGAGTACAGTTACTATCCCTCTGCTTACCCTTCCATTTACATTAAAAAAGAATCCCGAGGGGAAACAGGGGTCTCCAAAGGATACATCTCTCCTCCCACCTGAGTGAATTGGGAGGGAAAAGAAGGTCTTTTACAAAATCCTAACATGGTTGAGAGCAAGGATTTAAACCTTGGCCCCTGTACTTCAGCCAAGATCTTGTAAGGGTTTATTTATTTTTCTCTATTTTTCCCTTTGTTAATCAACAAATTTAATGTATTCATTTGAAATCCCACAACTCTGCTCCCTTTCCCAGGAGCGGAATGAAGTAATCTCGTTCCCACGATCCGACAGCATAGTTTAAGGGCCACAAAAAGATGATAGCCCCCAGCCCATACAGCCAGGGATAGTTCAGATAACTGGAGGTTTGCTACAACAATCAAGCAAGAGACATTTGCACCAGAGCTTTGAAGATCGTCCAACCCTTAGCTGCCCAATTATTCCCCCCTTCAAGAGTAGAAGTCTTTCCTCCACCTGACTGTAGCCATATCTTGAAATTTAACTGAACTTTGCCATCAGAAGAGTTCATTTTATTCTTATTAGAGACACAGGCAATGCTCTTCTGAAGTAGGGACAACCTAGCGGCAAAACGTCACTGTGTTCCTAGTCTTTGCATCTTACCTGAAGCTAACATGGAGGCCGGGAAGTGAGCTCCCAGCTCAGCGGGTGCTGTGCATCTTATGCTTTGGGGGTTTGGATGGGTCAAGACTTGGGAAGTACTTTCAGCCTTATGGTCCCTAAGTGACAGTGACCACATAAGGTGTATCCAAGTCCACTGAGAATCTCAGCTACATTTCATGACATAGCTATAAAACAGTTCCTAGTATGAATTCGTTAGTCTTGGGTTTTATGCTGAGTGACTCTGAAATATCTGATTGAAGAGGCTAGCTTCAGTTTCCACTCTGAAAACCTGGCTTGAATTTATTGCTGCCTCACACAGGATTGCCTCAAGCTGGGTGTCTCCACTTCAGTGGCAGGCAGGTTAACTATTTCACTGCTGGATGCTCTGTCCCTCACTGCCAACCCACCCCTAGCCCCCTTCCTAAACTCCCATCCCACAGCCCCAGCAGATTCTGCACAGTGCTTTCTGCAAAGGGCTTATAAAGCACACAGGAAAACTGACCATCTGGCCTGAGTGCTCTTTTTTGAAGGGTAAAGGAGATATTTAGAAAGAGTGCATTGTAATAAATACATTTTCAAAATTGTTTTAAAGTGCTAAAAAATACAGAGATAGAGATAATTTTCTTTAAAAAAAAAAAAAAGACTTAACAACCAAATAATTCTCATTTGTATTTTATATAAAACGTGTAAGTTTGGAAAGTTTCAATCACACAGAAAGGTACAAAGTTAAAGATATGAAAATAGTGCAAAGCCTACTTTACCCATCAGAATAAACATAAAATCCAGTATATGCTCATTCTTGTAGGTAAATTACTCCTGATTTAAATATGTACATTTTGTTTGAATTATGCTGGGTCTCCAGGAACACAATCCTTATATAAAATGAGACAGACCTGCACTATTTTCACTCTTTTTATTTTACAGAGGATGAAACCAAGCTAGAGAGAGGAAAAACAAGTAACTTGCCTAAAGTCTCAGGGATATTAAGCAGCAGAGCAAGGACGTAGTCCCGGGTGGGATCCCAGAGACACATACAAGCTCACCTGGGTCATGACAGTAACTGCCCAGCAACCCTACTGCCAGTCTCGGTGTCTACCAGCCCACAATGAGTCTTATCATGCCATGCCCCTATCCAACTACTTAAATGACTCCCCACTTCATATACCCGCACTGGAGAGTGGATTGGATATGGAAAATACCATTTAGCTTAGCACAAAGTTATTTGAAGACATGCATATTAAAGAAAGTGGACTCTACCAAATAGGGTAATACCTTCTTATTCTTTTTTTTTTTTTTTTTTTTTTTTTTTTTGAGACGGTGTCTTGCTCTGTCGCTAGGCTGGAGTGCAGTCACACAATCTTGGCTCACTGCAACCTCCGCCTCCCAGGTTCATGCCATTCTCCTGTCTCAGCCTCCCAAGTAGCTGGGATTACAGGCATGTGCCACCACACCTGGCTAATTTTTGTATTTTTAGTAGAGATGAGGTTTCACCATGTTGGCCAGGATGGTCTCGATCTCCTGACCTCATGATCCACCCGCCTCGGCCTCCCAAAGTGCTGGGATTACAGGCATGAGCCACCAAGCCTGGCCGGTAATACCATTTTAATAGTTACGAAAGAGTCAGTGTAGATGACTACATATCTGTTAAAGGCTTCATGATAATAGCAATTAACATCTTAAAAAGATTAAGGTCAGGAGGTAGCAATAATAGCTGTCATTTTTGTCTTAAACTCTTCGAAATGGGAAGGGAAGGGAGACTGATCTAAGTAAATAAAAATAGCTATCCATATTCAGTATCTACAGTGTAGCACAGACTGTGCTAAGTATTTTACATACATCAGCATATTTGAGCATATAACTCTGTGAAGTCAATAGCATTATCCCAATATATAGATGAGGACACTGAGGCTCCAAGATGTCAAGCAATTAACCAAGACCACCCAATGGCAAATAGCTGAACTGGTTTGCCAGGGTTGCCTTAACAAAGTACTATAGACTGGGCAGTTTAAACAACAGAAATGCATTTCTTACAGTCCTGGAGGCTGGAAGTCTGGGATCAAGTTGTGGGCAGGGTTGGTTTCTTCAGAGGCCTCTCTCCTTGACTTATAGATGGCCATCTTCTCCCTCTGCCTTCACGTGGTCTTTTCTTTGTGTGTCTGTGTCCTTTTTATAAGGATACCTGTCATTCTGGATTAGAGCCTACCCCAATGACTTCGGTTTAAATTAGTAACCTCTTTAAAGACCCTATCTCCAAACACGGTCACATTATTCTGAGGTACTGGGGGTTAGGACTTCAACATATGAACTGGATAGGGACACAACTCAGCCCACAGCACTGGCTGAGCCAGGATTCTGACACAACTCTGTGATGATGGAAGCTACCCCATGTTGCCTTGGAATTCAGAAAGATTCTTTAACTCCTTTGGCCTGTTCCAGTGAGATTTAGGAAATAACCACAAAATTGGCAACTTCTATTTACAATCACTATAGTTCTTTTAACCGTAGTGAACAACAACAACAAAAAAAAAAAAAAAATGCAAGGCAAGGCCCGAAGCAAAGCAATTGATTTGTCTCTACCACAGGCAAATGTAAGATGCTGAGCCTTTATATAGCTGTCTTGCTTATTTTTTTCCCAAAAGGTTCCACAGATAGAGAAAGACCCAAAGGTTTCTGCAAACCTGTGGCTGAGATTTAGCTGCCCATTCTTGCCTGGGGCTGATATCCACCATCATGTCCTGCCTGAGGACCCTCTGGCAGGATTACCAGCCCAGAGCCAGGGAGGTGGCACATTCACTGATTGGCAGGGCTGTGTTGGGTGTCTTTGTGTCATCCCATGAATAATACCATAGCTACACCCCTTTACAGTCCTTAATGTTATTTTCTTTTTTTGTTTGTTTTTGTTTTGAGACAGAATCTCACTCTGTCACCCAGGCTGGAGTGCAGAGGCATGATCTTGGTCCACTGTAACCTCCGCCTCCTGGGTTCAAGCGATTCTCCTGCCTCAGCCTCCCAAGTAGCTGGGATTACAGGCGTGTGCCATTACACTTGATTAATTTTTTGTATTTTCAGTAGAGACATGGTTTCACTATGTTGGCTAGGCTGGTCTCAAACTCCTGACCTCAAGTGATCTGCCCACCTCAGCCTCCCAAAGTGCTGGGATTACAGACCTTATGTTATTTTCCGAGACTGACTCATTTGCATATCACCCTCACAATTTCTACCATATCTGCATTCATCCTGTAATTTTACATACTATGTTTTAAATCATCTTAAATGTTTTGTTTACATCGATCTTTAAAAGGAAAGTTTATGTAATTATCTTAAATGGAAAACCTATATCATTTGCCGTAGATAGAAGGTAATCATAAAAAAGTACACACAAAAAAAATTATTATTAAATTCTAGCTAGGTACAGCTGTTTGCTGCCTATTTCTCTGCTTTTAAAAAAAGGGAAATTGGGATATGTAAAAGAAGTGTTTGAAATAAAGTAGCCCTGAAGTGAGACTTATAAATTAATCAGTAGCTGAAACAAACTTGAAGAGAGAATAACTTCTTCACCCTGTGATTAGTATTCTCTAATGCTGGGACTTTGTCCTACTGAAAACCAATTCCACCCACATTTGGGAAATGCTGCTTTCTACTTTTCAAAACACGTTAACAACAACCCTCTAATATAAGCAGAGCAGATACTTTACACTTATCCTCTAAATGAGAAAATTCCAGCAAATTGTAGGCATTGTGAGAAACTCCTAAACTCCAGGCAAGCTTGTCATTTAGAGTTGGACAACTACACTTGGGGTCCAGGAATGAGGGGTCGGCAGGAAATACTCACTGCTTAAAGAGATGACTTTCTATAGTTGGCTCGGCCCCTTTGTTGGTCTTCAGCCAAGTGCTACACAACTGGAAACCAAATCTAGGCTCAGAGACACATACTAGACCCAAGTTTCCGGGACTCAGTCCCTGACCAGGTTGCAGAAGGTGCTGGGATAACATCCGCTTCTCCCAGGGAAGGAGGGACCGTGGCTGTCTTTGCTCAGCTGCAGCAATTGATTTGACTACAAGATTTACCAGGTCCCTCTCATCCTGCCTTTGTTCTTCAAACAGCTGATCCAGTTCTCAAATCAAAGGAACCTCTAAGCCCTGGCTCTTAAATCGTGGCCACCAGCAGCACCTGGGAGCTTGTGAGAAAAGCACAATCTCAGCACCCTACCCCACACCACAACCCACCCCCTGCCCTGTAACAGATCAACTGCACCCTTGAATCCAAATCTCCAGGTTAACAAAGCCTGCAGGTGATTTGCAATGCACATTAAAGCTCAAGAATCACTACTGTAAAAAAACAAAACAAAACAAAACAAAACTGTGATCAGGCGGTCATCTTGGACTGCAAGCCGTGGATCCTTCAGCTGTGTGCTCCTTATGTTCAAGGTTGGGAGCTACCACTCTAAATGTTGCAACCACTTGGAGCACTGTTCTAATCCAGGGTCCCCTAATTACCAGCTGTGGGAACTAGAGCAGATCACTCAGCCCTCTGGGGCCTCTGTCAGTGCATCTGTAAAACAAGGAGAGCAAACTCCTTCTCCCAGAAGTATCTGGAGTAGCCCATGAGAATGTCTATAGAGCACTGCATGCAGTGCCTGGCACGTGGTGAGTGGCACAAGGTGCTCATTCAACAAACATGCATTGATGATCTATAATGCCCGGACTCTGGTGCTATAGCTATGAAAAGGATGGACAAGGTTGGTTGGAAAGAAATAAAGAATGAAGAATTTCAGTAGT
Organism: Piliocolobus tephrosceles; assembly: GCF_002776525.5. NCBI lineage: Eukaryota > Metazoa > Chordata > Mammalia > Primates > Cercopithecidae > Piliocolobus > Piliocolobus tephrosceles. The sequence goes on along the minus strand of NC_045447.1, from coordinate 59,674,396 downwards.
GATAAGGATCCTAAAGAAAATAAATCATGCAAGCAAGTAACAGGAATGGGAGTAGGTACCACTGGCAGAGTGGTCAGAGATGCTGTGTCTGAGGAAATGACATTCAAGCCAAGGTGCAAATCGGGGAAAGAGCCACATGGAGATCTAGAGGCAGAGCATTCTGGACAGAGGGTACACCAGGCAGAGGTGCAAAAGCCCTGATCTGGAACAAGCTTGCCGGAGAAGAGGACGAGAAAGAAAGCTCAGGATGGCTGGCATATAAGACAAGGCTACAGAGATAGGTGGCTTTATTTCTATCACATCATAACTCACCATCAGCGCTACAATCATCCACATCCACCATTGGCTGTAGTCAGAAAGCCATTCACATTCTCCCCACGACAGACCGCAGAGAGCCTTGGAGACCAAGACTGTGCCTTGGTGTCCCAGTGTCCAGCTTCACAGATGTTTACCTGTCTGAGTTCCTACTGAGGAAGGAGGCACTTCAGACCCAACACCAAGTGCTTTGGAGAAAGAAGCAAGTCTCTCTTCTGCAGGGAACCCATGTGTTCTGGCTAGAGGGAATTGATATCTCCCAGTTGGGATGGATTTTCTGCTGATTTTACAAATAAGCCAGCCATGCCAGATTCTATGGGAAGCAAGGCCAAAGCAGCCGGCAAGATCGGATTTGGAGTCTTCATCAAAGGGTTAGGTGGTGCTAGCTATGAGTCAGACATGGTGGCTCCAAAGTTGCCCTCAAATATATCAGCCAGAATTCAAGGAAGTTTTAGGCAAAGGGAAAACACCTGGCTTGTCTCAGAGGTTTAAACTGCATTTGCGGTATCACACCATGCTATGCATTCAAAATCACAGTTTACAAATAACTAAGGCTTGCTTCTCACTTGAGCCTAACCCTGGGAGGCAGGGTAAGTCTTACCATCTCTCTTTCGCAATGAGCATTCTAATGCTGTGCGCAGGGGTAGGTTGAAGTGGTAAAACCAAGACTCCAAAGCAGACTTTCTGGCCTTTGACTAGTGGCTTTTCCACTGAAGCAGCCATTGCCATTAGCAACGTACCCATTTTCCCCACAATCTTTTCTTCAAGTATGTCATCTTTGTTCCCACCATCCCTGCCTATTGTCTGTCCCCTCCCATGACTGCCATTGCTAACTTTGGGTAATCCTCTCCTTGCTATCTACATGTCATCCAAAAGCATAATCCACAATAATTTCCCTAATCAAAACTCATCTGATTAGCACCTTAACTCCTCCTGCAACTTTAATGCCCCTCCACCGTGTAACCCAACAAACTCACTTCCTGGGAATTAGGATGTGGACATCTTTGGAGGGCTGTTATTCTGCCTAACACATGCAGTCTGTCTCTGAGCAGCCATTTCTTGGCAACAACTTTATGGTATATAAGATTTACTGCCTCACTTATTAAGTTGTCACTATCACCACCACCTTCATAGTGTCCAAACACTCAGCCAGGTGTTTCTAGTTTTGGGTTACCTAACCCTTAAGAATATTTATTTCATTTTGTAAACTCTACATGCTCAATTCTTTTTTTTTTTTTTTTTTTTTTTTTAAACCTCCTGCATTGGTAGGAAGAACTTCAGAGTTCCACCCCTTTTCACCTCCACAATGTTAAGACTTAGAGAAAGTTAAATTCCACTTTAGGTGGAGCCCAAACATGAAAGGTTCCATTCCAGAGGAAGAATTTACTGAGAACATCTCTGCCAGAGGAAGAGAAGCCATTTCACAGTCTTAGTTAGAACAAGCCTTCCTTTGACAATCAACCTAGACAATGTTTATAGCTACACAGTCTCTGTACAGTGTGTCAGCATTTCACCTCCTCCCAAATGGGGCGAGAGGCTGTACAAATGCATTCAACTAGTTGCTTTACTAATTACATCACACATACCAGAGTTACCAAGGCTGGCTGAATCTAATTACATTAAATGCATCTACATGAAGATTTCCAATACACCCAGAAAGATGTTTTAAAGATTTCAAGCCTTGGAATAAAGGCTGTAATGAAGTCGGGCCACATTATTCTGTTGGTCTGGGGTAATATAAACACAAGGCAGGGCTCTGTGTATATGATTCTTCCTGCTGTAAACTCTTGAAGGGGCCGTATGGAACAGAGGATGCTTTCCACATTGGATGGATCCCTTCAGAGAATTCTGTGCTGAGAGTGCAAATATCTCTCAGCTCTTTGGATGCCAAGGAAATCTTCAAGATTCTCACCTGCCCCCTTTCATTTCAGAAAACTTTACTGTGCACCAGGCCTTATCAGCAACTCTAGGAGATGAAACAGGGAAAACAAAGATGAATGAGACAAGCTCAGGGCAGGCCAGTGGATGAAGAATCCCAAGCAGCCTAATTATTCAGTACTATTTTAAAAGAATGTTCTTTAGTTCTTTGTTAGATATTTATTTAGTGATGGTGGGAAGTAAATGCTTTAATAATCATTGTATGCAGCAGTAAATTTACCTACTTTACCTCCATTGGTTGAAATAAAATGTTCAAACAACTTATGTTCATTGTTAGAGCTCTTGTTTTCTTCCCTGTTTTAAATTGTGGTTTGTTTTTAAATCAGACCACTTCTTGGACAAAGAAACAAAGAGTTTTGAGTTTAGGCAATAAAATAACTCAATAATTGCCAATAAACAGCACTCTACCAGCCTTATGTGGTTTCAGAATTGTGACCGACTACCTGATACCTTCAGGCCACAGTCCCCTGAGTGGTCTCAGGAGACTGTGGCCATTGGTTCACTGCAAATTGCATGAGCTTGTCACAAAAACTCTCTGCAATGTTCCTTGGACCCTGGAAAGAGGTGCTTTTCATTCCAGGGTGCTATCAGCTACAGCAAGAGAAACACTCATTCCTGTTTTGCCCTTCATGTAGGAATAATACCATGTAAATGAATTAATTGGTACATATACATTATTATATATGTATTATTTCATTTATTCAACAAATATTTATTATGTGCCCACTATGTACCAGGACTGTTCCAACTACTGAGCTTATTTCAAAGAACAAAATAGATAATGTCCCTGTTTATATAAAGTTTACATTTTATTAGAGTGTAGGGAAAAATAATAAATAACTAAACAAATCTATGGATTAATTTTAGATAATGATAGGCTCAATGGAGGAAATCAAATAGGAAGATGTGATAAAGAGTAAGAATACTGGGTATTCAAGAGCTCAAGACATATCCCATTTTCTGATTATGACAGGGGGAGCTGAGTTAGATTTTTATTTGTAATTGAGTTGAGATCTGATTGTTGAGAAAGAACTGCCCATGCAAAGACTTGGGGGGAAAGCAGCCCAGGCAAAGGCAACAGCAAATGGAAAGGCCCACATAAGCTTGTGGCATCGAGGAACAGACAGAAAGCAGGCAGGGCTGCAGTGGAGCACCCAGGTAAATGATAAGGGAATGAAAGGGCAGAGAAGAAAGGCAGATTTTACAGGCTATGATAAGAAGATTACATTTTATTCTAAATGTAACAGAAAACCATTAAAAGATTTAATAAAATGAATAACATGATCTTATTTACCCTTTTAAGAGATTCTGCCAATTAGTATGTAGAGAATAGATTATTATGAGAAAAAGAATGGGAATTGGATGAATACTTGAAACATACTACAGGAATCTAAGCAAAAAATGAGGGTGGCTTAGATGATGATTATAATCGTGCAGTGGAGGTGGAGAGAAACAGTTGGAATCCGAATATGTTTTGGAGGTGGAGCCTACAGGACTTGCTGTGGTGTGGTATAAGGTGTGGGAAAGACTGGAGTTGAGAAGAACTCCAGGACCATTAGCCAAGAGAGGAAAATGGTGGGTGGGAAGGCAGCAACAGATTTGGAAGCCCAGGAAATCAAGAGTTCTGTTTTAGACATGATCTATGAGATGGTGTTGCCTGAATCTGTATATATCAAGTTGGCGGCTGGATGTACTTGCTCAGTGGGACAGGTCAGGGCAAGAAATATAAATTTGGATCACTTTCTCATAGACAGTATTTAAAAGCCATGGGCCAAGAGAGTGTAGACAGAGATTAAGTTCAAAGTTCACTGATGTATTAGTATCCCTTTTTAGATTAATGCTTCCGGAAGCTGCTTGACTGGTCCACTTCTTATCAAGCTCTGAACACAGGTCCTGCTCTCAAGGAGTTCACAACCTAAGAAAAGACAGGCAGATGGCTAGAAAACAGTGTATTGTGTATTACATATAATGAAAGTATGGGCTGGGCATTGTGGGAAAACAGAGGAGAGGATGACTAATAGCTTGAGTCATGAGGAAGACAGCATACAGAAAATGGCATTGGAAAGGGTCATGAAGGATAAGGACAGTTTTCCCAAATAGCGGAAAGGAATTAACATATGTAAAGGCATGGAAGCAGGCCATATTGGTGAGGTTCCATGAAATAAAATATATATATCATATCCCAAAAACTAGGGCCATGCTTAATGGGCAGACATAATAAACATTCTCATTAAAGTCAGCAGCAAAACAAAGGACTTCCATATTCACTACTACCTTTTAACACTTGTCTTGAGATACATGCCAACACAATTAGGAAAGACAAGGAATTCACCAATTCAGAACTCACCTGGAGGTCTAGTTATCAGTATTTGCAGATGATATGATCACATGCTTATGGGGAATAATAAAAGAGTAGGAAAAAATATTAAAATGAGTAAGAAAACTTAAAAAGTAAGCTATATATATAATTAGTGTCAAAAAGAAATCAATAGCCTCAAATATCAAAACAACAATCAGTTGGAAAGTAGAGCAGTTCCCATTTCCAACAACAACCTAAAGGATAAAATAACCAGAAATCTAAGAAATGTGATTTCAATGAAAACACTGACAGAACTTTTTTTCACTAAACAGATTTTAAAGTCGTATATGGTAAATATATAGCAATGAGAATATTTCGAAAAATTCTGAAAAAGAAAAGTAAGAAAGACAGACTGGATGTACCAGCTGGTATAACATAAAGCTAGAGTAATTAAAACATCATGGGCCTGATTTAAAAACTAAAATCCAGAAGCAGACTCCAAAACATATGAGAATGTAAAATATGACAGAGGTGGCATTTTATATCAGTGGTGAAAAACACATAATTAAGCGAATGGTGTTGAGACAACTAGGTAGCCATTTAGGAAAAAACTAAAGCAGGATTACTAAATTTATCCATCAGACCAAAGTAAATTCCTGATGGGTATAAGTCACTAGAAAAACGTGGAAAAATATTTTATAATCTTAGAAATGGAAAGACCTAAATGTGAGGGAAAAAATACCAGGAACCATAAAGAATAAAATGTATACAACTCTACAAAAACTAAAATTTGCATACAAGAAACACACAAAATTAAGACAGACAATGACAACATGTTTGGGATACCATTTGTAATACACGTAACAAAGGACTCATTCTCTAAATATATATAATCACCAAAAATCAATTAGAAAAAGGCCAAAAACACAACAGAAAAATGGGCAAAGGACCTGGATGGAAATGTCCCTCTCTGTGGCACACATTCCCCCAACACATACACACTCCAAAAGGATTTTAAAAACTTAAAACAACATTTAAAAGAAAGCAAATAAACTACACTTTTTACGTTTCAAATTATCAAATATCAAATCCTTGAATGGAGTACTATTGGGAGAGTAGAAACAGCTATTCACTTGAATTGTTGCTGGGATTATAAATTGATGCAACCTCGGTGCAGAGCAACTGAATACTCATATAAAAATGTATAGCTTTTTTTTTTTTTTTTTTTTTTTGAGACGGAGTCGAGCTCTTTCGCCCAGGCAGTGGCGCTATCACGGCTCATTGCAAACTCCGCCTCCCGGGTTCATGCCATTCTCCTGCCTCAGCCTCCCGAGGAGCTGGGACTACAGGCGCCCGCCACCACGCCCAGCTAATTTTTTGTATTTTTAGTAGAGAAGGGGTTTCGCCGTGTTAGCCAGGATGGTCTTGATCTCCTGACCTCGTGATCCGCCCGCCTTGGCCTCCCAAACTGTTGGGATTACAGGTGTGAGCCACCACGCCTAGCCCTAGCACATGTACTCTTTTACCCTGATATTCTACTTTGGAGACTTTATGCTATAGATATGTTGGCACATGTGCTTAAAGTTATAGCCACAAAGATATTCCTGCAGCACTGTTTATATTAGCCAAAGAGTGGAAGTAACCTAAGTTATCATCAATAAAGGAGTGGTTTCATAGATAATGACATTTCCTTACAATAGTTCAGCAGAAACCATTTGAAGATTTGCTCTCTGTGCTAACCACTACCAAGATACAGTGTTACAATTTTTATAATAATGTGAAAAGTAATCTATCACTTCCAGAAAAACAAAAGGATACACACATTTATGCTTGTATATATAAGAAACCAGCAGCCGGGCGCAGGAATTACAGCTCACGCCTGTAATCCCAGCACTTAAAATTAGCCGGGCATGGTGGCAGATGCCTGTAGCTCCAGCTGCTGGGGAGGTTGAGGCAGGAGAATGGTGTGAACCTGGGAGGCGGAGCTGGCAGTGAGCTGAGACTGCACCACTGCACTCCAGCCTGTGTGACAGAGCGAGACTCTGTCTCAAAAAAAAAAAAAAAAAAGAAAGAAAGAAAGGAAAGAAACCAGCAACAGTGTTTGCCTTTAGGGAGAGGAAGGAAGAGCATGGTTGAAACATAGGGTTGGGAAGGAGACTTACACATACCTGAACCATGTTCCTACATCACCTGTTAAAAACCAACTACGAGGCAGAAAGTTGAAGATCATAGTCATTTTACACTGTGGCTTGAGATGAGGATGTGTGTTGATGGGGAAGTTGTGGGGGCAGAGATGACACTGAATAACAAAATCAATCTTGTGGAATTATGAGCATTAGAAAAATGTTCTTAACACTTAGCACGGGCCTGTTGTAGGTGTCCAGTAAATGTTAGCTATTATTACCCATGGATTACATAACAGGAACACACATCATTTAGTGAAGTGGGAGGTTTGGTCTGCAGGTTTAACTAAGATAGAGTGAATTCTCTCATTACTCTTTCTGTTGCACACCCAGATGGTAAGGTCTGGTGAAGGCCACCTGTGAGTCTCTGCGGGTCCTGACTGTTAGGTGAGAGCCAGGGGCTAGCCTAGAGCCACATTTCATACCCCAGCCTCAGCCCAGAAGGCGTCCAACCCAGAACACATCTTTCTTCTTGGGGAATGAACCCTACAATAACCCCTGCCCTTCATATTTTAAAATCTCCCTTTCCATAGAGGTGGGCTCCCAGCAACCATCCTGGTCCTGTGTGCTCCCTCCACCACCATAAACACAATTGATTGGATAAGGTGTGGACACCTGACTCAAGCTGATCCAGATTTTCTTTTTTGGGAATTTGGAACTTGAACTTGAGCCAAGTCAACCTCTATGTGGCTGGAAATACGAGACATAAATATGGGAGCTGTGAATCAGAGCAGCAGCAGAAAAATCCAGTCCTCTATAAGAAAAAAGAGAAGAATCAGCCAAAGAAGGCTTCCAGTTTCTGGCTCTAATCCCCGCCACAGGCACAGTTACATTAGTGCCTTTATATTTTGTGAAATGTTTCTGGGTTCTTAGAATTTATGCCCTTTTTCTTTTTCTTTTTCTTTTTTGTTTCCTTAAGCCAAGTTGACTGGTTTCTAGGTTGTCAGTCTTTTTGTTTTGTTTTGTTTTGCAATTAAAACATCAAAACCAATACAGACACTGAAAACATTGTAAATCCCAACCTCCTATTGATTGTAACAGAGGAATATGGGTGAAGCCAAAGTAACTGCTATCAAGCTTGCGATCAGCTTCAAAGCCTCTCCCCAAAGCCAAGTCATGTGTAGGGGAGAGGATGTCTATTACATGTGGGTGACCAGAGTACTTAGGGCAGCTCAAAGTGGTAGTGGAGAGGAGGGGAGGGAGAGCCGGATGTAAGAGGCTCCCCCAGATAACCTGCTGTGGCTGTTGCATTCGTTTCTGCCTTCTTCCATTTGGTGTTGCTATAACAGAATTCCTGAGACTGGGTGATTTATAAAAGAAAGAGGTTGTTTCAGTTCACAGTTCTGTTAGCAGGCAAGTCCGACAGCATGGCACTGACATCTGCCAAGCTCTGGCGAGGGCCATGGGCTGCTTCACCTTTCTGTGGAAAATCAGAAAGGCCAGTGGCCATACACAAAGAGGCAGGCAAGAGGGGCTGGGCTCACCTATAACAACTGCTGTCTCAGGAACTAGTCTATTCCCTGCAATCCTTCCTCGCCTCTGCCTGGCTCCTGGTGGTGGCCGTCGATTCTTGGCATTCCCTGGCTTGCAGTTGCATCATGACAATCTTTGCCTGTGTCATCAAATGAGGATCTCCCTGTGTGTCTCTGTCTTCCCATGGGTGCTCTCCTCTGTCTAAATTTCCCTTTTCTTCTAAGGATTCCGTCATTGGATTAGGGCCCACCTTAACGACCTTATCTTAACTTGATCACATCTGCAAAGATCTAATTCCCAAAAAGGTCACACGTGCAGACACCAGGTGTTAGGACTTCAGTATTTTTTGGAGGACACGATTCAACCCACAGCTGTGTTCAAAGGGAAGCGGAACTACTGCTACTCACTGCAATGCTTATCGTTCATCCAGGAAAACAGAAATCATGCTGAGAGTTTAAAGCAGAGGGGATTTGGTGCAGAGAAGAGGTAACAGGTGATACGGAGGCTGAGAAGCCAAACAGGAGACAGCATACAATGCAGAGATTAGCAAGAACAGAAAGCTGCTACCATGCCTCAACTGCACAGACAAATTGAATGTCAGGGTTAGGCAAGACTTGGGGCCTGGGTCACCTACTAAGTGGAAATGAGGACCATGGCAGCTCTGTCAGGAGGAAATTGGAACCAAGCAGGAGCAGAGAAAGAGGGCAGACATAGCTGGGCTTCCTCCCTCCTCCCACCCTCCAATCTCCTGCCAAGGCCTCCACTGGCCAGGGATCTGGCTGACACCGGAGACTGCAGGGATGGCTTCCTGCACACAGAGAGAGCAAGGACTGGGAGGGAACAGAGATGAGGGCAAGCAGCCCAGGCCTGGCCTAATATCCACTGTGCACCAGACTTTTAAAGTCTCACAACAACTTAGGATGTGAGAATTACTGTTCTCATCTTACAAACAGAGACGCTGAGACTGTGAGAATATCAGTAACTCACTCCAGAGCGCCAGTTCCGAGCTCCATTCCGTCTTGGGTCTGCACATGTGGTGGCTCTAGGGGCTGTGGCTCCTTCCCCTCCATCTTTGCAGGTTCCATTCTGATTCCTTCTCCCCTCTATCTGTGCTGTCCCTAAATGCACAGTCCCCATACAAACAAACCACATGAGGAAAAACCCTTCTGTAAGGGACCCAGTGGACAAGGACAGACTCAACAACCACTGGGTCACCATCGATATTTCCTCTCTTGCCCTTTGGGCTTTTGCTCAGCTCTCAGGCCATGCCTGCTCCGTCTCTGACTCTCCCTCTCCCTCTCAGACCTGGCCCTGTAAACATCCTAACCCTGCTTCCCTGGCTAACTTCTTTTTCATCCTTGAGATCTTATCCTAGTCATCACGTTTTCCAGGAGGCCTTCTCTGGCCCCTCAGACCAGCCCACCATGTGCCCCTTGGCTGCAGACAATTCCTCTTTCATTATCCTCACGCGCTTTGCGATTGGGGCCTGGTGGGACAGCCTGCTGAGCTGTTCATTCTTGGATGTTCTGTTGTTCCATTTCTGCATTTTTACCAAGTGCCTGGCTTTCTATTCCTTTGCTGTGGGGATTTTTCCAGAGGGAAAGTGGAAGCTGAAGGAAGATGTTGCTCTTCATGTAAAACACCCAGTCCTCTGCAGGCAGGGCAAACGGAGAGAGCCCTTCCTTCAATGGCAGGAAGACAGAGGAGAGAAGTTCTCAAGGCGGACGACGGTAGACAGATGCTGAGCTTAGCAGAGACCAGACAGAAATGTAGCCAAGGGTTAGTGGAATGCTTTTCCCCTGAACACATTTGCTAAAAATTCAGCCTTTTAAACAATTTTTTTTTTTTTTTTTTTGAGTAGGTGTCTTGCTCTGTCACGCAGACTGGAATACAGTGACACAATCGTGGCTCACTGGAGCCTCAAACTCCTGGCCTCAAGAGATCCTCCCACCTTGACCTCCCAAAGTGCTGGGCTTTTTAACAATTTTAAGTCATATGTTGACATGGCTTCTGTTAAGAATATGACAGATGATAGAGGAAATAAGTTGAACAAGAAGTACCCAGTCTCCTATTAGAAGCTGGACAAGAGTACCCACTCCGCTATCATCCAAGAGTGGCTCAGGCCCTATTCTGCGGACCACTGCCTCCCCTCCCTGGATAGAGCCTGCCTGTGTCTCCAACAGAAGCATGCCTAGGGAGCTGTGAATAGCCCTCAGAGAGATGGCCAAGGTGTGCACCTGAGGAAGCCAGGGCCTTGTCATGGACTTTCCAGCTCAGGTGGAGATTCATATGCCCACAGGTCACATTGACACAGCAGAACACGCTGAGCTGCCTCACATCTTGGCCTGCTTGCCCATCTGGAGACTGAGGTAAAATAGAGATGTTGGCAGCAGCTATGATGGACCAGAAACCGGAGGCCCTTCCTGTGTTTTCAGAATCCTCGTGAAGGCCCTGGGCTTCTGGTGCAAACCTAGGAGTTGGAATTTCCTGCTGCCCTGGCAGGATGAAAGCTTAGAGTCAGCTTTGACTTAAAGAAAACAAACAAAAGTGTGTATTTTTGCACAGGAATTGTTGACTGAGGTTCATGCCCACACGATTTGTTTAACGTCTGACTTTTCCAAGTCCCTGACAGCCAAGACTGCCTGAACTCATGGCCCAACGCATAGTAAGTGCTCGGTCAATATTTGCTGAGTCAAGTGAATGGGTAGTTTTGGAAGTCAAATCTTGGAAGAGCATTTCTCTATTTCCTCCAGGCAGACCCTGCAGGTGTCAGCTCCAGGAGGTATTTGTCCTGACAGTCCCCTAAACCCTGCTGACACATGAGCAGACACTGCACAACTGCACTGGCGGTTTCTGTCTAGGCAGGCACTCCCTCTGTGGTGAGAAATACCTCTGAAGTTGCCTAGCATCTTGGGGCTCCTTGCCCATCTTTTCAATTTTCAAGTGCCCCAAGCTATTGTGAATGTGTTCAATGTTTATATTCCAAGCAGCTTGAATCTATGCCTTGCAAAAATGCAAGTTGGAAAGTTAATTCATTCCTTTATGTCAAGGTAATTGCAATTTCACCCTAATCCTCTCTTGTCAAAGACATTTCTACAATGCAGGGAGTTATCTTTTACAAGAGACACTTCAAGGTGATTTAATAAGAACACTTGCTATGAGTCACAGTTTCCCTGTAGTCATCTACTCTTCAGCTTGGGAGAACAGGGCTTCAAGTACAGAAGAGAGAAGGCATTCGGCTAGTCACATAACCCACTTACACACTCTCAGTCAAACGTACACCTTCAAGAGAAAAAGAAAGCCCTAATGAGCACTTGTGGTAACTAAGGTGCTAAACGAGATCTTTCAAAGCAATGCTATTTTTGTTTGTTTGCTTTAGGGCAAGCTATATTCACTCAGTGCTTTGAAACTTAAGACACGTATGAATTTCACGACTGTGGACAAAGAGGAAATTTGATACGGAGATTAATTATTAATTCAACATTTACTGAGCCCCTACTCTGAGCTGTGCTGGGGACTTGGCTGCAACAGCACACAGGCGTGCCTGCCAGCCGCCCTCGCCAAGCTAGTGGTCCAGCAGGACTGCAGATGTTAAACAAATAACAAAGGCCAAAGGTCTCTCTTTCTCTGTCTGTGTCTCTTTTAAATGCAAAACTATAAATTTATTTTATATACTCCTTTTTACTTCATCTGTGTGACAAAAGGAATACAGATGGATTTTTTAATGTAACCAAATTCCCATCTCACTGCACAGTAGGAAAAAGTGGACCCACTCTTCAAGGTTTCTAGTTCTCCCCTCACAGTGGAGCGCATCAAAAGGCAGAGGACATTGGCTGGGACGTGACCAAGTTTCAGGCAATTTGGGTGTGAAAGGCCAGCAGGCAGCTTTATCTTGAAGAGACTGTTCAGCTCCACAGGGTGACAGATTCTCCCACCAACCATGCCTCTGTCAGCCTCAGTCCAAGAGAAAATTGAACTAAATAAGAGAGGTCTCAGTGGAAATTATACTGGAAAGACTCACCATAATGGCTCCCTGAAAAAAATACATAAACAAAACACACTTTTCCATCCAAATTAAACAATTAGGTCAAGAGGGCAACTTTGCCAAGTGCCACTTACTCCCACCTCCAGCTGGAATTTTCTGGGCATGCCAGCACTGGTGTTACTTGCTGTAGGCAGATTCTCTACCCATACTTACAAAAACCCACACCAGCTACTTCTGATGAAGTTCTTAGCGTGCCTCTTTCAACTGGATTTCTAAACAAGGAACAATGTAATTGGCAGGTAATAACAGGTTAACAGGATTGTCTTAACAGATACTGGTACCTTTTCAGTTCAGACTTTCACCAGCCAAGAGGTTCTATACAGAAGATCCACACATCGGAGCCATGTGATGAGAGGCCAAAACACTGGAAAGCTGTAACCCTGAATGAAGGAGTCAGGTTTGCATATTGATCTGAAAAAAAATTGCTATTCTTATCCCTGTGTGGCATCATGCTTTGAACATGATCATTTAAGATGCTACTTGGAGTGTAGCCATCTTGAACCCTTGGTGAAATAAAATGGGATAGAAAGGAATAAAATTGTTGGAGGCTTTAACTACTGCTCCACACTTTTGAAAGTTAGAAAAACAAAGAGCAACAGCAGCTGCCTCTGTGTTGGTAATCGTATTTTCCACCAGCAACTGGCAGCCTTTGGTTGGAGCCAATCCTTTGCCTTAATAGAGGATCTAAGCTGCCAAGAGAAGGTCCTCATGTTCAGATAGAGCAACAGAGTGGAGCATTTGAAATGAGGAGCTTCACACCAGTCCCCTGTGGGTCTGAGTGCCTGAGGCTCCCTGCAACGAGTGCACACAGTCATTATGCTGCTCCACAGAAAGAGATGGGAGCTGATGGCTCCTTCCCTGATGACCCGTGTAAGAGCTAATGATCCTACCGGAAATGCAAAACAAAACAAAACACTAGTGGTGTAATTTCAACACAGTGACAAAAGCTTAAGCTGAGGTTGCCACAAAAGGTTGTGGGAAGGGGTGTGGAGTATAGGCATGGGTGCAGCCAGGGCTGAGAACAACTAGATTAGCTGAAAACAGCTGCTTTTCTTCCCCAAAATATATGGGTGAATAATGCACCCTGTTTTCCAGAGGGATAATGCAAACAAGTGCTCTGTCAAGGTAATTTTTGTATCCTATACGGATGGCGGGGCCATATGGGGAACCACAGCTGTGGAGTGGGGATGTAGTATTGCTTGGAGACAGATGTGTGGGTCCCAAAGCAGATGTCAATGCTCAAAATTAATAGGAATGGGGGAGCCATGCCTAGATCTTTGCTCTGAGATATAGTCATAGTACCCAAAAAGGAAGTTCCAGTAGTGGAAAAGGTAGACTTAGAGCTGGGCTGTCTGAAGGGAAGGCAGGGAATGGCTTCTGCACCAGCAGGAAGCCAGTTTCCACCTTGCGTATCCAGTGAGGTTGCCACAGGGCATGACCTTCGTTCCTGGGGTGCTCTGCCCTCAGCTCATTGGGTGTCTGTGGTGCTCAGTGGCTAGAGTTTGGTTCTGTGTATGACAGGCAACTTGGAGGGGGAAATGGACTTCAGTTCAACCAACATGAGTGTATATTCACTGGGTATCAGGTACTGGGATTTCAAAAAACGGGACATTGATATAACACACTGATAATGGAGCCAAAATCTAAACCACTCTGGAAAATCCAGGGTGACCACTGTACTTAAGTGCCACAAATAGCTATTTTGCATAATCAAAGCTTTGGGCTTGAAGGCTTTGTTCATGCTTACGGTGCTCACTCATGACCTTTCTCAGGAATTCGTGCTGCCATATGTTGGAGATTTACCTGTATTAGATTTTCACACGCATGAGACTCGATCCTTGGCTTCAACTCAGCAAATGTCTATCTCTCTAGGGCTTCCTATCCAAATCTTTCCAGTCCTTTCAAATGCCTGTCTGGATGAGAACAATTTTGGACTTTCAAAACAGAAGCTAAGAAAGGCCTAGTGAGCCCCAGTAGTCTGATTGCATCCTGTGCTCATTTGCATTCTACTCGGACTTTCTGCCATAGCAATCTGTTTGTTGTAACCCAACCATACTTCTAGCAAAAGGTAACATTTGGGGACCCTGCTCTAACAAATTTAGAGTAACCCAATTCCATGTTTTCTGCACTGAGCAACATATACAACTCGCACCTTGAAAATTATGCTGAATCTCAGTTACTGAGTCACATCTGTCCGAGATTAGCAGCCCCGAGGGCTGGGATGCTTCATGCTAGTTGCGTATTAGAATCACCTGAGAAGCTTGAAAAAGTGCTGGTACCTGGCACCTCACCACCAAAGATTCTAATTTAATTATTCTTGGTCGGGACAATGTTTTCTTTTAATCTTTGCTAGGCTTCATAACATTACTGCTAATCACTTTTAGAGAGTGAGTGCTTATAAACAAACTCCAGCCTGGCTTACTACAGCCCCTGTGTTTCCTCCTTGATGCCATTTAGCAATGACCCATAGACTTTTGATGACTGGACATCTTTAGTTCTCTAGATGGAAATCTGAAGATGAAGGAGACCTTCTGTGCCAAATAGAAGCCTGCTACTTTTAGTGAAACTAATATCTGCCATCTGGTCTTCATGAAATAATTCTGAGGTTTCTAAGAATTTCCCACAACACTGAAGATCGGTGGCTTAGAGTTTATTGACCCCCAAAGAGAAGGGTATGTTTTACTGTGAGATACAGTTGTCCTTGCCATTTTCCAGATATTACCCACTGTCTTTGCATTGAATTACCTTAAAAGTATTGACTCATAGAAGCAACCCATATGGTTAAATCCAACTGTAATCCAAAGGCCTTGGTCATCAACAAGGTTTTCTCCAACTATAGAAAAATCTGCTCCCCAAATTTGCCACATTCTCATTCTCTCCATCTAACAAAAAAGAAACAAACTCTCCATTGTCTGGCCTACTTGGATCTTTTTATCTCAAAGAACTAAAAAAAAAATGCTTTTGTTGGCTTGGCATGGTGACTCATGCCTGTAATCCCAGCACTTTGGGAGGCCAAGGCAGGAGGATCACTTGAGTCCAGGATTTCGAGACCAGTCCGGGGAACATGGCAAAACATCATCTCTACAAAAAAAAAAAAAAAAAAAAAAAAAAAAGCCAGGAATGGTGGTGCACACCTACAGTATCACCTGAGTCTGGGAGATTGAGAGTACAGTGAGCCAAGATCGCACCATTATACTCTAGCCTGGGTGATAGAGTGAGACCATGTCTCAAACAAACAAACAACAACAATAAAAACCAAAAAACCAAAACCAGCTCATTTTGAGAATTGGGGGAAATAAATGATGAAGACTGGATTCATTTTAGACTCACTTCTGGTTCCTCAGTGAACTTGGAATGTACGCCATTCTTGATATTTATAATTAATCCTAAGAAAGAGGGAAGTCAAAGATTGCTGGATTTTTCTCTCTCCATGCCATTTAGGAATATCTCAAGACTCTTTCCACTGGAGTTAAAAAACATCAGGTCCTAGTTCTGAGTTACTTCTGATACTGAGGTGTTCCTCCTAGATTTTCAATACATTTTGTTTACATCTCTACATGTTTCATTATCTTATTTTTGTTAGCTGGGTTTGTTTCCTGTCTGCCTCCCATGAGGTCCTTCAGGGCTGAGGCTGAATCTTTTCTCCTAAATGCACCCAGTCTGACCCAGAGTCGGTACTCAAATGTGTGACTATAAATGAACGCCCAAGTGAATGATGTATCAGCTCCCCCCAAAGCTAGCTGCAAGGAGCCTAGCTGGAGGACAAGAGGGAAAGGCCATGGCCACAAGGGAGTACCATGCGCGGAGCCTGGACTACAGAGATTTATTGCTAAGACTTATGCTTTTGCCTCCATTTGCCCACTGTTGTTTTGTCAGTCAATATCTGTAGTTGTTGAATAACATTCATTTATACATTATTTAGTAGGTGTAATCAGTCAAAGTCCCCATGATCATGGCCCTGCTTTTAAAACTTGCCTCTTATCTGTAAACACATTTCCTGAGCTGCTTTATCTTTTCATCTTGTCTAGGTGATCTATAGCAATATCCCAGAACCTGCCTATTTTTTAAAATCCCCTGATGGATTATAAATAGCCTCTTCTAAACCTCCCCAAAGCTTTGACGGCAATTCCTGCTTTCTAAATTACTATCCACCTCTTGCTCTGCACTCAGACCCCTTCAGGAGGCTGTCCTCCTTCCCCAGGGCAGACACAAAAGCCTTCTACACTTCCCTGGCTTCGTGCTAAAGGAACACTATGGCAACGACCAATGTTTGGAACGATTGCAGCAGAACACACACATCACTCACTGCTTCAAATGCCTAATAGCGGTGATTAAAGAAGAGAAATCTGGCATAAAAGAATGGCGGGAAAAGAAAGCAAATGAGAGAGAACAATGAGTGACAGGAGAAAAGGAAGGAGTGAGGAGAGACCTGAGGGAAACCTAGGAAAACAGAAATGAAGACAAGAAGGGAAAAGGGAACAATGGGGAACACGGTGCACCCTGGCCTGCTTTCTTTGACCTTAGGCCCTGCACATTTGCTAAAACACCCAAGTCTGTCAAACCACCACTGAAGCAAATGCTGTTAGAAGAGGCAACGTGGCTGGAAAGAACTCGGTGCTCTGTGATGCCCCATGGATCCTTTTTATTCCACAGATAAGAGAGAGAAAAAGCCCCATTGCCTAGCTTCCTAGATTGCGGAGAAACTGCTGGGCACATGGTGGATCCTGGGACCTACTGTTCTCAAGAACTTGCTGTAATGGGCACCTTGGATGTATACTTAGGAAGGATTGTGTTTCCAAGACACTTCCTCCTCCACTCAAAATTTATTCACACTTGTAAACAGGAATCATCTCCTACCCAAACCCCCATGACCATCTCTCAGGCCAGAGTTGAGCAGCCAGGTGGCCCTTCTCTGAGCTTGACTCTTTCTGTGTATTAATTTTCAATTTCAAGTCACAACCTAATCCATTAAGAAGCACTTATTCTCAGCAAACCTCTTGAGCAAGCTCTCATTTGCTATTTCTCAGTATAAACTCATTCCTACCTTCCGGTTCAGTGTTGACACTAAATTTGGCCCAGTGGCTCAGCACCCACCTTCATCCCTGCATCAATCTCCAATTTGTTTTCTCACGCCTCCACACCATCAGAATCAGCCTCGGCTTTTCTGAATCCCCATGGGGCTTAGCAGATGGGGTGGCACTTCATAAACCCAGTCTATGCAAAGCTGTTAGCAAAAATGCACAGAGGGCAGCCCCTTGGCCTTCTATGGATATGCTCTGAGCTGCTCCAAAGGTATCCTTAAACATGGTATTATTTTGAGTCTCTAAATAGTTAAGCCTTCTCTAAAATTTATGCCCCTTGCCATCCCTGCAAGTGGGTAAACCCCGCTGGTTTTGAGTGAACATCCTTTAAAAAAAAAAAACTCCATTTCTTAGGATTCAAATCTATATGATTGAAGGACACAGAAATGTGCAAACATGTTCCCAAAGGCTTGATGCTGTGTAATCGTAGGCCCCTCTTCCCTGGAGCTAATCTGTATTGTGAGTTTACCATGTTCCAGGCATTTTGCTGATTTTCAGGCATTATCTCATTTGATCCACCCCCAAACTCCAGAATGATCTTTAAAACAGAAGTCAGATGATGACGCTTCTCAGCACAGAACTCTCCAGTGGCTGTCTCACTCAGAGGAAAAGTAAAATCCCTACTGCGGGCTGTCATGAGGCCCCTGTGAGCTCTCCAGTTGTGTTTTCTAGAGAATCACCTTTCAGTTCTGCGCTCTAGCTTGTCTTGCTGTTCCTCTCACTTGTCAACTAACTCCCCTCTCTCCCCTAATGCTTGTCTTTTTTACTCTCAAATGTCATCTTCTCAGGGAGAAGATGGCTGCCCAATGTACATTGTACCCCAACTCCACCCTACATCCCATTCGCTGCTCACATTCTCTTCATTGCACCCCCACTGTCAACCTGCTACATATTTGTTTACCGTCTCCGCCAACTAGAAAGTAGCTGGAGAAGGACAGGACTTTTATTCACTTTAAATCCCCAGGACCTACAAGAATGGTGTTTTCAATAAAACATTTTTTAGTAAATAAATGCATTAAAGTATTCTTCTTATCTCCATTTTACAGTTGAGAAACAGGTTTAGGGAGGTTAACTAAGGTCTTAGAGCCAGTAAGTACAAATAGTACTATGGGTTCACCAACCGCTATTCCCAAGTTCAAAATGCCTTTTTGGGAAATGTTTTTGCCACGATCATTCAGTTGGGGGTGATTTGACCAAAATGGGAAGCTGAGATGGAACAAGATGAACAAGAAATCACCGGGAAGCTGGGTCTGGAGTCTGCTATGCACACTCACACTCCTCCAAACTTACTCCAGACTCACTCATGTAGGTTCTCCTCACCTCACTCTTGACATTGACCAAATTCAATCCTTTATTAAATATACACCATAGCATTAAAGTGCAAGACAGATAAGATCACATAAATTTTTCAACATTTTGGGGAACAATGTGACACTGCTATTAATATTTGTAAGTATCTTGGAACCATTTACTAGATGAAATGTTTGTGTAAGGGAAAAGATTATATAAAATGACACAAATCAACTTCAAATACACTAGTCTGTAAACTCCTAGAGGGTAGATACTGTGCTATATTCTCCCTGATTAGCACCACAAATGACCTATAGTCGGAATTCGATAAATGTTATTGAATTGATAAATATCTTTGGAAACAAAATTTTAGTCTGTAAGAGCAGATTTGGATGGTGGCATCTTTTCTGAGCCAGGCAATGACACACAGTTGTATGAAAACAGTGCCAGGGGAGGGTCAGCTACATCTGAAAGAAAGTCATAATCCCAATGGAAAGTTTTACAAATGAAGTATATAGTTGCATGGAATATCCTGTTATAAGAGCAGAATCTGCCACCTCAGTGCTGGGAGGGAATATGTGTTGTTGGAATGTATCCTCCAAACAGCCAGTCAGGAGGTGGGTTGCTCTCCAGCCATTAAAAACATCCCAGAGGCCAGGCACGGTGGCTCCCACCCAGAATCCTAACACTTTGGGAGGCTGAGGTGGGCAGGTCACTTGAGGTCAGGAGTTTGAGACCAAGCCTGGCCAGCATGGTGAAACCCTGTATTACAACCCCATCTGTACTAAAAATACAAAATTTATCCAGGTGTGGTGGTGGGTGCCTATAGTCTCAGCTACTCAAGAGACTGAGGCAGGAGAATTGCTTGAACCAGGGAGGCAGAGGTTGTAATGAGTTGAGATCATGCCATTGCACTCCAGCCTGGGCAAAAGAATGAGACCCTGTCTCAAAAACAAAAATAAAAACAAAACAATAACAACAACAAAACCATCCCCAAGGGAAAGACAAATGGCCATGATTTACAAACCAGAAAGTTGAATTGGTGAAGCCATAAACAGGCAGTCTAAAAAAAATTCCAGCTGAGACTTTTCCTCTATATAATCTCTTCTTTTTGCCTCATGCAGGCCTCAAAGCTCTGCCGTATTTCCCTTCAGCGGGGAAAGTGAAGCCCCACTGAGGAACAAAATTTCCACAAGTGCCCCTGCTTCCTTGGGTTTGTCCAGCTGTCTGGGATATCAGGAAGTGTCTTCAGGTATCCAAAAACTTTTGGTTCAAGAAACAATATAATTCCTTATCCAACCACCAAACTCCTAATGGGAGGAAGGCCAGTCTTCAAAGTGGACAGCCATCCAGATGACATTCTAGATTCCGCCTACTGACATGGCAACACAGGGAACCTCTACTTGAGTGAGTGTAGGACATCGTGACTAGCTTCCAATGAACACAATATGGCAAAAGTGATGGGATGTTATTTCCATGATTAGGTTATAAAAGACTATGACTTTGACTTGCACCTTGCTAGCAGACTTTTTTTTTTTTTTTTTTTTGAGATAGAGTCTTGCTCTGTCACCAGGCTGGAATGCAGTGGCATGATCTCGGCTCACTGCAACCTCTATCTCCTAGGTTCAAGTGATTCTCCTGCCTCAGCCTCCCAAGAAGCTGGGACTACAGGCGGGTACCACCACACACACCCAATTTTTATATTTTTAGCAGAAACGGGGTTTCACCATGTTGGCTAGGATGGTCTCCATCTCTTGACCTCGTTATCTGCCCACCTCAGCCTCCCAAAGTACTGAGATTACAGGTGTGAGCCACCACGCCCGGCCAGCAGACTCTCTTTCTTACTGGCTTTAATAAAGCAATCTGGCAGTTTGGGAAGCCCAGGTGGCAAGAAACTGAGGGTGTCCTTCAGCCAACTGCCAGCAAGGAACTGGGGCCCTCAATCCAGCATCCCATGAAGAAAACTGAATCCTGCCAACAATCACTAAGTGAACTTGGAAACACCATGCCCCAGTTAAACCTTGAGATTACCTGGCCAGTATCTTGGTTGCATCCATGGGAGAGGCCCTGAGCTGCAAGATGTAGCCAAGCCATATCTAGATTACACAGAAACTGTGACATAATAAATATGTATTGTTTTAAGCTGCTAGCTTTTGAGGGCAATTTGTTACACAGCAATAGATAACACAATATATTAAAAATGTAATGAAAACTTAGTGAGATACACATGCAAAGATTAGTGTTAAATGTGTCCAAAGCTTGGGATCAT
This sequence comes from Piliocolobus tephrosceles, assembly GCF_002776525.5. Lineage (NCBI taxonomy): Eukaryota > Metazoa > Chordata > Mammalia > Primates > Cercopithecidae > Piliocolobus > Piliocolobus tephrosceles. The sequence continues at coordinate 59,653,503 of NC_045447.1, read as the reverse complement.
AGGATACTTAACAGTAGATACTCTCTGGAGGAGAAGTATGGGATCCTACTTCACAATGCAAAGTTGTTCATGCTATTCCAACCTCCACCCCCACTATAGCTGCCCATTTATCCACTAAATCAAGCACAAGTTCCTTACCCTAGCAACAAGGTCTGACATCATGTGGCCTCTGCCTATTTCTTCAATTTTATCTCCTGCTTTCCTACCACTTGCACTCCATCTTTAAGTCACACCAAACTACATGTAGTTGCCCCAAATACTGTATGCTTTTCCCTTTGTCCATACTATTCCCTCTGCCTAGAATGCCTTCCTATACGGGTTCGGTTACAAGCATCTTTGGTGCTCTGTAGAACTCCATTCAAATCCTACACTGTCCTCTCAACTCTCTTATACCACATGTCCACCTGTCTCATAACCTTTGGTTTCTTTGTCTAATACCTCTCTAGCTGTAAGCTCTGTATTGAGCCTCTTCTTCAACTTGGGATCCTCAGAGCTAGTTCGCAGTCTGGCTAATCACTTCAGTCAACAACTAACGAAAGAATAACTGTGGGATGGACCTGCCAGGAGGAGAAACAATTATTTATGGGCTTAACTGTAATTTATACCACACTATTGAAATAATAGGTAGTATACAACAAAAGGACCTACATTCAGGAAGCACACAAAACCAAAAGCCACATGGAAGAATGAAAAAGCACATCTGCCAAACAGCAGGCATATTTGTCACAATGGAGGATTACATTTCATCCTAAGTTTGCCATCAGACAAGCAAGAAAATTTCAAGGAATTATGAGTTTGCCTACACCTCCCAATTGGGTTCATCCTCAAAATTCCTCCATTAAAACAAAAGAAAGGCTTCCACATGGTTTGTCAAAAGTATTCAGGTTTCCATCCTATATATCAGTTCTCCTCACCTTCCTGGTGTATCAAATCAGTTCAAAGAGAAAGAGGAGGGGATTTGAAAATGAATATCTTATTTTTATGCCCTTCAGGAAATCTGCCTCCCTCCCCATTTGTTATAAACTACAATTGACAAACTGACCCAGAGTTAAATCAACTTAGGGATCACTCAAGGAGTGAAACCAATCACATTTCACATAAAGAAATGCTCAGAGAAGGCAAAAATTATACTTTATCAGAGAAAATGTCTTTCTTACAAAGTATAGACATCAAGTGGAGATGTTTGGTGATCCTTTTAAAACACCTTTAAATCAGAAGTAACTTAGCATGGATGCCCTTCATTTTGAAGAAAGAGAAAATATTTGATGATTTGATGATTCATCAAAAGTTTGTTTCTATGCAACAGGCTTATTGTTGTGAGGGATTTCAATGCAAAATTAATAATCAGCCTTGGAAAAGAAATGCCTTGAATCCTATAAAACTAGGATGACTTAAAAAGTTCTATTCCTGCTCAATCAACTTACTGAAAATCACCAGCATCTTTGATCTACAGAAGGGAATATTTCCAAAAGCTAAGCGAAAATCTCTCTTTCTTTAGGTCATAAATCAACTCTGTAATCAAGACTATGGAGAATCCTTACAGGGCAGATGGCTTTGAATTTTATAAATCGGTTAGGTGTGGGGACATGATCAATAGTTCAATGATTTGACTAAGTAAAATGTGCTGAAAAAAATCACCTGTAGGGAGGTCTTGGATGAATCTGCACAAACATTCTTGAACCTGAAAATTCAAACTGTGAGTCATATTGAGACTAACAAAGTTAATATATGCCACCAAAGGAGAAGGCCATATCATCTCAGGGAAACAATTTTTGACTGTGGTTAGTAAGTATGTAGGAAATAATGCATTCGTTGAAGGGTAAAACTGGCGGTAGGCTTATGATGGCAATGGGCAGTGCCAGCAGTGGCTGTGGCATCCTGGAGCAGGAAGATTTGGTGTAGTTCTAGTGCAGCACAGGCCAGAGTGATGATTCTGACATTTGGGATGCTACAGCACTGATAAAAGTGGATAATAAAGCTGTAGCTTCATTTAAACAGGCTCTAAAGATTGATGACATTTGCGACATTTCAGATAAACCAAAAAGCATGCCTAGTAGAAAACCTACTAAGAAGAATAAAAGCCAAGAAAAGAACACTGCAACTTTCTTGAAGTAGTAGAAAGTTCGGGACAAATGTTCTGCCATTTGGTCAGAAGACAGCTGCATTTACCCAGCTACCATTGCTTCAATTGATATGAAGAGAGAAAGCTGTGTTGTGGTTTACACTGGATATGGAAATAGAGAGGAGCAGATCTGTCTGATCTACTTTCTTCAACCTCTGTAGCTAATAATATAGGACAGAATGCTCAAGAGAATGAAAACAAAAGTCAAGATTCAGTGCTACTCCGTGGAATTCTGGGACCAGGAAAGCCAGGTCAGGTCTAAAATTCAATAGCCCACCACCCACACCACCCCACTTCCTATCATGCTTGCTGCCTCCGTTTCCTTCTGGGCCACCAAAACTTCCCCTACCACCTCCCACATGTCTAGATTTTCTTTATGGTATTAATGCTTTAGGAAGTGTGCTAATCTCTTGGTCCATGAGTGGCTAGCATACTGGCTATTATACAGGGTTGAGGCAAAATTAAAAAGAGAGAGGGTGCTCACATTCCAATTAATGAGTAAATATGCCATTATTATAAAAGTGAATCTTACTTTTGTAAAACTTTATGGTTTGTGGCAAACAAATGTTTTTGAATATTTTTAAATTTAAAATGTTTAAAAGTTGAAAAGGGTTAATGTAAAACAGTATTAAAGACATTTTGATACTAGAACTATTAGATAAAAGGTTGAGCTACATCCCTACTAGAATTCTCATGGTATCAAAGTATTACCTCACCAAAAACTTACTGGTTGGTTGGTTGTGTGGAAAAAATATACTTTTACAATAAAGAGTTCCTTAGGCTCTGATAACATTTTACATCACTAGTAGTCAGAAAAAAACAGACCCGTTTTCTGATCTGTGATGCAGTATGACCTATGCATACTGCACTGTACACTCTATGACCTATGAAGTGCTCTGGCAAAAAACTTTAACTGAAATTTAGTCAAGCCTTTAGATCTAATTTCCTGTTTGCAGGAAATGCTGGGGATAGAGCAACAAGTTAAATGACACCACTAAAGAAATGATCAGACAGATCCAGAATATAGAATGTTGTAGAAGATAACTGGCCTCATTGTTTCAAAATATCAGTGTTGAAAAAAAAAAAAAAAAGTGGAAAGGGTAACTCTTCTAAAGTTACTTAAGAGACATCATAACCTAATGCAATGTGGAATCTTTGATTAAACCTAAGGGGCTGAGAAAATTTGAATATGGACTAGATTTTGAATATTAGACCATTATTGCTAATTGTATGAGCTGTGAGAAGGATGTTGTAGTTTATAAAAGAATGCCTTCATTTGCATACTCATTTAGAAATGAGGTGTTATAGTGTCCCTTAAAATGTTTTCAAATGGTTTTGCAAAATGTGCATGAAGCCTATACGGCAAAATGTTAATGAATCTAACTGGTGTGTATGTGGGTGTTCAATGTGCTATTTTTTTCTATTTTCTGTACGTTTAAAAGTATATATACATATTTTTAAATTAAAAAGGCAACACTGAAACAGAATAAACAGTTTTCTTATACTAGAATTGCTACAAATTTGATTATGTAAAAGAAACTTGAAAAATTTATACTTGGTGTGGGTTTGCTGAATCAGGACAGACTAAAGCTTTCAGTGCCAATAGTTGTCTTCCTCAGAGAAAATGTGACTGGTGCATTCTTCTGGTTTACTTTTATCCAGATTGAGTTGCATTTGATTTGACTCTTTCTTATATACAGTGCTTTAGAGAACTTCTTCATCTTTCTTTATTGATAACTTACCAGACAACCTAACAGGGAACTCCATCTGCTGTCCAGGCAGCCATCAACACATAGAAAGCCTGACGAGAATCACTCAGGGACCAAAACATTCCATGCCACCAGTGTATAACCTTGTCCTTCATACACTCCCAACCCAGCCTCAGGAATCCTGGCCATAAGGGAAAATCAGCCAAATGCTGGAACTGAGAATGTGGGTTTGCTCTAAGTAAGTAAAGGCACAGCTCTAAGTTCTTTGTAGTGCTCCACTACACAGTGTTTCCTACAACTCCCTGATAAGAATTACCTGAAGCATGTGTGTTAAGCTTGCAGCTTTCTAGGCACAGCCCCCAGAGTCTGGGTCAGAAAGCCTGGAATGGAGACAGCCCTCAGGAATCTACATTTGCGACAAGGAAAACAGAATCCTGATAGCTAAAAATGCCAAAAGATTGTTGCTAGGATGGTAACCCCTAAACATAGCTGCACACTAGAATCAGCAGAGGAACGTTCACAATTCAGTAGGACTTACTGAATAAGGATCCCTGGCAGTGGGAACCAGGACTTTGTTTTTTACACTCCCACCTTGACTGCATATTAGAATAATCTGGGGAGCATTTGAAAATACCAGTATTCACGGCCTCATGCAAAACAACTGACTCAGAACCTCTCACAGAGGAGTAGTTTGTAAAAGCTCCTTAGGTGATGAAAACAGACCACAGTTCAGCATATGGAAAACACTGAATTAAGTGTTTTAAGATGAAGCTGGGGTCATCAGCTTTTAATCTTTATTCTCCAAACCAGAGCAGCAAAAAGCAACTATACATCGACTTTGGGGCACACATGGCTGGGCTGGTGTTCCAGGCTGCTCCCTGTGCATAACTTTAAATTGAACCATTGATTCAGGTCTCTCTAAAAAGCCTGTGAAATTCAGATCAAATTAGAAAGTGTCCCTTCTGTAATGGGAATAAGGAGGCTGGGAGCCCAGAAACGGTGTTCAGTCTGTCTCCCAGTTAAGGATTTCCATATAGCTTCAAAGAAGTTCTAACTACATGATGACATTGTTGCTCAGGAGTGAAGAGATTCTACTACCAGCAAAATGGAAAGGAAATACTCCACACACAGCAGCTACATTTTCACAAGGTCCTCAGGATAATGGTCAGCACATAGTAGGCACTCAGTAAATATCTCATTAATGACTCCCATTACCATGGATAAAGCATGAGTCTTTTAAGATGTGTCACTGTGGATTTGTCTCCAACTTCTGAAGAAATTGCCACCATAGTCATCATCATAAATTATGATACTATGAATAACTGTACTATGAATAACTGGAACTAGTAGCAAATTGGTTTAATGTGGGCCAAATAAGTTCTGCTTAGATATTTAAATAGACTTTAAACATTCTGAAGGATGGAGATTTCAAAGCTGGCACCTTCCTATCTGTGGGGCATAAAAATGGTTCCCCAAAGATGACTACTTTTTAGTCCCTAGAACCTGTGAATATGTTACAGTACCTGGCAAATGAGCAAAGTTAAGGATTTTGAGCTAGGGAAATGTTCCTAGATTATCTGGGTGGTCCCAAGGTAACTGAAGTTTCAGTTGAAGATGAAAGAAAGACTGGACGTGGTGGCTCATGGCCTGCAATCCCAGCACTTTGGAAGGCCAAGGCAGGAGAATGGTTTGAGGCCAGAAGTTCAAGACCAGCTTGGGTAACATAGCAAGACCCTGTATCTACAAAAAATAAATTAGCAGGGAATGGTGGTACATGCTTATAGTCCCAGCTACTAGGAAGGCTGAGGTGGGAGGATTGCTTGAGTCCAGGGATTCAAGACTATAGGGAGCTATGATCATGCCACTGCATTCTAACCTGGGTGACAGAGCGAGACCCTGCCTCAGAAGAAAAAAAAAAAAAATGACGGAAGACAGACACAGTTCAGAGTCAGAGAGAGTGGAAGAAGCTATGTTTCTAGCTTTGAAGATAGAGGAAGGGGCCATGAACCAAGGAATGCAGGTGGCCTCTAGAAGATGAGAAAGGTAGAGAAATGGATTCTCCCCCTGGAAAAGACACTGGAAGAAACGCAGCCTTGTTGACAGTTTGATTTTAACCCAGTGAAACTCAGTTTACACTTCTGACCCCTGAAGTTGTGAGATAATAAATTTGTGTTAAGCCACAATGTTTATGGCAATTTGTTACATGAATAGGAAACTAACATATCATACAATATTTAAGAGAAAAAAATAATTTGGAGAGTAATAGTGACTAAATTAGTTTTTCTTTGCATTTCAACATAGCAAAGGGCTACATTTGTATCCTCTATAAAATGATGTGGCCAGCCATATCCCTTTCAAAACTGTGGTGTGGCTTTTAAGAGTATAATGGTGAAACAAAGGTTACTGAGATGCTCGCTATAAATCAAATCACAGACTATACAATAACAATGGCCATTTCTATGTGGCATATGTTCCTTAAGAAAAAGTGACATCATTCTGAGGTCTTGTACATGGTGAATAAATCAGTAGAACGTCTGGCTAACCAAGATCACAACTTGGGCTTACTCCTGGTGAATGCCCAACCTTCTCTAGAGAATGGCTTCCCACACAAATACCACTCGCCAAAGTGGTAAGCCACTGCTGCGTAAAGATGACAGTGATGCTCATACTGTATACCCACACTTCTCCAGAAGGCACTACGCAACCATGTGTGAAAGGACATGCTCTCACACTGTCCTTCCTGTGATCCAGGACACCATTCATGACATGTTTGTATAGGCTCAGGAAGTGTGTAGTCGTGCCAGGGGGCAAACCAGTGGGTTCACAAGGGGCTTGACCCTATGACCTCAGTTTCACCAGTGTTACCTCTAATTGAGCTCATCAGGTGGAAATGTGTTCAACTCTTATCTGTTCTATGTGGCCCAGCTCTGAGTCAAGAGACCTGGCTCCCTTTCATTCTAATGGGCTGAAAACAGCTTTGAAAGAGCAGCAGTCAGTTACACAGCTGATGACTGCCCTGCAAGAATGTGCACCTGAGGAAGGGCAATAATCACAGCGGGCTGAAGACACTTGGGGCTGAATGGCAAACAGCACCAGTGTAATACTATATATTGGCAAAATTATCCACCAACAAGAGAATAGAGAATTCACTGAGAGAATTGTCTCATCAGACTCCAACAGCATCATAACTACCATTTATTAAGCACTTTACTGTGGACCAGGCACAGTGTGCTAAGTGTGCAACAAACTTCTAATTTTAACAATCGCCTTAAATAGAGGTCCATTGTTCATCTCATCTCACAAATAAGAAAACCAAAGTCTGGGAAAGTGTGCTGTTTTAAGGTTATATGGCTAGGAGTGACAGACCTGGCATTCAAAACCAAACCTTTCTGCCTCTAATGTTATACTACCTTTAATGTAGTAGCAGAATAAGACATACTTTTAAGGAAAGAGGCAGCAGAGAATTGGCATCAAGGTAGCAACCTACTTGCAAGCCAAGGAAGATATTTATTTACAGCCATTTATTTCATTGGTTCATCATTTTTTGAGCATTTGGTCTATGCTAGGAATTGTGCCCATACAACTTGGAATCACCAAAATATCAAAGGGTATCAGGTAGTAGGACTTGGAGACAGAGTGAGAACCTACAAAATTCCAGAACATGCTCTAACAGGAAGAGGACCTGCCAGCTGAGCAATTCTACCAGGACTTGGCAGCGGCAGCCAGAGTGACTCGGCAGGTGACAATGAAGAGGTAGCATCTCAAACAAAGGTGTCAGGTGTGAGGAAAACAAACACAACCTCAACGTGCAACAGGCTCAGGAAATGGGGCCAGAGACCCCAAATATGGAATGCGCCCTTGCATGCAGGACTTGGTTCAATACAAGCCTATTCACCTATTCAACTGATAGGCTAACACAAGGGCGGGGGTGAGGAAGGAAGGGCTGGCTTGGAGACCACATCAACTGCAAAGCCTCTTCAGCAACACTGATAACGCCCTTTAAACCCTGGATCCTGTGGGCCTACCCTTACTATGAGGGAGATTCTCAATTGTTACCACAAAACAGCAGCTGTCAAGGTTCAGAACACAATATCCCAAAATACGGCACCTTGGTACACTGAGTATTTTAAACTGAAGGAAACTGACAAAACTCAGAAGCAGAAAGATCACTCTTTTCCCCACATTTCTCCCATGAAGATTGATCATTTAAAAAATTTTCTGGGCTGGGCGTGGTGGCTCACACTTGTAATCCCAGCACTTTGGGAGGCTGAGGCAGGCAGATCACCTGAGGTCAGCAGTTCAAGACCAGCCTGGTCAACATGGTGAAACCCCATCTCTACCAAAGATACAAAAAATTAGCCGGGCATGGTGGCAGATGCCTGTAATCCCAGCTACTCAGAAGGCTGAGGTAGGAGAATCACTTGAATCCAGGAGGTGGAGGTTGCAGTGAGCCAAGATCAGGCCATTGGCACTCCAGCCTGGTCAACGAGGAGAGACTCCTCAAAAAAAAAAAAAAAAAAAAAAAAAATTCTGACTTACCTCACCTGAAAGGAGGTCAAAAAGATCTTCATTCCAAAGGAGTCCTGCCTTATACCCTGAGGCCAGAAGAATCTGAACAATCAGGCCTTGCTAAGTGCCCCCAGTTTATTACCATTATGTCATACCTCCTTTATGGATACTTCCGCATGGTTGTCCATTCATCAAAGTTAAGCATAAAAATGGAGCTTCCTCTGGGTCTCTTGGACCTTCATTTCTGATGGCTCCCATGTCACAGAAAACTCTGGTTCAATGAATCTGCTCTGCTTCTCTCTTGTTAATCTATTTTTAATATAGGGGTGTCAGCCATGAACCTTGCAATGGGTGAGGAAATATTTTTTTCTACCCTACACAGCCCAACCAAACACCTTTTATCATATGCATGGTAAGTGCATATGATAAAAGTGATGGAAAGAGAAATCTGAAGGTACACTTTCAGTTCCACATGTCCCAAAGTGTTTTCCTCCAAGCTACAGTGACCACATGCCCTGATTTGCCAAAGACAGCTTTGATTTATTCATGTTGTCCTGGGATGATTATTAATAGTGTCCCATTTCCTTCTCAAAAGTATTCCAGTTTGCTAGATCTGATGGTATGGACCTGTACTCCCAACTACTTCTGAGACCAAGGTGGAAGGTTCACTTAAGCCTAGGAGTTCAAGGCCATAGCATGTTATGACGTGCCTGTGAATAGCTACTGAACTACAGCCCTGGCAACATAGAGAAATCCTGTATATATATAAAAAAAAAAAAAATCCAGTTTGGTCAAAAAGTTACATGATTAGCTAATCCAGAAACCCACTTCTAGAGATGGTAATAGCTGTGCTGTCCTTCTCTGAAACTGTGTTATCCAAACTATGTTATAAACCTTGAAGAATGAAATACAGTTTAAAAACTATTTTGATAAAGAAACATTATTTTAAATGCCAAACCGCTATTCCTATCTTGCATAACTACTATTGTGTTACATACGGTTTAGGAAATATTGCATTAAATAAAGTTAAACAAGTTTGACTATTGGTAGAACATGTGGCTTTCCAAAGATTTAATATTTTAGCATGTCATGAATTGCCAAGAGGGTCATATACTGGGCAATGTTTCCAAACTTAAATGCAAAACCATTTCTCATGAAATGTCAAAAGAAGTTCACGTTCCACAAAATGCTCCCACATTTTCATTTGATAAATACAGGTGTCTCGTATGTCTTAGACTTGTTCTAGGTCCTGGAATCAGCAGTGAACAAAACAAAGTTCTTAGCCTCAGGCACTTCTGTTCTAGTGGCGGAGACATCTAATAAACATAGAAACAAGCAAATATTGTAATTTGGAAAACAATGATTTATCCCCCAATTGATTTAAAGTCAAAACTCCCGACATCTAACAATTCTGAGGGATATTCATGAAGCAGCCTGTCTTCAGATATGAGTTGGCAATGATTTGTGTCTCTCAAAAGCTATCACTGGGCATCATGTTTCCTGAATGAAAGAAGCTTCCCTTAACAAGTTTCCCCCTTTGAACTGAGTGTGCTTCATTTGGCATTCTCATTAGTATAAATGTGCTTTTGGGGGGGGAGGTCTACCTTTATTTGGATTGTTTGTGGACCACATTCATATGTACCTTTAATTTAATGCTATTTCCTGTCCTAACTAAACTGAGGTGTTACTTAAAACAGTGTCCCTTTCAAAAGAGATGTTAATAGGTGCTTAGCACCCAGGGAATACATTCCAACAAATGAAGGGTTATACATTCTATGCCACACATCCCATCCCCTAGGGCTGGGGCGGTGAGAGACAAGAAAGTTCTTACACACACACACACACACACACACACACACACACTCCTACCCTCTGATTGGTTCTGTGCAGAATAGAGACTCACATTTAAATGAATAAGCCAAGTTAAAACTTTCTATCCTGGAACAAAGCAAAAGGAAAGCCTCTTTATGTTGCAGGGACTATAGATGCCACGGGCTGAGCCTGTCCCAGAGTTTCCCTCCACTGCTCAAAAACTAAGCCATCTTGCTGCGTTTAGCACTTCTCACCAGACCACCCACCCAGACACGGATACACAAACCACATGTGTGAGGAATGCTGTTCGGCTAGGAAATCAGTATCAGTATTTCAACCTTATTACTTGCACAGACGGCCCTTTTAGTGCAACTCATTTGTTTTATCTTTTCAATAGCTTTGATTATTTTCTTTTAATGGCCTGGATTTATCCTTTTCTACCCTTTTGAAGCTTCAGAACTCTGTGGTGGGGACTGCACGGGGTGGGAGACATGATTAAAAGGGGAAAATGAGCAAATAACTTTGTCTTTACTCGCCACCTATCTTCCACTCCCTGTGGGTATCTCCTGTTCTGTGCGGATTACCCAGTACCCCAGTAGTCACCCTGAATTGTTTTAAAAGTGGACTCAAGGAGCCTTCTCATTCAGGTGGTAGACTATTTGTGCTGTTATTTAAGAGCCATAGGGCCCAGTTATCATTATCAGAGTGTTTTTTGTTTTGTGCCGTATATTTCTCTCACTAGCTCCTAGAGACCACATTGGTTACCCTTCTTTAATTAAGGGGAAATTAAGACCAAGAGGCTAAGCCCAGAGCCAAAGGCAATTTAACAACCTCTGGAAAAAATTGGAAGCACCTCTACAGAAGGGGACCGCATAAACAGGAAGGTATGGATACTATTACCTGGCAGAGAAAGCAGAAGCTTTGAAATGTGCTCTGTGTTTTCTATTTGGGTGGTATCCCTGGCAAGGAAACCAATAAAATACCCTTAGTTGCTCCACTAATCAGAATAAAACAAGACCACTAGTTTTGGAGACTTATTTCCCTGAGTTACCAACCAGAGAGGTCTGGGGGTCAGGCTTGGTTATCTGTCATCTCTCTCCAGGTTTCCTTGCATATCAAAATGGGGCCATAAATTGGAGAAACAGGGTATTGGGAAAACCATGTGGTGCAGTGCACCCCTGGGTGAGTGTGCTTCAGCAGGGCCTGGTGCTGCTCTTGACCCTTTCTATACACTGGAGAAGGTATAAGGCCATTATTTTAAATAAAAATGAGTATCTATGCCGCAACAAGGGAACAGATTAGTCCAATCCAAGTACGGCCATTAGAAAGTTCTACTGCCGGCCGGGCGCAGTGGCTCAAGCCTGTAATCCCGGCACTTTGGGAGGCCGAGACGGGTGGATCACGAGGTCAGGAGATCGAGACCATCCTGGCTAACACGGTGAAACCCCGTCTCTACTAAAAAAATACAAAAAACTAGCTGGGCGAAGTGGCGGGCGCCTGTAGTCCCAGCTACTCGGGAGGCTGAGGCAGGAGAATGGCGTGAATCCGGGAAGTGGAGCTTGCAGTGAACTGAGAGATCCGGCCACTGCACTCCAGCCCGGGCGACAGAGCGAGACTCCGTCTCAAAAAAAAAAAAAAAAAAAAAAAAAAAAAAAAAAAAAAGAAAGTTCTACTGCCATCCCAGCCCATCTGGGACTGATGTTTCCACACCTAAAATCAGTCTCTCGGACTGACAAGAGACAAAGCAGTCCCCTCTAATCCCCTAAATGGCTTGTCAGCCTGAATGAAGATAAAGTCAGTTTCTCAAATTTGATGTAAATCTCTTTACTATTAAGTAAGAGCATCACACCCAATTCCTTGGTTATTTACCAAACTGAATGTATTTTATTCTCTTTGTTGTAGTTGCTCTTCTTCCTGTCTAATCAAGGTAGCAGTTCCTGCTGTGAAAGTAAATGCAGGGACTTTGTAAGATCGACTGTCTCTGGCTATAGCACAGAGACAGTTTTGTTTCTGAACAAAACCCTCCAAAGAAATGGGGAAGAAAGAAAAAACATCATGCATACATAGCCCAGTTTATGCCAAGAATGCATCCCACCGCTTCTTGTTCCAATCTTTGCAGAGTTTTAAAAAATTATATATATACTGGCTTTAGGACACAGAAGATGGTGCTAGACATGAGGGAGTCCTAAAATGAATGAGGCGTGGACTCTCTGCCTTCAGCTGGTTTTGGACACATTGTCCTTTCTCAGGATGCCTCAGATCTCCCCATCTATTCTTCTTTAGAAACAGCATCACTTTTTGAGAAAAGGCTAGGGGCTAATTTTTCCTCTATGCAAAATAAAGCCAAACTTTGGTCAAATGACTCTTAGCAAATCAGTACAATTACACATTTTAAAAACGGTGCTGCAACAGATTATATGAGTTTAAGTAAAACACCTATTTCTATCAATCTGTACTTACATTTCAACATGGATTTTAGAGAAGGGAAATACATCTTACAGTGTGCCTTGAATTCACACAAAAGCATGTACACATACACAATGTGTCTTTCAACATAACTACACATACACAGTCCATTAAAAAGATACTGACAGATTTATAAAAGGTATTGGCCTTGCACTGTTAATCTCAATAATACATTTTCACTTAATTTATTTTTGCACTGCATGGTAGCTCTGGCCACCATTAAGGATCTGTCAGCATTTCCATCATAACTCTATTTTCAGAATACTGGAGTACAAGTGCCAAAATACATATTTACAGTTTACAGACAGCGGTGGCTTTGTCTTCCTTTTAAATTGACTTCTTCAATGCATCTTTACAAGGAATATTCAGGGATGGCAGTGCCTACATAATAAAAAGCATCATATAAAACAAAAGAGGTTAAAAGATGTAGACTTCCAGCCCAAGACTAGACTAAACCACGGGAACAGACTCCTTAACATTCACTGCAGCTGTAGTAGTCTCTACATCATAGCTTAGAGCAACAGTCCAAAGCAAGATTACTCTGATAATATATATGTGTGTGTATATATATATATATATGTATATATAAATATAGGAGCAGTACATAGCATTAGTACACAAAAAGCTAAAGGTGGAAAGTAATAAGCATACAGCAAATTACTCCAGAGCGGATCACTTCTACAGTGACAAAAATAAACACAAGCCACCAAATAGACACTGACTGTTTCCAACACTGGACATCCAACTCCATTAAGTAGGCAGAGTTAAAACATTTAAGAGTAAAGTCTCTCTTAACAAGTATATTAACTACATTTGTGGAGCTTGAAGTGGTAAATGGGATGTTATACAGACCTAAAATTGTTTCTTCTTTTTTTTTTTAAAGATTAGGTGGGTCTGTAAAAGACATGGGCAAAAAACACTTTTGTTTTTTTGTTTTTTTTTGGTTGAAGAAACTTTTTAGTGGAAGAAATCCAATATTATCGGCTCTTTCCACCAAAAGGTGAATATTCAGATTAGAGAGATTTGCCTGGCAATTTAAAATGTTTAGGACACTCTGAGATATTGTTTCCTAAATTTTTTGTCTCCTGATCTGAAGTTTTTATAGTCTTCCCTACCTTGATACTATATGAACGCATATATAGAAATACCCATTTGTCTGTATTAAGATCGACAGAGGCAGATTATGGTGAGGACCGTGAAATAACTGCAAAATATTGTTGCTAATATGACTGTTACATCCAAAGACAGAAGGACCCCTAAACCCACCAATACACATCCTTCTGCAAAACCAGAGGCAAAAGCTAAGTTATAAGGGGGTATAGGGGCGGGAGTTCTGTACATGTTTTTTCCCCTGGCTAATCACTGAGGAAAAAAATTTTTTAAAGTTTATCATACTCTGGCTGGTTCAAACCATATTCACATTCACCCAATTAATTTTATTTGAAACATCTATTTATATATGTACACCAAAGAAATTAAACCCTGCCATTTTCCCTTTGTGCTTAAGAAACCAGAGCCACTGTTAGGGTACTCATGTGTCAAATATATTCTTAATAGGCTTCAAAGTTGGGTGCATATAAATGTGACAGAACTGAAGGGGTTACTTTAAGAGAGGTATTATAACTACTTGAAATTAATTCAAAGGGATCTTTTTATTTCTGTATTTAAAAATGAGAGCAAGATTATCACTTCAAAAAAAATAACGTAACTCTCACTCTTAATTCTGTGAAAACCTTATTTTGCTATCTTGATGAGTAGAAGATGGATAAGTCTTTCTGAATTTTATCAATTTACAAACTTACATTTTAGGATATTCTGAAGAAATTAACTTTATTCCCTAATTTTCAAGTCTAAAGTTTATCATATAATGGCTGTCCTACTTATCATCCTTTTTGTTTGGTCATTTCTTATCTTACCTAGTTTCTTGGTTAGTAACTTAAGGGAAAAAATTTTTACATTGGCAAATCATGTTTTTTGCCCCACAATTTAGTTACAGAAATAAAAATGGCCCAAACTACATATACACATTTCTAGTTAAACTACACAGATATATTAAACCACATAAACCTCTGCCTTGATGAGAATATGTGAGTAAGCAGTTAGAAATTTTAAAATATTTTTAAAAATTTGCAACATTTCCATATAAACATTACCCTCCCCTTCCAACTATAAAGTTAAAAACAAAACACAACTGAAACCACACAATTTATCAATCACCTAATGTCCAAAATGACTCAAAGTTTCTCTGCACATCGAGAAGTGGACAATACAACAAATGCTTCAAGTACGGTTCATGCCAATCATCATTAAGAATCATAACATTATTGACAAAGTACACTTGTCCTCTGGGAGGACGCTTCAGAGAAATAATTTACAAGGAGCATGGCTGTATTATAATTTTTTAAAGGAAAAAATAGTTTCTTTGGATAGAAAGAAACAGTGTAAAAAAATCCCCTTTTTAAAATGCAGAAATAACTCCATTATCAATCTGCATTTATATAACTGCCCAAAAGAATGGGTCTGGAAAGACCATTTTCTGTACAGACACGAGTTAATCTCTGTATGAAAAGACAGCATCTGGCATGGGAACAAACAAGGGAGATACTGGTCTATTAGCACACATAGAGACTTTCTTAAGGCTGATCCAGTGACGAACCTTTGGATCCAGAAGTATTTCTTCATTTCTCTTCTTTTCAGTTGAATTTCTAGTAAAAACTTGGAAGATGAGCTGTTCTTACTTTTCATTTCTCCACTTATAGAGAAGATGGAATAATGACACCAAAAGTACTTTGGTTTTGTTCTTTTAAAAATAATTTGCTTTCTTTTGCATGCCACAGGACTGATTTCTAGTTTCAAAACAAGGGTACAACAAGAACAAAAATATCGCCCCATCCCCAACCATCTTTCACCAATACAAGAAATCCTTCTGGAAATATTAGTAAGCGACTAAACAGGTATTGAACCACTGAATCTACAAGTTAATACATAATCTGTTATGGTAGAATAACCAAGAATTTCACCCCAAAGAAAGATTTTAATTTTTTCAAATATAAAAGTGTCTAAGAGAATCATATGTGAACAAACAAAAATCTCTGATTCCAGATTTTTAGGATAAAGATGAGTAACACACTGGCAGCTGAAGAAAGCTGAAACTCTTACTAATAAATAGATCCAAATTTCCAAATTAAGAATTTCTACATTTTCTTTTAGAAAACAGGACCAGAATTCCTTTTTTTTTTAAATGATGATCCTGCGGGATGCCTTTACTTCCATATTTACCTAGTATTATAACAGTAAAACAGACACAAGAATGTTGATGACAGCTCAACAATGCTGGATTCAGGACATTTACAGGTACACTTTTGTTTAAAAGTCCTACAAGTTTATTGACTAAGGCTAGACAGCAATTCATATGATCCTATTTGGTGCATTTTCTACCACGGTCCAAGATCATTACATGGATACAGCCAAGGACTGGGCCCCAACTTTCAGGAAAAAGACCACAAAGAAGAAAATCAAGGTGGCTATTTGGTCCCCCCAGTTGATAATCTGTGTCCTGGAACTGGAAAAACAAAAGGTGGAAAATACAGACTGCAACAAGTTAAAGGACTTGGAAAAAGTTGGTGGAAAGTGGCACGGTATACAAGTAAGGTCACTGGGCTTGGGATGGCAAGGGCGCTGCATTGAAAGAGCATCCACGGGACCAAGTACTTATAATGTCTGATGGTGTCATTCCCTCAATGACTTAGAATATCTGTATGCGATAATAAATAGATCAGTTATGTAATAAGGCAGTGTGTTGAATATGCGTTCGTCCTGTGGAATGAACCACCACAGAGAGATACATGATACCATACACATTCTTTGAGTTTTCTTGTGTTGTGTTTGATTTGTTTGTTTTCAAGGCTATCCAGGCTAACTCTTCCCGGGGATTTCCTTGGAGAGAAGAGTGGTCCGCTGAGGCTGGTTTGCTTTAACCTCTCCTTTATCAAGAGATGATGACTGGCTTTAAAGAAAAATAAAGCTGAAGGTTGTTTGATTTTTATTTTTTCCCTTTTGGTTGCATCATTCTGAGTGTTTTCATATAAACAATAACAACAAAAAATCACAACCAAAGAAAAAAAAACACAATAGTTTTTGATGCATCCAGTTGTTATATCCTCAGGATGTTCCAGATGTTTCCAGGTAACTCTGTAGTTTACGGACTGTGGTTTTGTCCAGCGAGCAAAGATCAAAATCAAATGTTGTGTTTGTGATATGAAAGTGTCCAGTTTCTTCTATAAGGTTCACGATCTAGAGGAGTGAAGAAGAGAAAGTTTGGGCAATAAGCAGCAAACATCAAAAGGCAAAGAGAGAGTATAGAGGGGCGATCAAATATGGAATCAAGTGATAAATATGCGTATTTATAGCAACAAGGTCCCATACCATGAATAGCATTAAATTGTCTCAGTCAACTTGATAAGTCAAAGGTATATTAAACCTTAGAAATTCCCAGTGAGAACTTGTCTTGCTTTTCATACCCTTTAAACTCATTCCTGCTTTCAAGTCGTGAACAGAATATTTAACTGTGAGTGAGCAGTTAGGGGGAGATAACATTTCAAGACCCCTTTAAAAATTAGTTACTGACTCAACAGACAGTGATTATACTTAATAAACATAAGAAAAATCCAGCCTAGAAATAACAAAACTACTTTTACTTCAGCACAAACACATACACACACACCGCTATATAAAATCATTTTCCCTTATCATTATATAATTGTTAATAATTTGGAAAACCTCATTTCTTCTTGTATTGGCTCCAACTTTCAGAAAAATGTTAAACGACAGAGGTGATGGTTACTGTTTTAGGGGAGGGAGTCAGAGGAAAACTTTACTTGCTTAAACCATTAGACTCAAAGTTCTGTTACGTGCATCAAGAAATTCTTAGAAGGGGTATACCCAATTGTGGTTAAAGTGCTACATTTATGTAAAAATTTATTCAACAAGATCTTATTAACACTAAAAGATCTAAAATGGACACTCATTTGTTCTGTTAGTTATTAGTAATAGAACTTTCAGCAAGTCATCCACACATATCCACATACATACAGAACCACAAACACACAGCTATGCTCAATCATGTACTTACTATATAATTAACATCGATTGAACTAAGACTACGTATTTTCTGGAATACATTTTTAGTTTTGCCATTTTATGCAAAAATACTATGGATCTAGTGAAAAATGTGTAAATTTCGGGATGGAAATAAGTAGTCTCTTCAGAGCTATTATAATTTCAAATTTGTACAATGGAAATAACAAGCTGACCAGAATTTGACTCCTTCCCCCGGCCAGCTGCCCAGTAGGTAATTGACAAAGCATTTAGAATAGAGTTCTGGATTTGGCATATCAAGTTCTGACTCTGCTCACTCTTTCAATGGTATTAGAACATCATAACCTTTGAGCCTCAGTTTCCTCGTCTGGAAAATGGGAGTAACGCTACCTATTCTACTTGTGCAAGTTTGGGCAGATGATCAAATAAGATATCATAAGCAAAGCTTCTTATAAATGGTAAATTGCTACCTAAGTCAGGATAATATGATTATGATTACCTTATAAACTGATCCTTAATTATCTGGGAGGTAACTAAACTGCACATGAATTACAGACCAGATGCTTTTTCCTCCCGCCCCCAATGAGTGTTAGCCATTTCATTAGCACTAAAATAAATAAGGCAAGAAAATGCAGAAACTAAAACTCAGAAAGGCCTGCTTGAATAAAAAAAAAATTGTAACTAATTCTTTCAAGAAAACAGTTTTCCATGACCCAATATAGCTGTTCCCTAATTATTTAACAGCAAATAGAAAACTGGGCAATAAAAAAATCCCTTCTAGAAAAAAGCTACTTAATTTTAAAGCATATAAACACTTTTGCCTACTAGAAACTTGAGCCCGGGCATTTCTCATGCATTGTGCTATCTTGCAGATCTCCAGTATTTCCATCACCAACCCCTACTTCCTCGATCAGCATGCTGCGCCCAGCCTGCAGCCACACATGCACAATGATATAAAGGGGATCTGATAAATCTAACTAAATGAGCCCCACATTTTTATGGGAGCCCATAAGAATACATCAAGGTAGATGCAGAGAAACAGCCTTAATGTAGTAGCAGTGGCAAGAGTTGGGGAGTTGGGAATTATTTGCCAAAGGGAACAGCATTAATGATTTGAATTATTAGAGCATGTGCCCACATCCTCATTTAAGTAAGGGCTCCATAAAGAAAAATAAGTGTGCATTCCTTTCCAGGAATCCTGATAGTCAGATCAGAAACAATGTTAACATGCTTTATTCTATTGACACAGGCCACAAAGCCTGAACATACCCCACGAGTGCCTGAAGAACTCCACTCTGCCTTTCTACAGGAATACCCTCTTTGCTGATGCAGTGTGGCTTGACCTTGATGTCATTACTCTGCATCATAGTACAATAATTAATGTCTGTCCAAAACAATAATAATAGTAGATAGAGTGACTACAGATAAAAAAAACAGGCAATCGGGTACATATGGGTAGTGGAAAAGGAAGAGTGTGTAAACTGCTTAACTCATTCTTCAGATGATGGTTGTTGTGAAAACATTCATGATGGATTATTTCCTGCCACATCAGCCTTTCAAGGGGTACTACGCAGGCTGTTGGATGTCTCATTTTGTTTTAAACCGGGTGAGATCCACTTGTCAGATCTGTGGCTCCCTTCCCCAATTTTTAATTATAAAAAGTAAATGCACTGATTTTAGTCTGATTATAGTTTCAAAAACCAGGGTTCTTTCCATGTGAAGCAGCCTCTTCTTTGTGTGAGAAGTAATGAACAGGCTTTACTTTAACTGCTTCTCTATGGAGTAGAGCCAGGTCTGGGACAACATAGGTCTTCCCATATAAAGGCCTCTACTATGGTCTGGAAAGCGCTGACTACCACCACGTAAAAATGTGTGCCCTACCCTTGGTTAAGGGGTAGGCCATCAGGCTCAAATCTACAAGGGGTGCTGAGATATGACAAGTTATTTCCCAGGATGGAGAACATCATTTTCAGCAGAACACTTCTCAGGGAGGCTTCTCTGGGTTCTTAGAAGGAATATTCTAATATGCCACGGACTTCCCATTCCCTGCAGACAATTCGAAAAGAATCATGGCTGGATTCTAAATTGCTAAACTAAGCAATTTAGTTTCCTCTAAGGAAACCTGGTTTCCCACAGAATTTTCTTCTCCCAGATGTGGATGCAAATCCAGGCTTAGAGTGAATTGCTGGGGATGTTAGATGTGTTCAATGTCACTTTCCAAATAAATGTGGAACATGTGGTTTAAAGAGGAATCAAATTATTCATCAGTCCTAGGTAATCACTTCTCTTGATCTGACTATGTCTACTCTATTGTATTTATACCCTTTGAAAAAGTGGCTTAGGAACACAGGCTCCTTGATCCAATGCTGTCTGTTCATTAAACTAGCTGCCGAGTGCCAGGACTGCATGCCCCCAGAGTAAAACAAAGCCATTAACCACTTTTTGTGAGCCAAATAAAATCGTCAGGCCAGATTTTTGGATAGGATGCATTTAACAGGGAAGGACCTAGATGTGATCCTGGGCCCACTAGAAATTCTGCTTCAGGTGTTCAAGTCGGCACGGCAGAGAATACGTAGACTTTGTGGAATGCATTCCATGAGACGAGCAGCCCTCAAGGTGGAGAATAACATTAGTCCTCAACAGTGCTATGTTTTACAAAAGGAATTAATTAAGCAGTAAACCGTGACAGGACATGCATCATGGTATCATAATCACAAGCCTCAGCTGCATTACAAGGCAAAAGGCCAAAGACTGAGAGCTTTCAACCGGCCTGGGAATGCAATTAGGGTGAAATGCTGTGTGCCCGGGAGTGCCTTTATGCCAGGTTAAAAATTCATAGATATTACTCTCTCCCTCTAGAATACTAAAATAATCCACTTGGATGGAATTCTCCGGTAAGCCACCTTCCTTCACAATTCTTATAAGGTCAAAATAAAGGACAACATTAAATTGGGAATGCCAATGACACCCCAAGGTAAGATCTGCCCAATGGCCTAGTGTCCTTGACTCACTGGCAAGGCTTTCTTTGTGAAGATGTCCCAACCCTGCACAAACATCTGTCCCACCTCCTATGAGACTTACTATTTGGGCCCAGCTTGGGTATAAATAACTTTGTTGGACAATTGCTCCACAGTGCCTCAGAGCTGGTGTTTGGGAAGAGATGAGAAAGATCATGCAACAGATCTGCAATTAGCATTATGCCAGCCCCAAATATTTGGTAAGTGACAGGTAAAACACCGTTCGGTTCTTCAAAAGAGGCCTAAGAAGAATTTTAGCAAAGTACTAGACCACCACTTATGGTAGGCCACTCAAGTCCTGCTTCCTTACCCATACTAATTAAAAAGAAACTGCAAGAAACGCAACTTATCTGCAATTAAGAATCATAGGTCTGTAGTCTTTTGTTCAAATCTAAAACTCTACAAGGGTTAAAAAGCTTATCAGGCCACTCAGGAAACTTGGCAAGTTTGAGATTATGTATTTAGAGATGTAAGCAAAAATGTACACAGAATATAAATGTGACCCCCAGCCACTAAATGTTTAAAAAACCTCCCCACCCCCCTCCACACACACACAGCTAGAGTAGATTAAGTATTAATGTCAAGTCATTTGAAAGTAGTAAAACAAAAAAAAGAAATTCAAACAGTGAAACAATCTACATATCTGCCCTGGAATTTAGAACACACATTCTACTCTTTGGGTGTTAAAAAAGTTACCAATAGCTGCTGGTAATGCAACAGAGGCATACATCATTAACTGGATGAAAATGAAAAACCACTCTTCTTATCTTATTAAAACATCAAACTGTATTAATTGAAGTTTCTCCAATTTACAAGTATTCCACTACAAGTATTCCACAGTTGAGTTCATAATAATAGAATGCATGTTGTACAAGATAAGGGAAATGAAGAAAATATTTATTTTCCTTAGAATATCATTGGCAAAGGTTACTAAATTGAATCACAAATGTTTACAACACTTAACTCAAATTCTTATCACCGTTTTCCCATGAAACCAGAAGCCTGGCCCCAAAGGTTTTTGCATTCCTACTGTCCCCTCCCTCAGCCCACATTACACCAGCCAGCTGAGGGATCACTACAATCCAGCATCACTTCCTAAATTGCCCAGATCTCATCATCCACAGCACTAGAGGAGGGAGAATAATTGCCATAGAGCTCCAACGCAGACTTCTAGGTGGCCTCAGAAATGAGAACCCTTCCCAAATACGTCTATAGGTGGCATTCGCCAGATTCTGATAGCGTGGGGCTGCAGTGGCCTCCAGGTGCTATCACACTACTGCAGGACAAACCAAGTCTTGATGTTTCTGGAAAGGGTTGTGCTAAAAAGCATTTCTCACCTGCTGCAGAATGTGTCTTTCCCTCAGCGTCATTAACCTTCTGTGAAGCTCTACCAGTTCATCTAGGTATGCCTGAAAGAGAAGAATGTCCCCCAAAAGGACAAGCACTTTAAGAAGTAGTTCAAAAACAAATGAATATGTAAGTAAAAACACACAAGCAGCAGCAGTTAGAGGTTCTCATTATACCACTCTAGCCCAGGCTGCGTGCACTCAGTGCCCAAAGGCCTCTGCAGACCAAGCCTGTCTCAGAGCAGCCATTACCTTTATCACGCCAACTTTAAAAAGGGAGTTGGAGGGAATTCTTGGACTTAATTGCTCTTATGAAGATTCAAGTCAGTAGACTCACTTTCCCCCAACATCTCTACAAAAGGTAGGGAAATTCAATGCTAAATTGTGAGTTTAAACATGTTAACAAAGGCTACTTTCATTTTTTTTTCTCCATTCTTGAATCTCAGAAGGTTTCTAAGAGAAAAAAAATTCTACGTTTGAATACGGAAACAACAATGTACATTACCAATTAAGTCAGGGCAATTTTGTGGGGGTTTTACTGTTTGTTTTGCTTTTGTTTTAAAAAGGCTTCCTGGTCATACCAAACATTGCAGTAAGCAATGCCAGCAAGTGACAGAAGAACAGAAGAATGTATTATGAAAAACAGGGATCACTAATTATCATCTGATTTGTGAAGAGCTCCCCTGAAAGGGGATAGGGGGTGCCTCTCTTTCCATATGCTCAGACTCACAAGTCTTTGTTAGCATAATTGCATGGGTGCCCCCAGCACCATTTGCACTAAAGGCAAATGAAAGATTCGTGAAGCATTACAGAGGTCTGCCCTGGCCCTACAAAGCAGGGTTAAGGCCCTGCCCAAACCAGGTAACTTAACCCCATTAGGTCTTGTAGTCAGATTTCAGAAGCATGATGCACACTCTGGGAAAGCAAACTGCACTAGCATCAGATGTCTTGCTCATCTACATCTGAGATTCCTTAACCTGCTACCTCTACCACAATTCTCTTACTTCCCAATTCAATGTGCCTGAAATCCCTTGGCAATGTTGGCAACATGGCATATGACAGATAAGGCCAAGCTTAACACTGAAGATACAAACAACACAAGGAAAACATACTACAAAGCACTGGGACTCAATACTCATCATTTGGGCATCTTGGGCAGTTTGACAAAGAAAATGAAAGGAGAACCAGCAAGGATGATCAAGGGGAACACAAAGAAACAGAAGGCTTGTCAGTGTTGGAGCTCTGCTAGTAACAGACTGGAAACCTACCTTGTCACATTCACCATTCTTTATTTGCTTATCTGATTTGCTTTGCTTTATTGGACTTTTGACTTCAAGAATCTAGGGATCAAAGAGAACACTGTGTTAAATTTTATTTCAAACATCTCTTAGCTAACCAGCCACACAAACAAAGGCACTCACTGAATGAAATGTACAGTAACATTTACTTTCCAAATAGCATTTCTTTTCCATACATTTTCCTTCTTCTCTCTAATCTTATTTTCCTTGGAAAATAAATTACTTAGATCTGAAATGCTGAGTCAGAGGAGTAGAACTAAAAAAAACAGTTGATGATAAGGAAATTGATCTAAGCTTCCAAGGCTGCTTCTCTTTTGCGACAACACTCTCACCATATGTATAGCAGCTGAGTTATACTGAGATTATAGTTCCCTCTGGCAAGAATTTTTTTCCTATTCATTCTGCTGTTTCAGCATGACTACTAGTGCTCAGTATGCTAGGGATGATAAAAACAAATACTCAAATGCCCTTTTTAGTACCTAACTTTCACATTCTAAAATTACTCATATGCACAAAACTGATGCAGTTTTGTGGAACATTTGATGGAAATGAAGATGGCCACGAGTTATACTAGTTGCTCCCAATTTGGGATCCTCCAACTCAAGAAATAAAGAGATAGGACTATCTTCCGTGTTTTAAGAAATGATATGTTTACCCTTGGTAAAACACCAAGTGTTTCCCTTTTATCTGGACTGATTACAACTTAAGTTATGAATAGTTTTACGTACTGTATAGAAGCTTTGGTGGGAAGCTATGTTTCTATTTAATAAAAAGGAGAAGCAAATTATTATTTAATAAATGCAGCTGATTTCTTCAACAGCATCTTCAAAACTGAGGATTAAAAGGTAAGTATTTTTAAATGGCCCTCACTTGAAAAAGCTTGAAACCACTAAATTTATAAATGATGAGTGCTTACAAATGTGTGTAAACACAAAAAGGAAAGTAATTTGTATTTTTCGTTATAACTCATTATGAAGTGAGTTGTTATAATTGGGGACTAATATTAAAGGAGGAAAATACCAAATAAAGGACCTACTTTATCTTAAGAAGTTTTATATTCCTACTGTTCTCTTTACCCATTCTCTGCCCTAACTTAGTAACAGTTCTGTCCACAAGTTTACTACATTCCATAACATAAAGATTTTAAGAATAAGTCCACTTTTAATCTGTAATGGCAAGAGCAACTGATTAGGCTCAGAAGCCCAAGTTCAAGTCTCAGCCTTATCATTTAATATTTTCGGACTGCAAAGGATGAAATGGGAGAAATGAACAAGATAACACCCAGATTCCCATTCAGTTTTAACATTTTATACTACTAATAAACATTTTATTGGATGAGGATAGGAATATGACATCCTGGAAAAGACCAAATACTCCTGAAAGGGCAAATTTTTATTTTAATTGAGAATAATGCATGGGTAAAAAGTGTCTTTCTAACAGTCTTTCCTGAGAATCATGCTTTTTTCATCATTTTTACTATGAAGATAACCAAAAGACTAATTTGACCAGGCTAACTTAAAATACAATGCTTTTGGCAACACAGGGAAATTACTTATTAGCAGAGGCAAGGCAATCGTTTTTAACATGCTCCACTGTAAAGGAAACCAAATACTCCACTACATTCAGAATGTCCTCCTCCATTGTTGTTGGAAGTGAGACCTTAAGAGAAAAATCAGCGCTGAGACCTAAGAGTAAGTAGGTCAGTAGATGGCACTCCTCGCCAACTCAGATACTGGGCTGGGCATGCAGAGACAATCCGCTGAGATTTCAGGCAAGAAAGAAAAAAAAAAGTCCCTGCCTGCTTGCCTTGTGCATTACAGAACTGAATTTTGTTCCCACCATATCCCGCTGCCTCCCACGATCCCCTCCTCCAACTCCTATACTCTGGGTGTTGAAGTGACTTGAGGACGCTGTATTTGCAATAGAACTTTGCTAACTAGGTTTAGAGAGTTCTGCCACCTTTTCTTCAAAGCAGAAAATAGAACATTTGGACGCTTAAGTCCCACCCCGCACATTCCATAAGTGCTACAGCACAGAAGGCCAAAATGCATTGAAATCCTAGTTTCTTTCTTCTGAAGCTGCAGTGGCAGGAACAAAAGCTCTGGGTGTCAGTGACCCGCCTCAAGTTACTGAGTGGCTGCCCAGAGAGGGCTCAGTTAATCTTCCTTCTTTGATCTCTCCCTGCTCCAAAATAAACAGCTTTGTCAAAACCTCATTCTGAGAGAGCTGAGCCCTGCTGAAGACAATTGTTTTATTTATGATCATTTCTTATCTTTAGGGAAACAACTCCAGAATAAAAAAGTACAACACCTTGTCTTCCACAGGCTTATTTTAAACCAGTTTAACTGGATAGACTCTTTTTAATTTCATTCAACATGCCTTGCAGGCTGATAGGTGATTTATGATATTCTGAATATTAACTCGGGTCCAATGGATCACTTCCTTCCTTCAAGTCCTTTCTCCCCTCCTTCCCTGCCAAGATTTCGCTAAAAAAGATGTGGTATTTTGTTTTTGTTTGAACTTCACATATGGGAGGTTTGGAGTGAAAAAACCATCTCTGGTTGAAATGATGCAACACTCTTTATTATTCCCTATTAAACTGTACTGAGAGAAGCAGAGCCACCCAGACTGCCTAGCTACACCATTTATAGATACAGCAGTCTCTGAAAATAGAAGAATTGTGGTTTAGTAGCACTTTTGTCTTTAATCTGAGAAAATGTCTTGACAAACTTTCAAGATTATATTTTTCTGTAACCCTTTATGAAGAATGACAACTCAGTTATTCACAGATGGATTCTCTACTGATAGATCTTTCATGCTAATGACAGTAGCTCCCAACAATACTCAGGTTAATTACTTGCTTGGTTGACGTGCGACTCTATGTTCACTTTTATTCAGTATGAAAATGTTTGACTCCATTAGTACTTCCCCTCTTCTCTAGTCCTGGAAGATCTAAGAAAAGGCAATGGACAATTCAGCTTTGCCTGGTACTTTACCAAACTCAGAGATCATTCTCAATTGATAGAGAGAGAACAGGAGAGGGGTATGGAAGAAGGAAACTCAGAGTGTTCCCATTTTGGAGTTAGTCCTTCCAAGTATGTTCTCAACTCTTTATTTATTGTGAAAATTCAGATTCATACTTTCTCTATCCCTGTCTCTCTCCACCTACTTTTCTCCCTCCCTCCTGCACACATACACACACATTCAAATACGACTAAAAAGTCATTCCAGAGTGAAATTTAGTTGACTTCTAGATTTTAAAGAAATTTTTACTCTCTTACATCATCAACTTAGAGAATTAAGATATACTAGTAATGTTTTTAAGTCCCAGAAGCTTGACTTAAAAGAGATAGCATCACATCTGACGCCAGTGCAAGTGATTTGAGGGGCTAGGAAATCAATACCAGACAAGGTTTAAGAAACCGTTTCTTGTCCTCTTGGCTCCAAGACATAGCTCTAAGGAGGTAAGCCCTCCCGTGGTATATATATTTCCAGTGGAAGCATATGAACTTTCTCACCATGCTTACAGGTGCATGGAGAAAGTGACACATAATAGAGTATTACTGGCAGACTGATGATTCATATGTGTGAAGCGACATTTGCCAAATAAACACGCCAAGGAACCAGGGGTATGCTACTTAATCAGGTAAGGTAACTTTTACCCTCTCCAGATAGATGACACTATTTGTTTTTGGTTTTGTTTTGCTGGACAGGTAAAAAACAGTCTGACAAAGAGTCTAAACCTTTCCCTAAAGCCAAGGTCGGTTCAAGACGGCCTGTTCAGGAAGGGCTTAAGGGAAGCCATAAGGTTTGAAGGGCATGAAAGGGGCTTGTTGGAGCTGCATTCCCTAGCAAGCCCACTTTTCACTATGATTAGGAGAGATACTGAAGGAGATTAGTGAGGGGCACAAAAGCAGAGCCTAATGCCCTACACTCCTGGCCCTGCCACTGCTGTGCCCATGACATATTGTAGCTCTCATACACCACCCACTGGATACAGAAATCAAGCTGAAATAGGCTTACGTTGGATATAAAAATATCATTGGCCAGGAGCAGCGGCTCACACCTGTAATCCCAGCACTTTGGGAGGCTGAGGTGGGCGGATGATGAAGTCAAGAGATCGAGACCATCCTGGCCAACATGGTGAAAACCCGTCTCTACCAAAAGTACATAAATTAGTTGGGCATGGTGGCATGCGCTTGTAGTTCCAGCTACTTGCGGGACTGAGGCAGGAGAATCACTTGAACCAAGGAGGCGGAGGTTGCAGTGAGCTAAGATTGCGCCACTGCACTCCAGCCTGGGCAACAAGAGCAAAACTCCATCTCAAAAAAAAAAAAAAAAAAAAAAAAACTCACCAAGGTTCAAATTCTATCCTAATGCTAGTTCTCACTGAAGCACAAATTTACAAAAGGATCCCAAATTATCTATTTAACCAGTCCAGTGTTCTCAGCTGATTGGCCATGACGTGTATGTCTTTCCTCTTTTTACTTTCCTCTGAAATGCTTGACTTGTGGTGGCAGGCATCCACACCAGAGGTAAACGTCGCCTGGGCCATGAGTACGGCTGGCCCTGAAGATGGGGAAGAGCCAGGATATGGAAAAAGAAGTAAATAACTCACTGAGTACCCCATCTATAAGAGATAATGAGGCTGGACTTTGATTTTTATGTAGGACACAAAGAAATTGCAGTTGAACCGTAACTGGTAAAATAAAGAGTACTGGTATTATTCCTACTTAACAAGAATGGATTTGCATTATAGACAAACCTTATAAATGAGGAATTTTAAACTACAAGAGATCTTTGCCAGTGCTTTAAATAAAATGCAAAAAGAAAAAGTCTTCAGCTATAAACTAACATTTTACAAGTAACACAAAGACCACAAATTTAAGGGCAAGACTATTTAAAAGTGAAGGACATCTGTGAAACAGAGTATTTTCAGAAAAACACAGTTGTTTAATTTTCAAGTTACTATTCGTATAGTAACTTGAATTAAGCAGTTATTGTAGAGGTCATAGGAAATCTGTTGACACTAAAAGATAAGAAAAACTTATGATAATGAGAGTATCAATTCAATGCTCAATGAGGCTTTTACATTATTCATGATACTGAAAATAGTTTATTTTAGTTGGTAAAGAAAATATCCCAATTTAATTTATTTAACAAATGCTCTTTATCATAGCCTTCAAAGTTCTGCCTAGATCTTATCCAAATAGTTGTATTTTGAGTTGACTATCAAATTAATAAGCTTTCCTTTAGCTCAAGTTGTAACAATGATAATGACCATTATTTTCTCAGCATTTTATTAATTATTCCTTAAAATCCAAGTAATAATCCTTTTATCTTGGACGAGAAAACTGAGGCCAAACACCTATAATAATAAACTACCATCAACTGAGTGCCAAGTAGGGCACTGCCTTTTGCTGTTTACATATATTATCTGTCATCTTCCCAATAACCTAAAAGGTAGTGTTAATGTCATTTACAGACAACGAAACTGAGAATCAAAAGCTAAAAGTTAATTTCCCATCAGTAAATTACCCGTGGTAAAGAACCAGGCTTTATACTAGCCCCAAAGGTCATATTCTTCCTAATTAAGGCACCTACTTACTGCTGAGGTGTAAAGTATATAGAAATCAGGAGTAAACGGTAAATTGGCAATACTTTTTGTCACCCTCTCTTATTGTACGAACTTAATTAACCCATCAGATGGAACACATTCATCTTCTCATGACAACAGAACCTCTTTTACCCTAACTATGTGTTTATTCCAAAGGCTGTGGCCTCTCATCTATTTGGTAACAAGAGGAAGTTTGTTTAAAATTCAGGGATGAAAGTTTTGCATGCTTTGTAAAAATGATTACACCTAGCTCTACAGAGTGTTGCAAAGTGCAAACCCCACAATTTACCTGGTTGTTGTTGGTTTTTAATAAGGGCGGCGGAGGTTCATGATGTAGGGGTGAAGAAGCAGAACTGCTTTCACTATCGCTGCCATCACTTAAGCTAACTCTGAAAAGAAACAGACAAGTTATGCACATCATTACAAACAGATGATTCTTGAAATACCCATAGAAATAGGCGTGGAAAGCACAGAATCCAAACACTAACCCTTGACAAGTTCATTTTAACCCACAACTGCTAACATGTATTGGTACTTACTTTGTAACTGGAACTGTGTTAAGTGCTTTACCTGCCATTTCTCTTTTCACGATCTCCTGTTTCACAGATGAGTAAACTGAGACTTAGAAAGACTGGATCACTCATCTAGGGTCACATAGGTAAAAATAGTGGCTCTGGAATTCAAATACAAGCAATGGGGCCCAAAGCTAGTGCTCAGCCACTATACTTTACTGGGTTCATTTATTCATTCATCTCCCTTCTCCTGCTCTATGCACCTACTATGATCAAGCATGCTACTCAAGCTTACAGAAGATCAGCAAAATTAAGACAGTGTGTAGATTACTACCTTTATTTTCCTTTCCTCCTCTCTGTTACGGATGAAAAAGTTACAAACGTGTCTAGAATACACGCTGCAGGGGAAGAAGCAACTACATAAATGAAACTTCATAAAGAATGTGGAAAACAGCCTTGCACCACTGACAGCACAGAGTGACATCTAAGGATTAAACATGTGGAGCCCGGCGTGCTAGAACCACTACCAATCATTTCTACTGTGTCATTATTCAAGGCTGTCTCCAGTTCTCAACACTGATACAACAATTCATTGGAAATACGCTACAACAACACAAAGAAATGGTATGTTTGGAATAACTGCTTTGGAAAACTACAATGATATCTTTTAAAAATTAAACAACTAAAGACAATACACACCACCTCCTCCCCATTTTTTCTTTTCAGAAGAAAATAGAATTTTCTTTTATCCACAATAGGAGAGATTTCTCTATTCTACCGTGCTGAATGTAGTCCTCCCTTAGAGATGTCCTCTTTCAGTGTTTGCTCCCCATCTCTCCGGTTATATAGTACCTAATGTAATATGCTTCTCAGAAACAGAAACTGTTTTAGAAATCAGGATAGTTTTTCTTTCACTCTGAATAGGCAATCACATTCTAGCTCTATAATGTATTCAGACAGACAAGATACAAGATAGGAAATGAAAAGGATACACTGGGACATCCTTTTAGCAAAAACTGATAGAACGTGTTTTTCTTAACTAAATTACATTAATGAAGTGTTCAGTTGAAGCGCTGTTTTAAAATGCTTCTTGAGTGAAGTGGAAGGCTGAGTATTTAAACTGATTAAACAGTTGAGACTTCACAAGTGCAGTGAAGATCAAATGTTACACTGGCGCTGCCATGCTAACACAGCACATGTCAGGCAGGGAACAAGAAAAGCAGCCCCCACAATGTATATCTATATCAGATGACTCACAAGCCTATATGATGACCACACAGACTCAGGGGTTGGAGCAATAAGTAGGTGGGCAGCAACTAATCGCAGAATATCCAGATCTTCTAAATAACAACTTGGGAAATCATCTAAATAAGTCACACAGTTTTCATCAGCTAAATATGAGAGCAGCCAGTGGTCAGGATTTTGGTTGGTATAAGTAAGCTACTTTAATTTTCAGTCATTTTGAGGTCTTTTTTCCTCTACTAGTTTCCTTTTTATCAGACAAAAGACTTCTAAATGGAAATGTTATAAGGCCATGGTCATATTAAAGAGGTTATATTCTCCTATTTAAAAGGAATGCTGACAGGTAAGTCTGAGAGACAAGGAGAGAAACAGGGGTTGAATACGACCATAAAAAACAGTCACTGAGATATCTGATGGGGCACACACCCTAAGGAGTCTCTTTTCAGAGGACAAAGCATTGGCAATTAGGAATCATCGTCTCTCTAGCTTGGGTTAAGACTGCATTTTTGTTTTTTTTTTTTTTGAATCTTAGAGTCTTCCACATAGTAATGGGTAATAGGGAAAGATTTAATGCAATATATTATAAATATAATTGGATTTTAAGTTCAAGTAGATTGTATTTTTTCCACTCAAGACAAATTAAAGTAAGCATGCCTATTTGTTTTCTTCATGATAAAGAAATAAAATCCTCAGGGCAATTTCAAGTTGACTATTAATTATAAGTCACATGAATTACCATCTTATAACATGGAATTATGCCTCACAGCATTAAAGCTACTTAAGGCACCTAATTGTCAGCACACTTAAAAGGAATTTATTTTTTGGAAAACACATAGGTGATCCTAGTTTTAATTAGGTCACACACATAATTCACTAGAGCCAATTATGTATTTCTAACTACCATCAGCAAACACATTTCTTTAAATTCTGAGACTATCTCCAGCAGTCGATCGACACAAACTCTTCTTTTCCAAGGACAAGGACATCTAATGTGACTTTTTCCTATAAAATTTTTAGAGGAAAGTCTCTTTCTGAGAAAAAGGAGAAATAGTTCCCTGTAAAGCAGGTGTAGGCATGCCAAGGAGACCCTGCATCAAATGAATGTGACCATCTACTACCGTTTTTGGTGTTTCACACCTTTGCTGTGATCATCCCAGCAGGGCTTGTGAAAGAGTCTGACTTCATCACAGGCAACCCCTTTCCTTCCAAGACACTCACCTGCGACTTCGGCTGCCTCCTCTATTTACAGGTCTCTCCATTTCAGAGTCATTGTCGTTATCCTCCACTTCATCAGATTCCTCCTCATTGTCATCGGAATGCAGATCTTTCATTATAGACCTCAAAGGACCTGAGTAATGACAATGAACCACAGACAATCAAACATATACTCAAACACACTTAGTCATATTAGAAACAGGAGGGTGCTTACCAGCACTGAAGACTTGTTAAAAATAATCATAACATATATTTATACAATTTACAAGGCAAATTTGGTATAGTTTCTAAAATGCAATCTCTGCCAAAACACTATTGTTTTCATAAGATTCCCATAATGTTCGCTAAAGAATCTCTATTTTCTAGGAATTTTTTTCTGTATATTTTTCTTCCCTAAGAAAAATCATACATAAAAAGAAGAAGAAAAATCTATTAGTAAATTGAATGTTTTGTTAGGTTAATCCATGTATTGAAAAGTTGAGATTAATAAATCACTGTGGTTGTAACTTGTTCTTGGCAATGCAGCCTTTGTGTGGTAGTTTTTGATCTATTAAGGTTTAGCTGTTCCTTTTATTTCAAGGTCAATTTCAGGTCAAGCAAGCATTTCAGTCAAGTTCAGATTATAAAGTATTTCAATTCCATGGTGTAATATCCTACCTCTGATCTTCATATTGATCTTGGACACAAGGTCTTGTCGCAGCAATTTTAAGCAGCCAATTTTCATTTTACTTTTTAAGAAATTACTGGCACAATACCAGCAAGTATAAACATAAATAAGACCATGTAATAAATCAGGTACACAGAAATATCAGGACAGTATCCAGTATCAGACAGGAAAAAGAAAAAAATCGAACTCTAATTTTATTCTAGAACAGGACAGAAATGAAAACACACACACACAAACACAAACTAGTGTGGCTTATTTTCACTTTACTAGGCTAAATGTGACCAAAAAATAGGTAGTTTTAATCTTAACAGAAGAGGTTATAAAGACAATGAAGAAAGAGAGACACTTTCATTCTGGAATAGGCAATTCCTAAAGTCTCATCTATGACAGGGGTATCTAAGCTATTACTATCTTGACTCCTTACAATCTCACATTCTGCAAAACCCAAATTTTTCTACTTTTGTTGTGGGCTTATTTCTTTGGAAGTCAGTGAAACAAGACCTCTGAATAGCCAAAACGATTACTGTCTTTTATTTTATTTTTTTCCTGGAAGCTTAGCCTTAGTCCAAACACATACAACAATTTAATCCTTTTCAAAACATTCAAGGCCATCAGGAATTCAGTGTGGTCAATGAAAAAGGTAATGTTCAATACTATGCTAAAACACAAATTCTACTTTGATACCTATGCATTTTTCATGTAAAAAACAGTGTACATTTGAAGATTTTCCACATACACAAAAATGGAAAAATTATTTAAATATTCTAGTTTAAATGTCTTTGTTCTGAATTTAACACTTGATCATGAGTAAAGAAAAATATATATTTAAAAGACAGCCAATTAGTATTGCTTTAAAAAAAGACTATTAACATGCAGAAAAAAAAATATGTCCAGGAGGAAAAATGAAAACCTATTTCCCTATGTCAAAGCCTCTTACAGCTTTTACTATTGTATTTCCTTTGGGAACTCCCTGGGATGGGCTGTGTCTATAATCCTTTTGTAGCAATGAGAATCTGATGGCAGGGACTGGAAAAAGGGGAATTTCTAGAGCCTTGCCTTGCACATCAGAACAATATTCAACTGCATTCCTAAGGGAAATAAATACAACTGCATAAAAGCCTAGTTACAATTCAAATAATAAAACAGTATAAGATAGGTGATAAATCAACGCATTAAGATTTTTTTTTTTTTTCTTTTTTTTTGAGACAGAGTCTCGCTGTGTCGCCCAGGCTAGAGTGCAGTGGCGCAATCTTGGCTCACTGCAACTTTCACATCCCGGGTCGAAGGGATTCTCCTGCCTCAGCCTGCCCCCCGAGTAGCTGGGACTACAGGCGCATGCCACCACACCTGGCTAACTTTTTGTATTTTTAGTAGAGACAGGGTTTCACCATGTTAGCCAGGATGGTCTTGACCTCCTGACCTCATGATCTACCTGCATCGGCCTCCCAAAGTATCATTAAGATGTTTTATGAGAAAAGCATCTCCTAGTTTGCAGGAGATGTTGATACCTTGTTGCCTGGTCTGGGATGGTGTGAAGCTGGAGCTGGAGCTGGAGCTGGAGCTGGCAGGACTGGGTTGTTCAGACTTTAAAGAAGAATAAAAAGGCACCATCAATAAATTTATGGGATACCACACATCTAAAGTTGAAAACAGTATTGTTGCTCAAACCATCCTCTGCAAAAACCGTGATGCATTTCATTATGTAAATTACTAACACAGGAGAGTCATGTTGTCTTTTGTTGTGCCCACCTTATTTTTATTAGATGCAGAAAAAAGTATAAAAACTCAAGAATGAAGAGATAAACACCTGGGTGTAACATGAGAAAAGGGCCTGGCTTTGATTTCACTCCTATGTTTACTGCTATACAGGTCTCCTTCTTTTCATCTTAGATATAAAATACTTCTTTATTATACTTTAAGTTTTGGGATACATGGGCAGAATGTGCAAGTTTGTTACATAGGTATACATGTGCCATGGTGGTTTACTGCACCCATCAACCCAACATCTATGTTAGGTATTCCTCCTAATGCTATCCCTCCCCTAGCCCCCAACCCCCAACAGGCCCTGGTATGTGTGGTTCCCCTCCCTGTGTCCATATGTTCTCATTGTTCAACTCCCACTTACGAGAACATGTGGTGTTTGGTTTTCTGTTCTTGTGATAGTTTGCTGAGAATGATGGTTTCCACCTTCATCCATGTCCCTGCAAAGGACATGAACTCATCCTTTTGATGGCTGCATGGTATTCTATGGTGTATATGTCCCACATGTTCTTTATCCAGTCTATCACTGATAGGCATCTGGGTTGGTTCCAGGTCTTTGCTATTGTGAATAGTGCCACAATAAACATAAATGTGCATGTGTCTTTATAGTAGAATGATTTATAATCCTTTGGGTATATACCCTGTAATGTGATTACTGGGTCAGATCGTATTTCTGGTTCTACATCCTTGAGGAATCACCACACTGTCTTCTACAATGGTTGAACTAATTTACACTCCCACCAACAGTGCAAAAGCGCTGTTTCTATTTCTCCACATCCTCTCCAGCACCTGTTGTTTCCTGACTTTTTAATGACTGCCATTCTAACTGGCTTGAGAGGGTATCTCATTGTAGTTTGGATTTACATTTCAAAAGAAGACATTCATGCGGCAAACAAACATACAAAAAAAAGCTCATCATCACTGGTCATTAGAGAAATACAGGTCTCTTTCTAAAAGATACCTTGATTACCCTTTCTGTAATATTTGATTGACTCAACTGGTTAAAACATAGTGGTAATGAGGCTAAGGTCATTAGTTCAATCACATTATGAGCCAGTTAATTTAACTGTGGCCCTAGGCCATGACCCAACCCTAACCCTTTTCATTCACAGTTCGCAAATGGAGGCCAATATTCACAACTGACAGATCCAAATGAGTCAAGAGAAAATGTTGCCATTCTTTTTTGTAAATTCTCTTTAATTCCACAACCAATTAGCAGCAAGGAAAGAGTGTCATACACACACCTCAATCTCTTGCTCCTATGAATTCTCCTTATCCTTTTATAACCAGAAAGTTCCACATCATACAACTCAGTTCTCTTCCTTCTCCAAAACCACTGAAATATAGTGGAAGTATCATGTTTTCTTGCTAGAGGTACGACAGTATTGCACTGCCTCTGATGTGTCTTTGCTCCCAGATAGTCTGTAGACTGCCAGCACTTGAAAAATTAGGGATCTGTCTTGTGCTTCTTGTAATCCTCTTGTACTAGCATAATGCATTGCATACAAGAGGCACTTTTTATTGGTGACTAAAGACAGCATATTAGGCCCTGTGTTCCACCGTCTGCCACAGTTTTATTGAAAGACTTCATGGCAGCTAAAGACAGGCAAAACAGACACATGGACGTAAGTGTGCAAAGATACTGATCATACCAACAAACTTGAATTTTACATATTTAAGGCTAAATTTATTTCAAAATAACTTAGTAATGTTCTTACAACCAAATTTATTTCCATCCTAATTTTAATACGCTCATAGTCTTAACTATGTATTTGAGAATATTTGCGGTTTCCTGCGTACAGAACAAATCTTTTTACTTCAAGGTGACCAAATTCGAGGACAAACTAAGAGCACCACCAGAAATCACTAAATGAGGATGAGAATCTCAGTTTATATTTGTTTCTCACCACTGCTTTTCTCATCTCCCCTTCCAGCACTGAATTCTCACCCCCTTCTCCCAAGGTAGCACCAAGCTCTACCAACTTGGACACAAGGAAACACTTTCAGACATTCCTAATGCACAATTCACATCCTCAGGCTTGATGGGAAAGCAGGTGTCAGCAATCTACCATTCATTCTGCAGGAAAAGAGCCAGACAGGATCTCTAATGAGCAGCAGGCGGCCTACCAACTCTTCAGCACTGTAAGATTGACTTGAGGATTGTAGCACAATGTCTTACACATTGCTGTTTGTGGGTCACAAAGAAAAGTTGGTTTACAAGTACAAATGCTCTGTGAGGTACTCTTCATTTCTGTCGAGTGGCTCTTCTACTGTTGAGCCCCAATGGTGAGTTACACAACTGAAAGAGCATTCAGTTGGCATTTCTGTGCACTGCCCAGCTGCAAAACATTTCTCCCAGGGCTTGCAGAGTACTCCTCTTCCTCTCCAAGTTGCTCTTTTCAGCCATGAAAAGTGCCTGCAAATGATATTATTTTGATAGCTCTGGAAACCATCTGGGAGCCGAAAAAGAGGTTTCCTTACAGTGAGCTGAGAGAGCTCTAATTCCTCATCCTGCCTGGCCAGTTCACATTGCATTGGACTTAAAGGAGCCACTCTGCCAGAGCTATTGCTGAGAATGACATTAGCTAGGATGACAAGAGAAGATGGTGGCCATCTCTCCAACTACCTCACATGAAACATGACTCATCTGTCTCAGGCATCATGTCAATTCCAGAACCAAACCAGGAGGCAGCCTTCTTTTAGCTTCTTACCCATAAATAAGGTTAATAATTCCACAGTTGCTGATCACCAAAAAACCCACAAATAGGAACATAACACAACAGGAAAAAGAGCTTTTTATTCATCATTTATGATTAAGACCTTTCCTCTGCCACAAAGTATTTGAGAAGTTTTACAAAAAAAAAGACATTAATTCTATAAGGACATTAAAGTAGAAACTTTAAAGCAAAAGAGCTAGATACAAAAGGATAAAATGCTGAAGAGTGGGCAACAAAGCAATGTCCTGAAAGCTTTTAGTAGTCAGGACAGAACAAGCATTTGTGGAAGATAAGATCTTTAAAATTATCTAAGGCAGTGAATCTCACACTTTTGTGGACAATACACAGCCTGCTGCCCCACCCAGGAGTTACAGATTCAGCAGATCGAGGGACATGGGTGAGTGGACCAGACCCTGGAATTTATACAACATCACAGGTACTGATGATGCTGCAGGTCCAGGGACCAACCACGCTGAAGGGAACCACTGATCAAGGATCCAGAGACTGATAATCACGGAAATTCAACAGAATTAGCTGGGAGAAGCCTATATATGATGAGATTCTGATTTAATAGGTTGATAGTGAAGATCCAGGCATGTTTATAAAAAGCTCACAAGAGATGCTGATGAAAACTACAGGATGAGGCCGCTGATTCTATATTAGTTTGCCTTTCTTCCCTAAATACACACACACAAACACATTTTTGAAAGAATTTTAAATTTAAGAAAGCATGAGTATATACATCATAAGAAAATTAGAAAAAAAATCAACTTATCCAGAGGCAGTCTGAAAGAATACAATTGCAACTCAATGAAAACATTTATTAAGCGTGTACAACCATGTTGTGGTGGAGACACCTTAAACTAACTTAATCTGCCTAGTACAGAATTCACCTGCATGTTAACTGCTCAAAGAGCCACTCTGCCA
This sequence comes from Piliocolobus tephrosceles, assembly GCF_002776525.5. Taxonomy (NCBI): domain Eukaryota; kingdom Metazoa; phylum Chordata; class Mammalia; order Primates; family Cercopithecidae; genus Piliocolobus; species Piliocolobus tephrosceles. The sequence continues at coordinate 59,615,469 of NC_045447.1, read as the reverse complement.
CTAGAGGAGGCTGACACTGTCTTACATTTCATCGAGTCCAACCAACAGAATTGCAGTTCACTGTGAGTTATGTATTTTAATTTTAAAATGTCATATTTATCTTCCAAACACAAACCAAGGATGATTATATAAACTAAAGAAGGTCACTTGCTTCACACACAAAAAATAATCATCATAAACAAGGCTACATGAAGATCTTTACAGGCCCTAAGGATTGCCAAGATATAATATTCTCCTTTCCCCACCCTACCCCGTAAGAAACATTTTAAATATGTGTCTGTGTCTGTGTGCATGTGAGGGCATGCACATGTGTGAATGCTAAATCAAAAGTTCAGAGAAGTCCAATGAGGTTCTGATTTTTCCCCCTTGCTCACTAATATAACACTTGTTTTTAAAATATCAAAATTCTCCCCACTAGAAAAATGTCTTACTTCTTCTTGCTGATCCTCTAACCACATGCTTACCTGACCTACTGGGTAATGAAACACTCTGCATGTAGTTTCTTTCAATGGTATGTTCCACAGTGATAAAAGTACAGACATCCTTTGTTTCATCATGCCATTTTTCCAACAACTTGTGTTCACTTCATCTCTGCATCACATATTGGAAATTCTTGCAACATTTCAAACTTTTTCATTATTATTATACCTGTTATGGTGATCTGAGATCAGTGATCTTTGATGCTACTATTGTAATTGCTTTGGGGGCACCACAAACCGCGTCCATGTAAGATAGCAAACTTAATAAATGTTGTGTATGTCTAACTGCTCTACCAACCTGTCCCCCAACTCCCTCCTTCTCCTTGGGCCTCCCTATTCCCTGAGATAATATTGAAATTAGGCCAATTAATAATCCTACAATGGCCTCTAAATGTTCAAATGAAAGGAAGAGTCACACATCTCTCTTTTTTTTTTTTTTTTTTTTTTTGAGATGGAGTTTCGCTCTTGTTGCCCGGGCTGGAGTGCAATGGCATGATCTCAACTCACTGCAACCTCCGCCTTCCAGGTTCAAGCCATTCTCCTGCCCCAGACTCCCAAGTAGCTGGGACTACAGGCATGCACCAACAAGCCTAGCTAATTTGTATATTTTTGGTAGAGATGGGGTTTTGCCATGTTAGCCAGGCTGGTCTCAAACTCCTGACCTCAGGTGATCCACCCGCCTTGGCCTCCCAAAGTGCTGGGATTACAAGCATGAGCCACTGCACCCAGACACATCTCTCACTTTAAATCAAAGCTACAAATGATTAGGCTTAGTGAGAAAGGCATGTGGAGAGGTGATAGGTCAAATGCTAGGTCTCTTGCACCAAATATTTAGCCAAGTTGTGAATGCAAAGGAAAAGTTCTTGAATGGAATTAAAAGTGCTACTTCAGTGAACTCATGAATGATAAGGAAGCAAAACAGGCTTTTTGCTGATATGGAGAAAGCTGTAATGGTCTGGATATAAGATTACACCAGCCACAATACTCCCTTAAACCAAAGCCTAATCCAGAGCAAGGCCCTAATTCTCTTTAATTTTATAAAATCTGAGAGGTGGGGAAGCTGCAGACGAAAAGTTTGATGCTAGTAGAGGTTGGTTCGTAAGGTTTAGGGAAATAAGCCATCTCTGTAACATCAAAGTGCAAGTTGAAGCAGCAAGAGCTGATAAAGAAGCTGCAGCAAGTTATCCAGAAGATCTAGCTAACAACATTGATGAAGGTGGCTACAATAAACAGATTTTCTATGTAGATGAAACAGCCTTCTACTGGAACAAGATGCCATCTAGAGCTTTCACAGCTAGAGAGAAGTCAAGGCCTGGCTTCAAAGTTTCAAAGGACAGGCTGACACTCTTTTTAGAGGCTAATACAACTGGTGAATTTAAGTTGAAGCTAATGCTCATTTATTATTCTGAAAATATCCTAGGGCCCTTAAGAATTATGCTAAATATACTCTGTCCGCGCTATAGGAATGGGACAACAAAACCTGAATGACAGCACATCTGCCTACAGCGTGGTTTACTGAATAGTTTGAGCCCACTGTTGAGACATACTACTCGGAATAAAAGATCCCTTTCAAAATATTATTGCTCATTAACAATGTATCTGGTCACCTGAAAGCTCTGCTGGAGATGCACAAGGAGATTAACATTGTTTTCATGCCTGCTAACACATCTATTCTGTAGCTCAGGAATCAAGAAGTAATTTTGGCTTTCAAGTTTTATTATTAAGAAATACATTTTGTAAGGCTATAGCTGCCATAGATAGTAATTCCTCTGATGTATCTGAGCAAAGTAAATAAAAAACCTTCTGGAAAAGGATTCACTATTCTAGATGCCATTATGAACATTCATGATTCACAAGAGAAGATCAAAATATGAACATTAAAAGGAGTTTGGAAAAAGCTGAATTCAACCTTCATGGATGACTTCCAGGGGTTCAAGACTTTAGTGGAGGAGGTCACTGCAGATGTGGTGGAAACAGCAAGAGAACTAGAATTAGAAGTGAAGTCTAAAGACGTGACTGAATTTCTGCAGTCTCATAACATTTGAACAGATGAGGAGTTGCTGCTTACGGATGAGCAAAGAAACTGGTTCTTGAGATGGAATCTACTCCTGGTGAAAAAGCTAGGAACATTGTTGAAACGACAATAAAGAATTTAGAATATTATATGAATTTAGTCGATAAAGCAGTGGCAGGGTTTGAAAGAATTGAGTCCAATTCTAAAAGTTCTACTGCGTGATGAAACAACCTCACATGCTACAGTTAATCTTTTGCAAAAGTAAGAGTCAATCCATGCAGCAAACTGCACTGTCTTATTTTCTTTTTCTCTCTCTCTCTCTCCTTCTTAGACGGAGTCTCACTCTGTCATCCAGGCTGGAGTGCAGTGGCGCCATCTTGGCTCACTGCAAGCTCGTTCACGCCATTCTCCTGCCTCAGCCTCCTAAGTAGCTGGGACTACAGACGCCCGCCACCACGCCTGGCTAATTTTTTTTTTTTTTTTTTTTGTATTTTTAGTAGAGACGGGGTTTCACTGTGTTAGCCAGGATGGTCTCAATCTCCTGACCTCGTGATCCACCTGCCTTGGCCTCCCAAAGTGCTGGGATTACAGACGTGAGCCACTGCACCTGGCCTGCATTGTCTTACTTTCAAAAATTACCACAGCCACTCATATCTTCAGCACCCCAATCGATCAGTAGTCATCAGCATCTGGGCGAGAACTTCTACCAGCAAAAAGACTATGACTAGCTGAAGGCCCAGATAATCGTAAGCATTTTTGGCAACAAAGTATTTTTAATAAGGTAATGTATACTGTTACACTTAATAGATTATGATATAGTAGAAATAATAACTTTTATATGTACCGGGAAACCAAAAACTTCACATGCCTACTTTTATTGCGCTATTTACTTTATTACAGTTGTCTGGAACCTAACCTGCAGTGTCTCAAAGGTATGCCTACATATGCTTAAGTATCTTAATTCTACTGCTTGACAGAATACTTTGGGGAAGATTGCTTAAACATTAGTTTGCTCATAGAGTGAGGGCACTGAACCTCATATAGAAGTGATTATCTTAAATTGATATAATAAAGTAAAAACACCTAGCACATTGCTGTTCTAATGGTAGCTAATTAACATTTGGTTGCTACTATTATTTACAATAGGTCACATACTCCTCTACTGCCTAAAACAAGATATATCTTTACTACCAAAACAATGGGCCTACCAGGATTTGCAATGCAATCTTCAACATTAAATGGCTGTGCAAAATCATTTTGAAATGGATTTTCTACAGAGTATTACTTTTGTCCAAGACAAGTAAGAAAAACCACATGTTTACAACTAGAAGTGTTTCAAAAGAGAGCACCTGTCAAGGTGGATCACAGGAGAAGGCCTGCATAAGCTGGCACTGATCCTGTACTGAGAGCATACTTCCCCCTTAGGTAACAGATGTCAGAAGTAGTTCTGTCTTTTCTAATGGGCAACTATATTTATGAACAGAATTTTGGTGACTTGATCTTTAAAGCTATCAAAATAAAAATAGTGAAAAAGGAAAGAGTACAGTATAACTAGTTAAACAGAAATTATTTCAGACACATTGCTACACGTTTCATAAAATGTAACCTCATTAGTTACATTATGAAAATGTAACTTTTCATAAAATGTAAACCTCACCTGGAAACAGAACACCTATAGCCTGCTATAAAGATTATCTCTTCTTTCACAAATATCCAGAAAGACTGTGGATGAACATTAACAAAAGAAGAAAACACAAATATAAGACACTTTATTTACTTCTCCATTCAATTTTCATCATGCCTGACTGAAGTACTAGGTTCTTCTCACAGCTTTGGTCCTTCTTTCATTAAAAAAAAAAAATCATCTTACACATACACATTATACAGCTTTTCTTTTTGCTTAACATAAAAAAAAAACACTTAAAGTCTACCTCATTTGGTTTCTCCTCTGTAAGAAACTGAAAATAATTCACTCAATTTTTAAATATACATTTTTTAAAATAACATAACAGGCTAGGTGCAGTGGCACATGCTGGTAATCCCAGCACTTTGGGAGGCTAAGGTAGGAAGATTGCTTGAAGCCAGTAGTTCAAGACTAGCCTGGGCAACATAGTGAGATCCCCATCTCTACAAAAAATAAAAATATTAGCCAGGCTTGATGAAGTGTCCCTATAGTCCCAACTACTTGGGAGGCTGAAGCAGGAGGATCCCCTGAGCCCAGGAGTTTGAGGCTGCAGTGAGCTACGGCTATGCCACTGCACTCCAGTTTGGGTGACAAGACTCTGTCTCAAAATAAAAGATATAACATCCATACCAAACAATTGTGGAAAAATGATTTCCATCAGATGAATGAAATCTATCTTACCAATTCCCATTAATGGGTAAAATATTGAGAAGGCTATGTCAATAAAAGGTAAGGCCAAATTTAAACAAAGAAGTACTGAAAAGTGATAAAACAATATTCCAGTTATGTTGACCTAACAAGCTATGTACTAGTGAATTATTAAAAGCCAGAATCCAGAGAAATTTTGTTTTCATTTAGTTTTACATTAGTAACTGCTTCAAAAACATGCTAAAAGAACAAAACTTTGTTATATAAAAAGATACATAAAAATGAGATTGGACAAACATCAGTAACTCTAGCCTCATAATGTATTTTTGTGTAGCTCTATCATATTCTTTATTTCATTTGCACTACCACTAGTAAGGCGAGTGATATGGATTGAATCATGCCCCCTCTACCCCAAAATTCACATGTTGAAGCCCTAATCCCCAATGTCCCAATATGATAGTATTTGAAGACCTTTGGAAGGTAATTAGGTTTAAAATGAGGTCATGAATGTAGGGCCTTCTTGATGGAATTGGTGTCCTTGTAAGAACAGACACCAAAGAGCTTCTTTTCTTTCTTACTATGTGAGGACACAGCAAGGAGGCAGCCATCTGCAATCCAGGAAGAGAGACCTTACCAGGTTCCTTGTTGGACTTCCCAGCCCTTAAAACTAACTGCAAGAAATAAGTTCCTGTTGCTTAAGACACCCAGTCTATGGTATTTTGTTATGGCAGCCCAAGCTAAGATAGCAGGGTTCATTTTAGATCAATATTTCTCATATGATAAAACTGAAGCACACAGTAAGATTAAGTGACCAGGGGTAATATTTAGGTGAATTAAAACCGGATTTTCTGACTTCTAGTCCAATGTTCTTTGTACTGCAACTATTAACTTTGAAGAAGTATAATTAATTTAAAGCAGTATTCTGAACATACTAACAACCTTTTATAAATTAGGGACAGGGAACAAAGTTTTGTCACTACAGAATATGTAAGGAATATCCTTTGTCCCCAAGGTACATCTTCTGATCCACCCTCAAAGCAAACCAGTGGGAAAACAAAACACTTCATCCCAGGGGAGTAAATGTGTCTGATCCACTGCTTCTAACATTTGTCCAATCAATATTACAACGAATCCTGGCTAGGAACCTCGCTATTTGTAAGCTTTTTTTTTTTTTTTTTTTTTTTGAGATGGAGTCTCGCTCTGTCTCCCAGGCTGGATGGAGTGCAGTGGCGTGATCTTGGCTCACTGCAAGCTCTGCCTCCCAGGTTCACACCATTCTCCTGCCTCAGTCTCCTGAGTAGCTGGGACTATAGACACCCACCACCATGCCCGGCTAATTTTTTGCATTTTTAATAGAGATGAGGTTTCATCGTGTTAACCAAGACAGTCTAGATCTCCTGACCTCACAATCTGCCCGCCTCGGCCTCCCAAAATGCTGGGATTACAGGTGTGAACCACCGCGCCCAGTCTTCAGTAAGTTTTGTAAAGGAAAACAGGAAGTTTCTTCTCTGAACTACCCTAATCCTCTTGAGACTGGCATTAATAGGACCAATGAGCACATCAGGCGACACAGTACAATCATATATTTTATTTACCTTCAAGTGATCTACCCACTTTTCCTAACTCTTCAATATAAATCCCATAATAGCCAAGAAAAAAATACCATTTAATGCTTTAAATAACCTGTTAACAGCTCCTTCTTTCAAAACAAGGTGGAACTGGGGAAAGGACACTAGAGTGCAACCTTTATTGCCAGACACTGACTCAAGTCTGTAACCACAGAGAAGACTCTACAGCTCTTTTTAGTAGATGCTCTCCATTTGTATTATGACAACTTGAATGAGTTTGATGTTAGATTAGAATCATATTTAGCCTCTGGGGTTCTTATGTTATCAAAAGCAATTGTGATACCCATCATTTTCTGGTGATAGAGCAAGATCCTAAGAATTATCCTCTCAACTGTTAGCAAAACAGGAAACGTCCTTATTTCTGTTATATTTTCAACTTACAGATACAAAATCACCCCGGATGCCAAGATAATTGGCTTGTATTGAGGTGCCTGTTTTTACAATTGCATTTATTTTCTTCATTATTATCATTATCTTTACTATTATTATTAAATGCCGTCATTTGGACTTATCACTACTTGTCGGAGAATAGAAAATGTCACTAGGAAATAAAATGGCCTTGGGGAGCAAGGGTCTATAAATCTCTCCATAAGACCCTTTTCCACATGTAGGGATGGCTATCATTTTCTTTCAGCTTCCTCCCTTTTAAGCAGAAGAGCCTCAAGTCTTTTATCTCTCATCACCATTTGTACTTGAAAGGATGCTACTATTGTAGCCAGAACATGTGCTCTTTCAAAACATTCAGTTGTTGCAAGATGTGTTCTAAGATCACTGGCTGAAGAATACTTGGTAAGAGCTTTGAGAATGAGAAATCATCTGAAAACAGACCACTTACAGTCATACCACCTATGAGCACAGTACTATTTTTGAGCAAAGATCACACGTATAGAAGCTAAATTTCACAACTGACCTTTAACTACACCACTTAGTTGTGATACCAAAGACATATCTTTTAGCTGTGTTTTTTCTTTCTCTTTTGTGTGTTTTGAGAGTGATGGGTAGAGAAAGAAAAATGTCACAAGCGAGAGTGCTCAGAGCTGTAATTCCTCACGGAAGAGAAATAGGAAGGAAAAAGTTTCCTGATAGAACTGCCCCATAATTAATTGTTAGTGGAGTTGACCAATGAACATCGAAACACCACTACTTGTCAGTTTACAATGAGATCTTGAAATTATTGTCAGAACTATTCAGTTACTTGTGAAATAACCCTCCTGTGCAGAGTATAAGATACTTAAAATAGTGGAAAATTACTTTTGTCTTCTCAACATTTATAACAGCAACATTGAACTGAACACTGAATTGAACAAAGTCATAAAAAGTACATTATGGCTGTAGGGCTCAGTATTGGATTATAAATATTAAAGTATATTTTGGATTATAAAAAAGTATTAAAGTAAATTAAATAGAATGAATTCAGGAAACAAACGTGATAATGAAATAACTAAAACAGATATATCTGAAGAGATTATTTTGACAAGACATTTAACTACATTTCCTTATTAACTTTAACTTTTTAAAAAAATGAGTTACTTTAAAATGTTCATAAAGCATTTGATTGACACCAATATAATCTTTACAGATTTACACAGATGTCAAGAAGTATTAATTTTAATCTTTGGACTATCTTACAGTGTTTTCCCGATTAAATGTGAAACCTGGATTTACTATCATGGCAGTGACATTAAAAGTTTATTTTATTTGCTAAGAACTTATGTCCATGGTAGTTTGACTTTTAATGTAACCAAAATCCATTAGGGAAAAAGTGTTGACTTAAGACTACCTCATCTTCACCAGGTCAAAAATGCAACGTTTTCTCATTATCAGCTTATAAAACAAAGACTATGGATAGTTGTAAGGGTTATTTCTTTACAAGCCTTGTATCTTCCTACTAGAATTAGAATACTGGAGCTCTTTCCTCTATCTAGATCAAGGAACTCCACCGTTCTTTGGATGTGGGTATGCGTATGTATGTTTACATAGATGTGTGTAAGATAATCCATAGTAGTAAAAGAAAATAACAAGACCTCTTTTCATATTAGTCTTTTCATATTAGACCTCTTTTCAAATTAGTCTAATTTTTCACATTAGACTTTTAAATTTTCAATTTTTTGTATGTGTTTTCTTGTACATAATATGAAAGTGCAGCATAACTTATTCTTGTACATAATATGTTGGCTTACTATAATTTGGAAATGTACATATATTGGGGATACAGGTTTACAGGGAGAGAGGAGTTGTAATACCAACTCTGTAAGTTTTAATTCTGTAATTTACCTGCTCAAATCTTATTTATATCACATGATTTCAAGTTCTGGAGTGATACATGCTAAATAAACAGGACAGTCTCATTACAACTCACACAGAGTGTATCCAGATTTTTGCCATTTTACAGTATTTTATGATAAAAATCAAACTAAAAGCTTAAAAGTTTACTTTTTATATTTATACTGTGAATAGTTGCTTATTGAAGAAGAGGTAACACAAACTTATTTAAAAGATTTTAAAGTGCAAATAGATTTTCTGAAAAACCCAACACAGAATACTTTACATAATCCCCCTAGAAATTTGAAATTATTTGTGGCTCTATTTTAGAGTTTACTTTTATAGTGTTTACAGAAAATTATACAATATTAAGTGAAATTGTTTATAATCAGTCTAAATGTACTATATTTACATTCACTTCTATTTAAAATGTTAAGTCCTAATAAAAAGTTTGTAAAAATATAATTATTTTAAGAAGTCCCTCTATCTTAATGAAAATGAACTAAAATAGCAAAAACATGTTACATTTACAAGACAGCTCTCATGTGAAAACATTAGGAGATAGATTCTTTTGTTTTGTTCTCAATGTAGCCCCTTTACAAATGTGGTATTCAGAATCACATATTCCTTATTAGTAATATTAGATTCCTGTCCAGAATAGGAGGAATGCTGCTGCTTATAAGGCTCTAAAGGAACCTGCATTTCCATGCACACATCTTATATAAGCCTAACAGTTGCTTTTCTTCATAAATCAATCTATTGTTGCACTTCATAATGAGAAGGCAGATTTACTGCCTTTTACCGCCTTTTCTCACCATCAGAAAGATGCTTATTTGGGTAACAGAACGTTTCTCTTCTTCAAGGGTATTTGGGATTAGGGAGGCAGGGGCAAGAACCTTTAACATCTGCTCCCTTCAAATGAATGACACCTCTAGTTCTCACAGCCCGGACGTTGAAAAGCAAATACTCTAACTTGATAAAATTCTCTAACTTGAAGAAGCACAACACTTTAAATACACTGAAGTCCCATCTCTAAAACATATATTTGGGATTTAGAGGTTATATCATAAAACTAAAGAACACAGAATTTAGATCGTCACTCAAAAGCCCCCAAATCATCATCATAGTGAGAACAATTGGAGTTTAGAATAAAGACACTGGATTCATCATCTTGAATTTTCTCTAGCTCTAAAAGCAAATCTAAATTACTGGCTGGTAAGACTTTAATCATTTGAATCTCACTATTGTGCAGGAATAACAAAACAGTTTGCAATATAGACAACTTTCTTCTGTTTTTATTTACTTAATTTTTCCCCTTAGGGAGAAATATTTAAGAATTACAAACTTCAGATTTTAATTTAAAAACAATAAGAAGGCACTTGTCAGCATCTAATTCCTAACCATCTGCCTTTTAAAAATACACACACACACACACACACACATACTCACCCATTCACTCCAGTTAGGCTTAACATTCTTAACAAGTAAGTAGATCTTGATGGATCTAAACAGAAGTTTCAGTAATCAGAGTCCTACTTTTGGAAACGAAGCTATCTTTAAACAGGCATCATGACTCCTACTAGCAAAAGCAGTTAACCATAAATTTAAAACAAATAGACACCATCCAAAACAAACAAATAAACAAAGTGGGGCAGGTACTGGATTCAAGAAGAATCTCTATTTTTGAAGAAAACTAAATTACGTCTCCTCATTCATGAATATGTAGTATTGCCCGGTGAGCTAACATTCTTGTTACTTCACGCTATCTTTTGTCACTTAAGCAATGGTTTTTGACAGTTTTACAGGCTGTTATCCCAAAGACTTCAGTATTTATGGCCTTTATTCACTTGGGCTTTCTACTCTTATCCACTGGTTACTAATCACTAAATAGATTTTTTTTTTTTTTTTTTTTTTTTTAAATGGGACTGAAATTAGCTCACAGGATGTCCTTCAACAATGGCAGCTCAGGACAGCACCGGTAAAGGTCTTCTCCTCAGCCTCTTCCTCTCTCTCTTCAATTTTCTCTTCCTACACACAAGTTAATGAGGGTCCAGATCCACACTGTTCAATTAGAGCAATAGCACACATGATTTACAGCATTCTTAGGGGATGGTTTGGGATCGTTTCTGAATTGATCCTCAGAAACTCATTCAATTTCAAATATTTCAAGAATGATTTAAAGGCCTAACTTGTTTTTAATCTTCATAAAATAGGAGCAATTCCTACTCATGGAATCATTATTCAGGAATTATTATTCAGTTCTACAAACCCTACTATCCACACACATTTGCACATACAATTCAAATATGGATACTTTTAAAACTTCAACACATTTAGTTTATAACCTGCCATTCCAATTTCTTCCTACGTAGTAAACGCTGCTTATTACCTTTTATCCACTACACTTAAACACCACAGGCTGAAAAGCAAGGAGAAAACACAGACTGTTCTTTTCATTTAATTTCATCTGACTTAAACATCTCCTAAGAGATTGTTTTTCATCTTAGGAACAATGTGAAATGCATAACAGAGTACATTCTCTTTTCTAGCTGGCTGCTGGAAACTTGAAAGTCAAATTAGTCTGGAAAGTGCTGTTTTCTTACAAACTAAAAATGTGAAAGAAAGCCAAAAATATTGATGTTATTATTCTCATGATCTTTCTGATGAACTGAGCAAATTGCAGAATTCTCTGAGAATGGGCTGAGCAATGGTGGGAGGAAGGGGAGAGACTAGCCTTAAAGAACCACTAAGGCTCCACTTACTGCTCTAAAATATAATTTACTAAATATTACTCTTCCTAGAATAAAAGGAACTTATTATGATCAGCTTCTATTTTCTCTGAAACTGCGCTGAAGTGAAATCTGAAAAGAAAATGCTCCAACAAAATATTTTAAACCTTTAGATATTTCTACATTTGGGTAGAAGCAACATGTTTTAGTACATCAGAAAAACAATTTTATCAGGATTAGTATTCGTATACAACATTTATATATAATATTAACTATTTGGACATCATGTGATTGCATTTAATTATAGAGACCCACAAAACAAATTCTCCTCGAATGTAGTTCCAGGAAAATTGATTTCTGCTGAAGAATGTGCATGCTTTCTGATATTCCAAATATAAAATTCCATAACTGTTATATTTATCTAGGAAAAACATGGCAGAACTTATTGCCCATGTGTAAAAAGCACATAACTCTGAACAAATGCTATGGTCTTTAAATTTTGTAACTACTTATATTACATTATATTTGCCATGTATATTAACCTGTAAACCAATCTAAATTCCATTCAATCATATAACTATTAAACAAGTTAAAAATGAAATACATGTACTTATATGAGAATTTATATAGTTATATTTTTAATTTAATAAAACAACATTTTAATGTATAATTAAGGGCTAATTTTTACCAAATACCCTAGTGGTTAGATAACAAGGGATATTCTGTTATTTTTCTGGTAAGTTAAATTTTGCAGTGTTTACTTTTATATTTAAAAATATGTGAATGGAGAAAATCATTTTGGATATATGAGTTTTCAACATATGATAAGCTATATAATTATGAAAAATGTAAGAACAATATTATTCTGAATGAAGATTCATTTCAGATTAGTAAGATAATTAGAGGTCTAATCCTTAGCTTCTCTGAAAATAAGAGAAACTATTTAATATGATAATTGTGAGTTAAAAAACCCTTCTATTTCTTTAACATGCATTTAAACATTCACTGGTAGATAAAATACTTGTAAATTCTCCGAAGTCAGAGGAGAAGGGTATCTTTTTTCCTACTTTAAATCACTCTGGAGAAAAAATGTACACTGGGGCTCCAATTTTAAAATTTTTCTCTATTTTTTTCATAATTAGATGAATGCACATTATATGCAAATTAATCATTTAAAATTGATAAGATTTTCCTGAATTTTTCTATACATCAAAACCTCCTGTGGCTTTTACTTGCTCCATCCCTCTCACCCCATTTTTCATTACCTTACATAATATCCCAGAAGCTATCTTGCCTATGAAATTATGATTCATAGTAAATAAACTTTACATATAGTTTATCTTTAAAAATTAGAAACACAGCAAAGAAATTGTCCTCACCTCTTTTAAAAGAAAACGGTGTAGCCCTCAGGAAAACAGAAGTGCCCCTAAGTTCATGTGTGTCGGCAAGGAATTGAGAGCTGTTAAGAATGATCTTCTTGAAAAGAAAGAGGTCTCCCTAGGCACCCACATGTATATTTAGATTAGATTGGCAGTTTAAATGACAGCAAACACATGGTCATGACTTCCCAATTGCTCGTTCATCTAACACACACACAGGCTAATCAGAGGCAAACATCCACCCCGAACTGTTTTAGAAACTAGCTTCTCCCATCTGATACTACTCTATGTGTGGTAAGCAGACATTCTTCTAGAGAGATTGAATGTCAAATGCTTAACTATCTCTCTTAGTACACCAGAATCTTGAATCACATTGATTTTAGAATTCTAAAGTCAGTCTGACATCAACTTACATCAATTCCTTGCTTAGCGTGCAGCGTTTTTATGAAGCACAAAGTAAAGAAATGACTATGTAAAGATTGCAGGATCTATTTGTCTTACGGGTATTTTTAACTGTAAGACCTGCCCATCCTATCAGTAATAGCACACACTCTTATTCTGTAAACAGGGTAAAGTCACTACAGAGGATCGCATTTTCTTGTGCAAATAAAGGGTGGCAGAGTCAAAAGGTGGAGATACTGAACATGAACTTTAAGCCCCTATTCATAATTTGAGCTTCAGTAACATTTTCCAGTAAGTGAGAAACAAGAGAAAACACAGATGGCACTGTTTGCTGACAGCTATCAACTACACCTACAACACTATTGTATTGTATATATGCTATGCATTGAGATTTATATATATTAAGATGTGTTGGTGAGGAGCAGAAAACAAATGCAGCTCTATGATGGGGGGTACATTATTTTAAAATGGCAAACAATTTTAAAATAATTATATTTTACTTTTGACATGAACTTTGCATTTTAATCTCAATGTCAAATATTTTGAAAAGTCGAGATTAGTATGAGGGTGAAAGGAATGAAACACTATAATAATTTCATGCTCAGGTTCTGAAAACATTAAACCTGGTTTGAATCTCAGTTCCACCACTTTCTAGCTATGTAACCTTAGCACGTAACATCATCTTTCCAGGCCTCAGTTCCTTCATTTCTAACATGGGGAAACGGAAGTAATAATGGTACCAATTCATATTGCTGTTAGAATGTTGACAATGCAAAGCAGTTAGGAAAGAGCACTGAATAAATGATGACTAAATACTAGTTATTATTATCATCAATAGGAATAAATATAAAATTATGATATTAAAAAGTTACGTCTGAGTCCATTTGGCTTGTCCACCCTCTCCCTCTATGATAGTCTTCCCTGAAAAACACTTGACACTTCAAGAAATAAGGTAACTTCCTTTAGACTAATCCAAAATTTATTTTCTCTCAAACTTCTCCTGGAGCAGGCAGCTGATGAAGTACCTACTTCAATGCCCAATACATAAGATATTCTAGCAAGGACTTCTATACAAACAGAATAAACAAAGACGAGAATTAAAAAGTGATTGTTAATCTAAGCACAAATCATCTATAGGTAAGAAGTGCCTGGTCAAGTAATATTTGAGAATTCATAGAAAAAAGAAAGTGAAACTTATTTAGGACATCACATTGTTTGAGAAGTTTTTCCTTTTGCAGAAAAAGTGAGTCCCAAGACTCTCAAGAAAATGATCCATTTAAAGAAAATAATATCATGATACTGTTCTTAACAGGTCATCTCAATTTTGTAGACTTATATGCTTCTGCCACATGTTAACTTGTCTTGGTAGTAAAAAGACAAAAACAGATCAATGCTGATTGCTTAATGGCAGAAATATTTGTCGGTAGTTTTTACTACTTTATAAAATATTACAAAGGAATTCAGAAGTGGGCCAAAACCTCAAACTTAATTGAAACTCTCTAGTGTTGTCTGACAAATTAAGATTGTGAGTCATCTTTATTATATAGCATATGATCATGTGGTATATCATCAATGCCAATTATTTCTAATTTTCTTTAAAAACTACAATCACTACATATACACAGTTCTTGCACTCCTAGTAAGAGGTTTTGTTATACATAGAAGTAAGCAAGTTTAATATACTCATTTCCTAAGAAATAAGAGAATTGTCAATGTTAATGTTATCCAAAAATGTGTTCTTAATGCTCAGTTTGTGCCTATCATTAAAATTTAATATAATCTAACACAATTATCATCAATGGGATGCAGGTGTTGGATAATTACATTAGTATCAACACTACAGGTAAATTAAGATTTCTTCCCATGTGATGGAGTTCTGATAAATATCAATTCATTGGTTTACTGAATCCTGAAGATCAAAAGGCCCTGCATATGGCACTAATAAATCAAATAGAGTCATCAAATCTACAGTCTGTTTTCTTTGGCTAAAACTGCAAAGTTTTACTTACAGAGACTTATCTACTTCTAAACATTCCCTGCCAAACCAAATTTGACTCACCACGTATACAGAAAATATAGCACTCCCCAGCTGCACCCTCCTGGGGCTTCTGAAGTCCAGAGACACTGTTATGAGGTGGTCTAGATTATCTGGTCTTTCCCTCTTCCTTGCCTTTTTAGATCTCATAATCAACTAAAAATTCTTTTAGAAAAGTGAAAAGTTACCCCTAGACTCAGACTGAAAAGTTACAAAATATTTTTATTTATTAATAAACTCTACCGTCAGTAAAGGTACTTAATTAAAATCTCTAACCTATTAACATACACACTGAAAATAATAAAGGGGTCTACAAAACTCTTTCCTGAGTCTATTTAAATATCAGTAAGAATTCCTAAAACTGGAAATTCTACTCAGGTATTTATAGTATAATTAGTCACATTCTGATAAACTGACCCTAAACTTTGTGACAATACTATTATTTGAAAGAGAAGGGGCTAGGGAAAGATAACGTAAGCAATCCTAGGAAAAAATCTCACTTTCAGTTGATTTACTTAAGGAGACTACTTTGATAAACCATCTGTTCCATGATATTTTGAATCTTGAAGAAAATGTACAAATGAATGGTAGGATTATGGTGTTTTTTATTTTCTTTTTTATAAAACAATTCTGCACCTTTCAAAAATGTTTACAATAATTATGTTTGAAATATATGAATAAAAATAACAAAATGTCTGTTCTTAGTTCAGTTGAGAACATCCTAAAGCAATAAGAAATACTTTTTTTTCCCAAGTCCAAAAGGATTTTAGAAAGACTTAATAATTTCTCCTAAAATGTTAAAATCTCAGCTGAAAATGTTGGCTCACACCACTCCCACTAACACTCCCAAGTCACAACATTTAAAAATGTCTCCAGATAGTGCCCAATGGGGTGGGGTAGGGGAGACACCATTCTAGGATAATGTTTTCTCAAGAAGTTACCTATAAGAGTCTCATATAATTATATACCACTAATTGAGAGATGATTCCATTTTAATAAAGTTCTACTCTTAAGACCATTATGAAATGATACTTTTGGTCTGATAAGATCCATTTCAATGGTCTCTCTCTAACACTGATGCTAAGGTGCATTCTGAAGCAAACTACGATCTCTGCCTTCTGAGATTCTGAGATATTTGTGTTGCATCTCTCCCTTTAGTGAAGGGGACCACCACTCCACTCTGGTTCTGGTGAGACAGCCCTGTTGTCCCTTAGGTTGAAACTGAATTCCCATTTCCAACGGGCACTGTCATTTCTGTATTTCATATATAGAACCTATAGAGATGCGTGCCATTTGGTTAACAGTGTCCAAAAAGCACCATGTGAAAGCATGTACTTTACATAATGTTACCTGAAATGAAAAAGAGTTTGCAATTAGAGTAAGTAAATACAAGAGTGGTGTTACCAGTCAGTTTACATTTAGGACAAGTGTGTTCTATGCCCAAAGTTGCACAAAATAATGTTTCGAGGAGAATTTCCAAGGCACAGGATGTTACAGAGTGGGGAGAAGGGTCATTCATTCAAATACCTCTCTGGTCAGCAGTCTCAAGCCTAGTCCCTTAGAAGCCAATAAACCCAAAGTCTGACAAGTTAGCCTCTGAATTGTGTGTGATTTTTTTCCTTCGTGGCTATAGCTTTGCTAAAGAAAGACCAACAAGGAGTTGATCTGGCTCCTGTCATCAAGCTTTGTTTGGAGGCCCAATTGCTGGAGTAATGAACATTGCAGAATTGGATAAAGCCTATTGACAGAAGCTTTCAGATGCCACAGTCATCACTGGAAGTGACAGACTCCATTCTATGATGCCCCAAGCTCCTATTCTAAAGATGTGCTGGAATGAGACAGCCAAGTGAGTAGGGGACTATATCAAATATTCTAGACCCTAAAAAATTCCCAATAAGAAATGCTAACCAGCTTTTATGGCCATTAGTATTGGCCACTCTGCTCCTATGGCGAAAACCAGGCTATTTTCTGGATATATATAAAATTCTGAACTAAACCTAGATAATAATAAATTATAGGCCTGCTGTTACTATTTTAGCCAGATATCCACTACTCTCCAATACAGAAATTATTATTCTAATTGTCTTAATATATTAAGTTGACCTTTCATATCCTTTTCATACCTGGTAAAATTCTACTATTCTATTTTTTGCTTTGTGTGTAAGTTATCTAAATATTTGTATTAGCCACTTTCCCCTGCAGTCACACTAGCCAAAGATGAAGATGAGGACAGAAAACACATCTTTCTTACTTTGGATCCTCTATAGCAGGAGTTGGCAGGATTTTCCCATAAAAGACTGAATAGTAAATGTTTTAGACTTCACAGGCTGTTCAGTCTCTGTCAGGGCTACTCCAGAACTCCTCAACTCTACCCCTGTAGCATGACAGCAGTCGTAGACAGTACGTAAACAAATGGCATGGCTGTGTTCAATAAAACTTTATTTACAAAAACAAGCAGTGTGCCAGATTTGATTCACAGGCTGTTTTTGCTGATCCCTGCTCTATGGGTACTTAATACAGCAATATCACACTTATAGATGTTAGGGATTTGGTGAACTTTGTTAAATCAGATTTCTCTGATTTATTTTACCCTATTACTGGTCTATTTTTGTTTGAAAACACAATTTTGCCTTTTTTGTTTCTGCGGTCATGGAGGGGAAGCTTAATGACTTCCTTCACTAGCTAAGCAGTTTTCCGTTCCTTAAAGACACTCTGTCCTATGGCAGCTGAACAATTTTATCCTGCAAAACAGCAGTATTCTGACCTTGTTGTCCAAGTTTCTCAGAGTTACTGTGGAAGATACAACTGTGATATATTATCCTGAAGAGTGAGTTTTCATGCCAATTATATTGTTGAATGTAAACAAATGAAAGTTTCATCAATAAAATAAAATAAATTACTCTCCACCAGATAGTTCCTTTGATACGGCAACATCTTAGAAAAGGCAGTTTGAGAAAAGTTAAAAACAGAATTCTCAAGCCACTACAAGAAGGCTTTCTAAAGGTCACTCATTTAGCAAATACAATTCATTGTTTCAAAAATTCAGGTATTTTAAATGGATAAGTTTTAAATATCCAGTTCTATAAACTGAAATACAGGCAGGACTGGCTCATTCAGGAGGGCAGCGGAGGGTGATGGGGGTTAACATCACAATTGTCCCCCCAAAATACCTAACCAAATGAAACAAACACATGTGCTTTATGGCCAAATTGATGTTTATGAAGGTCAGTATTTTGATTATCACCTAGATGAAATTTTCCACACTAGAATCTGTAACAAAATTGATTCTTGTATAGACCTCAAAACAAAAAGTTAGATCAAGTATTGAATGAGTTAGAAAATTTGTACTTGATTCTTTTGAACACTTATTCTAATAAACAACAAAACTAAACTATTAGCTAAAAAGCAAAATTAAAGGTTGAAGAAACTTGAAGACGACAGTAGAATTTGTCCTTTTTTTGTTTATAAAGACAGCTATTCTCCGGCCAGGCGCGGTGGCTCAGGCCTATAGTCCCAGCACTTTGGGAGACTGAGGCAGGGAGATCACGAGGTCAGGAGATCAAGACCACCCTGGCTAACATGGTGAAACCCCATCTCTACTAAAAATACAAAAAATTAGCCAGGCGTGGTGGCAGGTGCCTGTAGTCCCAGCTACTCGGGAGGCTGAGGCAGAAGAATGGCCTGAACCCAGGAGGCAGAGCTTGCAGTGAGTCAAGATTGTGCCACTGCACTACAGTCTGGGTGACAGAGTAAGACTTGGTCTCAAAAAAAAAAAAAAAAAAAAAAAAACAAAAAAAAAAAAACTATTCTCCAAAAGAATCTCCCATTAAAAAACAATAATAGGTTAATTGTCAAAAACAAAGAGTAAGCAGGAAGAAAGGAAAAAAAAAAACATGATTCCAAAAGATGGGATCCTTCAAGACAGTTCTCACAAAAGTTATATGCCAGCATACTGGGGAAAAGAGTGATGCCACCAAGAATAAGAATGTGGGTGAGACCATATAGTTTATCTTTTTTTTTTTTTTGTGGTGAAAATATTGGTAATAACTGACCTAATGTGACACTCCAGTGGGGAGAAAAACAACCCATCTCCCTCAACATCTATCAGAATTCTTTTAGCCTTCTCAAGATACTCTGAAGAGAAATAGAAAATTACATGAACAAGAATGTCAGAAACTCTGAATGCTGCAGTAGGATCAGAAAGTAATGTTTCATCAGTAACATACTATGTAAAACAACACTGAATCCACACAAAAACCTGTTTTCGGCCGTTCAAAGTAGCATTATTCACAACAGCCAAAAGGTGAAAACAATCCAAGTGTCCATCAACCAACGAACAGAAAGGCAAATTGTGGTATATCTACACAATGGAATATTACTCAGACATAAAAACTAATGAAGTTCTGGTACATGATACAACATAGGTAAGTCCTGGAAATACAATACTAAGTGAAAGATGCCAGGCACAAAACATCACGTATTATATGATTCCATTGATATCGACTGTCTAGAACAGGCAACTGTACAGACAGAAAGTAGATTATTATTTGCCTGTGATTGCCTAGGGCTAGGGGAGATAAGAGAAATGAGAGTTGATAGCTAAAGGGTATGGGTTTATTTTGGGGTCAGTGAAATTGTTCCAATATGTATTGTGGAAATAGCTGCACAATTCTGGAACATACTTAAAACCACTTTAGACCAGGCATGGTGGCTCATGCTTGTAATCTCAGTGCTTTGGGAGGCCAAGATGGGAGGACTGCTTGAGGCCAGGAGGTCAAGACCAGCTTGGGCAACACAGTAGAGCCCCATCTCTACAAAAATTAAAACAAAACAAAACAAAACAAAAGCCACATGTGGTAGCATGTACTTGTTGTCCCAGCTACTCAAGAGGCTGAGTTAGGAGCACCACTTGAACCCAAGAGTTCAAGATTACCATGTGCTATGACCACACTGCTGACTCCAGCCTGGGCAATACAGTGAGACCCTGTCAGGTAAAGGAAGGAAATGGAAAAGGAAAAGGAAGGAAAAGAAAACCACTTTCAATGGATGAACTGTAGTATTTAAATAAAGTTGAATTTTTAAAGCCACACTGAACATATACTGACAATTGCTCATTAAATTTTTTCTTTTCTTATTTTGTCTAGTAAGGCAACTTGATTCAGCTCCTATATTTTAAACAGTTAAAATGTAATTAAGTTATGTACACTTTGGGGCACTGTGTAGTACATTTGGCCCATCAGATTATTATGGACATTCCTAAAATGGAAATGTTATGAGAAGCAACCAAAGGAAGTTAATGATGAGTCTGGCGGCAATCTTTCCAATGAACTATAGATAAAATATGAAACATTAGCCAAAGAAAGTAGTAGTATATTTGATAGTGTTACATTAAGAAGATATAAATTAGAAAAATATGTTGAGTTATTTGGAGGAAAAAGTGGTAACTTTAAATAGAGAACTTAAAAGTAGGATATTAATTTGCCCCAAGATTGTAAATATAGTTAGGGCTTTAAAAGCAAAAATTAAAACTTTGTTACATACACTGAGATCTACTAACTGAAAAAGAGAAAGTAGCATTAATGTAAAATGAAAATGGATCTACAATTGTACAAAGATCAGATAAAAGCACTGTTCCCAAAATAATCATAATTTGATTCCTTTGTGTAAAACATCAGCAAATTTTGTACATACAAAAATTATATGTTCTTGAATGCCTACTACATGTCTAGAAATGTCTTAGCACACTGGACAAACAGTGCTGAACCACCCAGATATGATTCCTGACCTTAGAGACTTTGGAGTGTATTTCATGGTTTAAAGTTTAACTGCCTTTGCTTCAATATTTCACATATACCAAGAACTCTGGCAAATTGACTAACACTCTTCAAATATGAAAACTACAGCTTCTCCAAAATACTTACATAAGAGGGAGCATTAAAGTTTCTTTTTTAAAAGCTGAGTTAGAAGTACAAACTAACATTTGGAGAAACAATTTCCTTTCTATAATGGTAAGACAAATTAGATATCTTATAGATTAAATTGAGGTGTGCCAGGCATGGTGGTGCAAGCCTGTAATCCCAGCTACTCAGGAGGCAGAAGTGAGAAGATCGTTTGAGTCCAGGAGTTCAAGACTAGCCTAGGCAACATAGTGAAATCCCATCTCATTATTTTAGAAAAGAAAAAAGGTTAAATAAATAAGCAAACTGGGGTGTGATTTACATGCTTGCATATAGTAAAGTGCACAATTTAGGCGTACAGCTCAATTAATTTACATATTTATACACCCATGTAACTGCCACTAGATCAAGATATAGAACAGTTCACCTGTTGGCAATTTTGGACAATTGTTTGCTAGGTGATTTGCTGGATTTCTTGCTTGGTCCTACCAACTCTCCTAGGGAACTCAGTAGAAAAAATTTTAAGGCAACTCAATTGACATCAATCAATCATTTTATAGCAAAAAAAAAAAAAATCACATCTAGGAGATTGATTATCTCTGTTTAGAAAATCCTTGCTAATTTCTAAGACAGGGAAAAGCAGAGGGAAAAAGAAGAAAGCGAAGCGGAACAGGTGCCTGAAGATTGTGATCAGCAAGATCACAGTAAGATAACATAAATAAGGTAATAACCCAGGGGGAACTGTATTCATTCTTCCCATATTTATTTTGTAAGGAAAGTTGACAGTATGAGGGAATTATTACTTTAAGGCATGAAACCAGAAGGCCCTCAAGCTAGATCTAATAAGCAACATAAAGTGAGCCGAGGAGGATCAAAGAGCAGCCTGAAACACAGGGAATCATCACCCCATCTCATCTATCCATCTATTTATTTACGGAATATTTTCATGAGAAAATATGCCTGCCTATGTTTATCTGTTTCTGATCCACTTTCCATATTTACCTCTTGTAAATCTAATGTTATTGCATTTAACATTACTTCTATCAACTACCATGTTTTTCCTAAGACAGGTTTTAAAAATATACAATTCTTTGTCACTATCAAATGTAGTTCTCTAAAGCTGAAGTTAGTAGAAGGAAGGTATGTATGTGATAAATGTCCAACTAGCAACTACAAATTATGCAAGTATGTGAAAGTTAAGATTTTAGTATGTACCTATGATTTCTCTAATTTTATTTTACTATTTTAATATACTAAAGCCCAGGTGCTACATAAGGTTAAAGACAGAAAACAACTAAAGAAAAAGACAAAACTACATGGAAGTTAATAGGTGGTCTAAGGAGCAGTGTATCACTGGCAGCCTGCCACAAGGATCAGCTCACCTTGTGGGTAAGCAGCAACTTCACAGGAAAAATACCCTTCAATTTGCTTGTCCGAGGCCTCCTGAGCTCCCTGAGTTACCAAGAAGCCAAACCTACTGTTAATTAGAACACTCTAAGAAACTTCTAAGAGCACTACTTCCAAAATAAAGATAATTACTATGTCTCTTCCCAACCTCACTTCCTCAAACCATGCCTAGTAATTTTAAGAATCTTCAGGGTCCAGAGATTGACCTCTGAACTATATTTCTATTTTGTCAGCATCTCTAAAGTGTGCCACCAAACATAAGGCCCAGATGCAGTCTGACGGGAGGTGACAGAACTGTAATTTACAATTTTTTTTATTAATACAGTCTTAGATTGAAGTAGCTTATATAGAGCTGACAATCTACTAAAATCCCCAAGATCTTCCTCATCTCCATATAAACTGTCTCTAAGGCCCATCTCCCTTTTCCTTTACTAATCAAAATAATTACTTAATTTTAAATGAAGAAATTTATATTTATCTTTGTTAAATTTCACTTTCTTGGGTTTACCCTAGCATTTCTACTCAATGAGAATTTTTTCTTATAATTCTGAGGTTAATGGAATACATGATCCCTCCCAGTTTTGGGTTACTGGTGGATATAGCTTCTGTATCTTTATGAAATTTGCAATAAACATAACAAATAGGACAGGACAAAAGGCAAAGCCCTGTAACCCTCTGCAAGAGATCTCTTTACAGACTGAAATGGACTCTTTAAATGCATTTGTAGAGTGAGTACAAATCCATTCATCTCAAGAATCACCAGGTCCTCTTCTACTTTATTCCAAGTATCCCTGCACTTTAGGAGGCTGAGGTGGGTGGATCACCTGAAGTAAGGAGTTTGAGACCAGCCTGACCAACATGATGAAACCCTGTCTCTACTAAAAATACAAAATTAGCTAAGCATGGTGGCGCATGCCTGTAATCCCAGTTACTTCAGAGGCTGAAGCAGGTGAATCGGTTGAACCCAGGAGCGGAGGTTGCAGTGAGCTGAGATCAGGCCAGTGCACTCCAGCCTGGGCAACAAGAGTGAAACTCCAACTCAATTAAAAAAAAAAAGCGGATGAGCCACTGCATTCTCTAGTCAACCTTACAAAAAATAAAGACATTAGGATTGTTAGGTATAATAACCAGGTAGAACCTAGTGACAGCCACAGTCTTTTCCAAATGTTCCTTAAGTATGTATTTCAAATTCAATTCCAGGGTTTATTGGGAAACACTACAGGACTTACCAATCGGCAATTTCTGGAATCTGAGGATTTGTTAGGACTACTCAAAGAAGATGATGCTCACTTTATCACTGGATGCTGATTGTTGCATTTCCAAGACTAAATGCTCACATTACTCACTTAGAACACTATCTTTAACTGTAGCACTATATCATCTACAGTGGACCTTGCTATGAAGGTTTCCCTTCGATTTCAAAAATATTCACTGATTAATTAAATACAGGTCTGAATGTTTTAGATTACATGCTATGAAACCGTCAGTGCCTGAAGACTAAATATGTGCAATGCCTCTCTTCTTTACTCCAACAGCGATGCCTTACATAACTACTTTTTATTGCATGACAGAAGTAACACTAGTTGACAGAGGAAAAAAGTCATTATTGGACCTTTTTCAATTATGTAGTAATTAGTCATGCATTTTTTAAGTGTCAGTCAAACAAGAACAGGTTAAAATACTTCAAGAGCACAGAAAATTAAGAGTAACAAGAAAAAGTGATAACTGTATCTTGAGATATATTTATAACTCACATTATCAATTTTTAAACATATATAATAAATTGGTTCTGATAATTTGATACTTTTCTTAGAAGTACTTCATCATTGATAAGATTTATCATTCCTGTAAAGCTTCATATCTAAAAAAGGTTTATAGTCACTTTAATTATCCTTCACAACAACTCTTTCAAATCATTCAATGCCACCATCCCTGATTCTGATTCTTTCCAGATGAGGAAAATGGCTCATATGCAGTTTATAGAATTTTCACCTGTACAACACAGCAAGGAGCTGGTTGGATTCCCATACATGCTTCTGGGTGCAGGCTGAGAGACCAAACACAGAGACCCAAAGGAAAAGGCCCAGGGTTGGGGGCAGTGTTGAGGGACAGGTACCTTGTCCAGAATTAGAATCAAGGTTTCAGGTATTTGCCGCCTATGGAGGCAGGGAGGCAGAGCAGTTCGTCCAATCTGAACACAAAATAAGACACTAGCTGTGCAAAAAGAAGATGAGGAGCAGCTTTAAGAAACCCAGCTATGATTCTTCCTACCTAGACACTGAGCCAATTAGTCACCTGGCCCTGAGTTAGAGCATTAACTGTTTAAGGCTACTACGTGTCTTAGTTCTGATAGGGCAGTAAGGAGGGCGAATTAAGGGATAGTGATAAGGTAACTTAACTCAATATTCCTAATATGTAAATTTGGGGTCCACAAAGGAGACACCATGTCTGGGTGTACAACTTTACTATTGGAGGCAAGTACTGATCTACTCAGAATATGGAACTAGTTGTAACTTCCACCACAGAGATACCACCTTTTCTGAGGGTTATCTTTAGTCACAAAGTGTCAGACACTGGCTGTAAGATACACTTTGTAACAAACATGGAATGTATTTTTAAGCTCTTTCTCAGAAAAGATAAGAAAATAAGGAATAAAATGTTAGAGAAAGAGTTTTGAGAAGTAAGACTTCCACAAAAGAATGACATGCCAGTAAACAGGAAATCTTGGCTTATTTCAACTTTTTGAAATGGGCCCATTTAAAAAGCTGTGCCCGCACCCCATGCCCCAACTTCCTTTTTGATGGAGGGAGGTGTGGGAAGAGGTTTCTGTCCAAGGTGACCCATGTGAGAGAAGGGCAGGTGAAAGAAAAGTCCCACAAGAGTAAGGAAAGGGCCTAATCTCCCCTATGTTCAACGGTCACCACCTGTGAAGCTAACAGTCAGAGGAACTAAACCGTAGTGTCTCCCAAGGCAACAGATGGAGCAAATGAATTAGTCACTGCCCTTCCCAGGAGGCTAGGCATAAAGCACTTTGGAGGGATGGTGGTTAAGCAGTGCATCCTGCTGAAACAAACCTGACATCTGCTTAATCTTCTCTCCTGGCCTCCAACTCCATACTGGATATTTCAAATGGGTAACAACTTGAAAGCTCCATGTGGACTTCTCTTTCATTATTATTATTTCAAACGCTAAATGTTATCTACTTAAGGATCTTACTTTGGCTTCATGCCCTGGCAGAAGGCAAGATTTTTTAGCTAATAAGGGCCTGGAGGCTTTACAAGACCACAGGAGTTTTCAAAAATATTCCTACATATTCATAATAGTCAAATTAATAGATCTGATGCCAGATGTAAAGTGGCATTTTATGTGTAGCTTTAAAAGGTACTAATGCAGTAACTTTTAAAGCTACTTTAAAACATGCAGCTATGAATCTAATGCCAAACTGTATTTCCCTTTCATGTTGGCTATGTGTTTACTGCTCTATAATAAACTCATCAGAAAAAACTTGGCATCTTTCTCTCTGGATAGATATTTGGCATTCAGGAAAGAAATTTAGGTTAAACACCTTTTAGCTGTCCTTTCAGTAATAATTAAAAGCTTTTCCTTTGAGTTAGTGACATGGTTCACAACCACATATAATGAAAGCAACATAAATCTTTCCTGTGTGGTACATTACATGCCCTCCGATAGATTAAAACATGCCAGCCAAGTCTGCACTTTTATAGGCTTTAAGCTGTTGAAGAGCCAACAAAAGTACTGATGGCAGAGCATCAGGTAAACAGGATGAAGGAAGCCATGGGTAACAGCTACATTGTAGAATTTTCTGAATGCAGGATCCTGTGTTCAGGACAGCATAGGCTTGTTGTTGGAGAAAGCAGAATCCCTACCTTTAAAATTCCCAGTTCTAATCAGGAGATAAGATGAAGCATAAAGGCAAAAGTTAACTAATACATATGAATACAGCATTGATAATGGCAATGTCACCTCATGAACAGAAACTATCAACTAAAAGAATAAAATGCCTAATATAAACCATATTTTCAGGGTTTTTTTTTTTTTTTTTTTAAGATAAAGTCATCTCTTTTAACATCTTGTGAGTAGCACTTTAAACTTTGGGAACTCTTTTACACATATAGTCCCCTAACAATATGTGAAGTAAGGCATGGAAAGAAGGAAGGAGGGAGGAAGGAAGGAAATTAGTTTAGAAATATTCAGATTCTACTAGAATTTGCAGACTACCAACTATGTGCCAGGTACTTTTTACTACCCTTTGATTCACACAGTTTTGTGAGCTATTATTCACATATCAGAGATTATAAAATTAAGATTCAAAGTTGTTAATAAGTATTTTGCCTCAGATCACAGAGCTAGTTAAACTGTCAGACCCGGGGGCCCATTCCCAGGTCTCAAGAATCTTTTTGGGGTGCTAGTTTTTCAACTGGCTTATAAAACAGTTTGTGTTCCTCACCAAAATATGGACAATCTGCTTTCCTGGGCCCAAAGTGTTCCAAGCAGATTCCTGCACCACCTGGCATATATTTACAGGAGCATACAAGTTCAGAAGGGAAATGTTGGTGGGCGTAGATGCTGTCAAAGCTGACAGAATCTACAAACTCATCTAGAAAGAAACGCATGCAGGCGGTGAGGTATGTATGACACTGCATTGACAAAATGGAATACTGGAAGAAAGAAAAGGCAAAAAGGGTGTTGTTGCTGGAGTAAGGTTTCTCCTAACTCAAAGATCAAGGAAAAAAGAACCACAATCCAAGGCGAGGCACAATCAAGATTTCTGGCTACTGGAGCTCTGTCAGGTGAAAGATGCTAGAACTAGTTAAACACACACACACATACACACATTTTAAATATTTTACTTTAACTGAAAATTCATAAATACACATTAATCAACCAATCTTCTGATGCAGAATCAAGCAGTTTTCAGTAGGGTCTGAAAAATATTTCTTACATAAATTACACTCGATGCATTATCTACGATCACCATTTATTAGCAAGAAGCCAGAGACTTGTATAGCTGTTAGAACGCGGGAGTCCTTCTAGAGTGTCATAATTTTTTCCGCCTTGGTGTTTTATACCTTATTTGAAAGCATATTTTTTCAAGGGATTCCCCTTCAGGTTTCAACTTAGTTTTCATAGAAACAATTGCTTTTTGTACATTATTGGTTGCTAAAACATTTAATTAACATAATTAGAACAACTGATACACATCTTTGGGAACAACTATATTGGGTTTTCAGTGAGTATAACATTCAACTTTTGGGAGCAGAAGTACACAGTATAAGCTAGTACCCACCAGCGACTGGCAGCAGTGAGTATGCTTTACAGGCGATTGGAGAGAACTGTTATCAGTGCAGGTTCATTACTTGAGCTTTTTTGACTGCAGAACATGTAGGGCCCTATAAAAGCTGGGTAGAACGGCAGCTCTGCAGGACACATCAGCATGCAAATTACAACTTAGGGGATCTCCAGAAGTGAATACAGGAGGCAACCCATCAATCTATATTTACCTAAGTTTTAGGATACCTTAATAGGGTTTCAAAGTACATGTGCTGAGGCTATTTAGACCTTTCCTTAAGAAAAGAAAAGATGGTTGTGATAACATCTCTTTCTAAAATGATGACTGCTGTCTTTAGGGCTCATTTTTTTTCTCTCTGAATAACCTCAGCCTCCCACAGTGATAAACTATATTTGGGTATAATTATTGTCTCATAGATGTAATGGCTGTTTTAAAAACACTCTTAGAAATGCTACAGTGTACCCAATGAATATGATCAAATATATATATATTTCCAAATACAAGTGTCAACAAAGACATAACTAAGACCCTAATTTTTTAGGGGAACTAACTTCATCTTCCACATCTTGTTTCTCTCACTATGCTAATGTTCAATATAACTCTTTTTCACAGTACTTGCCCTTTGTAGTTAGAAACTTATATATTTTGCATTTTTTCATTCATTCTTCTGCATATACAATGAATATTTTTAATTTTTAAAATTTTTGGGCAGGGTCTCACTCAGGCTGGAGTGTAGTGGTACAAGGACAGCTCATGCAGTCTTGAACTCCTGGGCTCAAGTAATCCCTCACCTCAGCCTCTCAAGCAGCGGGTGTGTGCCACCACACTCAGCTTACTTTTTAGTTTTTTTAGAGAGTCTCCCTTTGTTGCCCAGGCTGGTCTCAAACTCCTCGCTTCAAGCAGTCCTCCTGCCTCGGCTTCTCAAATGTTGGGATTACAGGCATGAACTACATGGCTACAATAAACATTTAATTATATGGTTGTAGTTACTCAGATGTGATGATTTAATAAATATTTAACAGCCAAATTAAGCTTATTAATTTAAAGCTATTCTGTCTTGACAATTATGCAACCTGAGGAAACAGAAGTTGGGGGAGGTGGGGGGAGCAAGTCCCTTTTACATGGTATACAAGTGGCATTTTACCCGTTCCAATAATTTCAAGAGCACTGTAAACATTAGAGGGAATATAATCATATTTCATGATCACAAAGACAGCAAAAACAAGGTGGCCATATAACTTTCATGTTATCATGCCTCTGCACAGCCCCTATAGGAAATAGGGAGGCAGAAATTTCTTTCACTGCAACATCCTGTTATTGAAATTTCTCTGAAAACTATTTGCTTTTTTAAAATAGAGAAGCAAATGTTTCAGGATTTTAGACTCTGACATCCCTCTGCTGTCTCAATAAAAGATTAGTTTGTGGTCCTTGCCGCCCCTGTGTTATTTTTGTGGTTTAATAGCCTTCATGGTGAAATAAGCTAAAAAAAAATTCTCTTGTCTTTCTGTTGCAGTTTTCAAGAGCTACACACTCCTCGGCTGGCTTATATACTCCAACACAAAGGCAAGGGGCCGCGAGGGCAGGTAAGAGTGAAATCCAATTTATGCAACTTGCTTACTGTGACCTCCAGTTTATCCCAGGATTTTGTTATATAAACTTATTTGCATAAGGGTGGCTTACACCCTGTACTGTGTACCTGTGAGAGGGCCAAGACTTGTCTTATTTGTACAGGGAGCTCTCTCACTCTGTGACCTGTCTACTCCACCTCCATAAAGAGGACAGACAAAAAATCCCATCTCCAGATTACACAGACATATTCATAGTTAAGACTCCTTGACTAGACAAGCATCAATGACTTAAGAGGAGTCTTAACTATAAATACATACACATATATTAATACATCTTAGCACTATTTAACTCAATATTTCTTGAGTGCCAATTAAGTGCCAGGGACCATGCAAAGAACTGTGAGATTAGAAAATTAAGAGACAGAGTCTACCCTCAAAATAGTCCGCTGGTCAGGAGAAACATACTTTAATATGAGGGAAAAAACAATCATCATCAAAGTATACATAAACTGTATAAATGGTAGATGCACAAAGGAGGGAGGGGTTAGTTGGGGTGTGGCAGATTATTTAGAAAAGCTTCAAAGAATAAGTGAAAGATAACCAGGTCATAAAGGACTAAGGGTAATACACCGGGACATAAAACAGCATGGAACAGTCAAGGAATCATGGATTGCTAATATTTTAGGATGACTCAAATACAAGGGAGATGAAAGAAAGATAAGGATGAAAAGGTCAGACTAGAGAAGGCTTAAAAGCAATACTTAAAAAATAATTCGAAGCATTTGAAGCTGTTGGAGGCTGCTAGGGAACCAAAGTCATTCTTTTGAAACAAATAAATGGAAAGAAGCACCGTGTTTTACTTTTCAATGCAAACTACTGCTGGTTTGGGGGGAAAAAAGTAGATAAGGGCAGTTTCTTTTTACAGGTGAACTCCGGCAGATAAATGAAGAAACAACGATGGCACAAAAATGTCAGCATTTCACAAACCCTAATGAATTAACGCTTACAGCAATGAGCATCAGTAGTTGCTAACATCATAAAAAAAAGAGATAACCTTACATTATAGGCCTCCTAATAAAAGAATATAATCTACCCATGAGATGATCTGGCCCAGAAAAACAAAACTAAAACAAACAAAAAAACCTAACGTGACTCTGACCATGATTCTAACTTTGACTACTGACTTACAGAAAATATACCATTAAGATACTGTCAACAAAACCCAATACCAGAAATTCTACGACAACCGAGTTTTTCCCCTCTTGCACCTTCATGCGAAAAAAGAGAGATGAGGGAGAACCTATAGATTAAAGAAATGTAATACTTTTACAGATTGCAAGATGTGAAAATGAACTTTATTTAGATTTCAATTCAAACAAAACGTAGAGAAAAAGAAACTTATGACATTTTGATTCCACTGGAAATTTGTCCAGTGGCTAGATATTTGATGATATTAAGACTTAACTAATTACTTTAGATGTGATCATGGTATTTAGTTCTGTTTTTTAAAAAAGTCCTTATCTTTTAGAGACTCATATTAAAATATCTATAAATGAAATAATATGTTTTGGATCTTATTAAAAATCATACCAGGCTAGGAGAAGATGGCACTACAGATGAAACAAAACTGACCATCCATTAATAATTGTTGAAACTGAGTGATGGTCCATGAAGGGTTTACTGTTTTGTGTATTTCATGTATACTTGAAAATCTTCATAATGAAGGATTACAAAAAGGAAAAACAAAAAAAAAACAAAAAACATGTTGAAGAGAATTTGGTGCTTAGTCTACAGTTTTGAAACTATGGAATGTTTCATTAAAATGCCAATTGTGAAGATAATATTTTGAAAGTGACCCATAACACCATCATTTTAACTAACTGATTTATATCCTTTTGCATACTTTCTTCTAGAATTTGTATTTTAGAAAGTTTTGTAGAGAAAAACCTGAGAAAGGAAAGAGACAGGAGATGGGAAGAACAACTCAAAATCTCCAACCTCAACTGAGTTAATGTGATGAGAATCCAAACCAAGCGCTGAATAGAAGCAGGAGGAGGACAAAAAGGGAGAGTCACAGATATTTTTGGAGCAAACCTGACAAGAAATCATAACCAAATGAATTAAGATATGAGGGAAAAGAAATAATTTTCATAGCACCAATCACTACCTAAAATGATAGATTTCCTCTTACACGAAGGTAAAGCTCTGCTCCTATCTTAAGTATTGTATTATCCCCAGTGCCCAATAACCCATAATAGACAGTAAGTATTTTTTGAAAAAATATGTTTAATAATAACTGATATTTCTAATTTAGGTTAATAAAAATAGACAGAATATATATTTACTTAATTAGAAAACACAGGAAGGTGTTTTGGGATAATGGGTACAGCTAAATCAGTTAGGGAGTATGCCCACCTGATAGTAATGTATACATGAACTAACATCGTTTTTTTCATTAAATGAGAAACCCAGTATGATAGACAGGATCAGCATGGCAGCTCTACAAGGTCAACAATCAGGAATGCAGTCTCTTCCTGTCTTTGTGTTCCTGCATACTTTGTGTATGCTTCTAACAATGTGGCAGCTACAGCACCAGCCATCACTTCCAAGTTCCAGGCAAGAAGCAGAAGAAGGAAAGACAAAAATGGTACAAGCCAGGTGAGTCAGCTTCTTTTTAAGGAACTTCCCTGTAATTACTACCTAATAACTGCCATTTATATCTCATGAGCCAGATTCAGTCACAGAATAATGTCTAACTGCAAGGAAAGCTGGGGAAATTTTTTTGTTAGGCATATTACCACTCTAATAAAATGAAAATTCTGTTAGTTAGAAGAAGAGGATAATAGATATTGAATAGATAACTAGCAGTGTCTGCAAGAGATACTTTAGAATATGTTGTACCTGGGTATCTGTTCTGTTTTCAGTACTTATTGATCAGAATTGTCCAGTTGGTACCTTTTGAGAATAGTTGGTGTTGAAGAAGATATAAAAAATATATTGGTAACAGGTGATTGTCTAGGGACCAACTACATAATAGAAAAGGAGAAACAGAGAATGGCTAACTTAATGGTGGTAGACGAAGGTCAGCAGGTAAAGAAGACTCACACAGAGTGAGATCAAGGTAGGTATAATAGAGTCAAGGAATCAAGCAAAAAGTAAGTCAAAAGTGCCAGTAAGGTCAAAGTCAATACTTAGGAGATGGTTTCTACATTAGGATCTGGAAGACACTAGTGAACTTTTCCAGTGGTAGTTTTAAGTACAGTTTCAAGAGCAAAAGCCAGACCACAATGGGTTGGGGAATAAGGGAGCTTTTGAGATGTCCATCAGAGAAAGAAAGGAAATGAAGGCGCCATAATCTAAAAAGCACCAGAGTTCACTGGAAAGTTACAGGGAGGTATGTTTGCTCTGAAGGATGACTCGTTATATTTGTACATAGACTAAGGAGAACCACCCAGGACAGAATCAGATACTGAAGAACCTGGAGGGTGGAAGAGAGGAGGATTTGGGTTTCGTCCACTGAGAACAGCAGTTTGTCCAAGTAAAGGCTTCATTCACACTGGAGTTTTTAAAACCTCTTACCATGTTTTTATTATGAAACAATACTAAGACTTTTGATTTGCCAGATACCTAAATGTGTCATTTTCTGTTTTGCCTAGTGATATTTTTTCCCCTTAAGTATATCAAGTCATGATTATTCTGGTTGGCAATATCCCAGAGACAATAAAGGATGACCAGGACACAAAGTCTACCAAATTTCTTTTTTTTTTTTTTTTTTTTTTTTTTTTGAGGCGGAGTCTCGCTCTGTCGCCCGGGCTGGAGTGCAGTGGCCGGATCTCAGCTCACTGCAAGCTCCGCCTCCCAGGTTTACGCCATTCTCCTGCCTCAGCCTCCCGAGTAGCTGGGACTACAGGCGCCCGCCACCTCGCCCGGCTAGTTTTTTGTCTTTTTTTAGTAGAGACAGGGTTTACCATGTTAGCCAGGATGGTCTCGATCTCCTGACCTCGTGATCCGCCCGCCTCGGCCTCCCAAAGTGCTGGGATTACAGGCTTGAGCCACCGCGCCCGGCCAAAGTCTATCAAATTTCTCACCAATTAACTTCCATAACACCCTTTGGGACTTACACCCTACCCTTTTTTAGACAAGATGTGAAGCACTGCAGGTGAAATTCAGCTGGGGATATGAAATATGAGGTTCATTCATTCAACATAGGGGCACAGGCTGAGATGCAGGACCAAGAGGTCACATTGGTCATACGCTTGACAGGCTTAAACCAATGTGTAAGGGCTAGTTTTTAGATGGTAAAAACTCACTAGGAATCACTTTAAAATGTTCTAGAGGAGGAGAGTTTGGGAAAGTGAGTGATGGATGTGCGAATCACTGCAAACTGGAAATGATCTATAATGGCATGCCAATCGGGGGCCTGCATCCTAGGGCCCCCTTTTTTTTAAACAATGAGACCCCTAGGATCTTGGGCAAGTTATTAAACTTGGCTTTCAGTTCTCTTCTGCAAAATTCAAGTTGTTGAATGAGATTTCTGAAGTTTCTTGTTCTAAAAACTCTATGATTATCTAAATCATGAAATAAATGCTGTATGAAACTGTATGTGATTTCTAAACATGGTCTTAAACCTTGAAAAAGAGTACCTAAGCCTTGAAAGGTTTTCTAAATAGAGAAGAGAGATCACAGAGCTGTTAATGTATCTACAGGCCCAATGAAGATAAAGAGATGGGTGGCATACAACACACAACCTCCCTCCTTCAAATCTTGTTGTTTTGGAGGAGGCAAACTATGAGGCTCATTGGTTTATTATACAAAACACAGAGGACTATGCATGACTTATCTTTAAAGGGGAGGAAGTGACTTGCTACAAGTCTCTGAAAGTTGGTGGACAATGACAGCAGGCTTGGTAAACAACAGTAAAGGTGCTAGCCCTGTCTGATTCTTAACTAAGATCATCAGACAACCTAGCACTTTAAAATAACCCACCACAAGATCAACAAGTCTGAGAGGCTCACTTTAAATTATAATAATGCTGCTAGAAAGACATTTGAAAATAGAGTGAATACTTTATATTACTAAAAATGAATTAGGTTTTCTTGAGTAGAATTTATCAGATACTAAACTTTTTTTTTGTTTTTCAGAAATAGTGTCTCACTCACATCGACCAGGCTGGAGTAGAGTAGCACAATCATGGCTCACTGCAGCCTCAACTTCCTGGGCTCAGACAATTCTCCCACCTCAGCCTCCCAAGTAGCCAGGACTGCAGGTATGAACCACCACACCCGGCTAATTTTTGTATTTTTTTGTAGAGATGAGGTTTCTCCATGTGGCCCAGACTGGTCTTGAACTCCTAGACTCAAGCTATCTACTCACCTTAGCCTCCCAAAGTGCTGGGATTATAAGTGTGAACCACCGCGCCCAGATACTAGGGTAGACTTTGAGGAAGACTCTGCTTTTATTCCCAATAAAATGAAGGGTTAGGCCAAATAGGAAATGATGTTTTAGAAATATATGAAGGAATAAAAACACATTCTGTGGGCATGTATTATAAATCACTAGGTTCCTAGACTGCAGCTTTGCCTCCCAATCTTTACAAGAACCCCTGCCAACATCAGGTCTTCACAGAATGCAATTCATAAAATTACCAAACAAAAGCTGTCTTCATCTATGACATCATTAATATTTTGCTTGAACTAATACCTGAATGGCAATTTGCATCTATAATAAGGTGAGCATTATTAATTATTAAATCCACATTTTATAGTTCTCTACTATTAAGCTAAACCTGTTTAGTTTTAGTTTTTGTTTTTGAAACGGTCTCACTCTACTGCCTATGCTGGAGTGCAATGATGTGATCATAGCTCACTGCAGACTAGAACTCCTGAGTTCAAGCAATCCTTCTGCCTCAGTCTCTTGAGTGGCTAGGAGCACAGGCGTGCACCACCACACCCAGCTAATTTTTAAAATTTTTTTGTGGAGACATGGTCTCGCTATGTTGCCCAGGCTGGTCTTGAACTCCTGGCTTCAAGCAATCCTCCTACCATGGCCTCCCAAAGCACTGGGATTATAGGCTTCAGCCACTGTGCCCAGCCTGTCTAGTCTTTTTATTCCAAGTGTAGACTCTTGTATTACACTTCCTGGACCACTGCTACTGAGCCCACAAAGATAACTGACTGGTCAGGTATGGCTATGTTCCAGGACACAGAAGCCCTACCTTCCTTCCTCAGATCCTTCATGAGTGCGACCTTTATTTCTTTTATTATAATGTTTTTTCTGACATAATCCACCTGGAGATGCATGAATGCAACCTTTAGAAAACACAATATAATATCAATACAACAGGTGGGAGCCCTCATAATAACACCGGCCATGTCCTTGGCCCTAGAAATGAGATATATGAAACAACCTAATAAGATATTACATTACGGAAAAGTTCCCTTAGACAGACTCTAAGGTACCACAGCTTTTCAGTACTTTCTGCAATTCTGCTTCTCAGAAAATGACATTAGGTTATATAAAGCAAGACTCAATCAGCATTTTAGAAATCATGCCAGAGTCTCCTCTGCATCCATTACTCACACCCAAGTTTCCAAGTACTGTGGCTACATTTTATTTCTTAGTCTTCCCTTTTCACCGGAATGTGGCACCACTACCAGATGGTCAGAGGATGTTAGATGATGGGAAAGTTAACACTACTAATTTTATTTTCTCAAAAACGTTTAGTCAATATTACAGTGGTTTTAATTCGACATGACTTCCCTCTGAACAAGCTTTAATCAGGGGTACAATACAAGAAGCATAAATTTTGACATTTTTCAGACCTGGATTCGAATTCTTGCTCTGTCACTTCCACACCTGTAAGATGAGAACAAAAGCTATCTTACCTAGTGTATAGATTAAGAATATATAAAATAAAAGCATCCTGCACATGTCTACCATGGAGGGAGGAGAGTTCAATAAGGCTTCTTTCATTCCCAATAAACTCGTTTGATAAATTAACTGCAGGAATTTATTTATGAGATTTTTCTTCATTCTCAGAGAGGACAACACAAACTATTTACACAGTTTCTCATCAATTTTTTTTTTTCCCAAGTTGTTTCCTCTTATCAAGAATGCCTTCTGGCCAGGTATGGTGGCTCATGTCTGTAATCCCAGCATGTTGGGAGGCCGAGGAGGGTGGATCCCCGATGTCAGGAGTTTGAGACCAGCCTGGCCAACATGGAGAAACCCTGTCTCTATTAAAAATACAAGAATTAGCAGGGCATGGCGGTGCATGCCTGTGGTTCCAGCTACTCAGGAGGCTGAGGCCGGAGAATTGCTTGAACCCAGGAGGCAGAGACTGCAGTGAGCCGAGATTGCACCACTGCACTCCAGCCTGGAGAACAGAGCGAGACTCCACCTAAAAAAAAAAGAAAGAAAAAGAAAAAAAGCCTTCTCCTGTAGCCCCAGCAGCTACCTGGGAGGCTAAGGCAGAAGGATCACTAAAGTCCAGGAGCTTGAGACCAGTCTGGGCCATATAGTGAGACCCTGTCTCAAAAACAAATAGAAAGTCTTCTCCCACTGACCCCACACCCTCATCTCTACTAATTCATGCCTCTTTCCTTCAAAGACCAGCTTAAATTCTAACTTTGTACTATCTGCACCACCTAATGCAGTGCCCGTACATAGGAAGTACCTACCGCATACATATTTTTAAGTTTTACTGAACATCATTAATCAAAGAATATTACAAACCATTAAACACATCTAGAAGAAAATGTTTTTAGTAACTTAAAGTGACATGATGGTTTATCATACTTAAAAAACATAGGAGGGTCACATAATAAAGCAAAGGTCAGCAATTTATTTTTTAAAAACCAGTACTATGATTCTAAGCACTGAGGTCTCAAACCAGGGGCACTCTAGTAATTTATTTCTTTCTCTACTTATTTAAAGTAATATCTGAGGCCCCCATATATGTACTTTCCTTCTATGACCATGAAAAGCAAGAAAATTACCTTTTCTGTGTCACAGATTCTGAATATTTCTTCCTATCCCTGTACTACCACATCCCTAACCTCTACATTTTCAGAATTCAAAGATAAAAGTGTTGTCTTCAAACATTTTAGTAAATGCTTCTCCATTTTATCCTGCTTAATAGAAGGATCTTTGACTTTATCTGGGAATATATCACTGCACAATCACCTTTGGTGACCTAAGGAAGCCGCTTAGGGGTGATTTTTCTTTGTGGACCTTGACACTGCTTGCAAAGTTTACAGTCATAAATTGTAACCCACTGAGAACAATTTCTCAAACTTGGCTAAATAATTACATAGACACTAAAAGAAAACAACCCTCTACTCCTACCACTGCATTATCTTGTCTCCTAATTCAAGAAAGCACAGCCTACATTTTGAATAACTTAGAGAGGTTATAACATGAATTTACAAAATTTAACTAGAAAATTCAGAAAGGAGTCGCCAAACTGGAGGACACCATTTGTTATTTGGTGGCATCTTCTGGGAAAGGTTGATATTGCAGCTCAGCTCTGTGAAACATAAATTCTCTTGCAAAAGCACATGGGAAAAACTCTGGAAACAAAAATAATCCTGATACAGTATAATAAGGTGTAATCTAGACCCAAGAGAGTCAGTTTTATTTTAAGTGAGGACGTATAAGAAGCTAGAGGCTCCTGGATGTTTCATAGCTCTTCCCTCAATCCTGGCTGTGCATGCCGAATTCACCTATGAGGACAACCTGTCACCTCCTGAAGGCCACTGGTAAAGCCCAAACCAATAGGTCAAAGAAACAGGATTCATATGGGTGACAATATGAGATATTGAAGGCTTTCCCAGCAGCACTGCCAACTTCATGAAGCACACCTCTACAATTTTAGTAAGAATCCAAGGAAGAATAAGATTTGTTTTATCACCAACCTCCTCTTAGGTAGGTATGCTACCTACTAAGTAGGTTCAAATCCTAGATCCATCACTTTTAAAGATGGCAACCTTGGGGAAGATTCTTCATCTTGGAGCCTCAGCTTCCTCATCTATAAAATGGCAATAATAATAATAATACCTATTTTACAGAGCTGAGTGAGTGAAATCATGTTAAGTACATAGAAGGGTGACTAACACAGACTAAACACTCAAGTTTAGCTATGGCTATAAGGCATCCCTGTGGTATGGTAAAGCTAGTCTTGCAAAGGCTATCTTTGAGTCCCATTGTTGGCTTTATGTCTAAAAATGACAAACGGGATAATTCCATCAAATGCATAGGTCATAAAGCAAGAAACAATAATGCATTGAATAGGTGATGCAGCTCTCTTGAAGCAGGCTCACAGAATTTATTGGAAGAGAGATTCTGGCTCAATACATGTGAGTGGAAATGCTGAGTTTTGCCAATTGTTGATGACAACCAGCTCTGCAAAGATAGAGCCCCTGTGTATTCACAACTGTCTGCTATCCAAAGGCTTCTAAGGAATTAGTTAATTTAAGAACTGAGATACCACACTGGGCCTAGTATGTACTGAAACAAGGAAACAAAAAGGTCTCTAACTGTTTTTTTTTTTTTAATCTCCTTTTTAACTGCTTTTTTCAAATAAACCAGGAATATGGATGAATAAATGAACAGCTGGTTGGCGAGGCTGCCTCCTCCTCAGTGTGTTCACGCCCAATACAGACCAAAAAAAAAAAAAAAAAAAAAAAGTGTTAGAAAATAGGGACAGGTGAAATATCTCCACGCACCCAACAAAGTTAACTTTTGTTCGGTAATTTTAATTAATGTTCCACATTGAGCAGAATTTACCAGAGGAAGAACTGTAACCCTTCAGGTATTTTTACCTCCAGTTATAAAACACAGAAAACAGGAGCCTCCAATGAGAACCTGCCCCCTGGAGAGTTGGGGCAGCCCTTTAATGAATGGCCTCTCCAGCTGCTCCCTCACCATACTTACAGACTTTACAGCTCTTGCATGTGCTGGAATTACAAGTCATTAAAAAGCCACTTTGAAAACACAATAAAGACCTTCTTCTCTGACTGCAACAACCTTCCATCACATAAAAACCTAAGGCCAATGCTTCAACAGCAGGACATTTACTACCAGATCCAGACAGTTTAAGCAGGGCAATGAACAGGGTGGGGCGGGAGGAAATGAGAAACAACAAAAGAAGGGAAGTTTTTTTTTTTTCCTTCTTCCTTTTTTTCTTTTTGAAAGAAATTTCTGGTAAGGTGGTTTAAAGCATTTATCCTTTATCGGAATCACCATCCACCCTTGGGAAAAATGCTGCCATCTGATGAGATTTTGTTTTTCTCCTTCAAGAAGGTTTTCTCCAAGAAAACCCCTTGGTAAGTTCAAACTACCAAAAGACATGACTCTCTTCTCACGCTGCAGGCTGAAGGATGTAACATTTTACCAAATGTAATTTGTTCATTTTCAGGGAAAGATCATTAAAACTTTTTACTCCTTCACTTTAAAATTATGATTAAATCTTCAAAATAAGGGAAGAAAGAGGAAGGCAATGATAAGAAAATTACTACCATAACTGAATGTGATCATATGCGGTTATTTCAATTTTCATTTACTGTTTTTTTCCTCCTCTGCTGTGAATACCAGACTTCTTCATATCACAAGACAAGATCAACTCTATACACTTCTCTTCAGGAGAAAGATTATACAAAAAACAAAAACAGAGGAATCACAGAAGAGGTGAAAGACAGTTGTTGTTTTCCCTATTATCAACTAAAGTTTAAGCAGGTTAATAAAAAACACAGTTATAAACCTTTAGTTGACACTGATACACTCCCTTTGCAACTGTCAGTGTCAGTCACGACTTATCTACTAAACAGTAAGTACAGTGGAACATTATGTACCCCAAAGAAATGAACTCCTAAACCAAGAACCACTGTATTGTAATGCAAATGGCCTCAGTTCTTGAATATAAAATATTCTTAATAAAAACATTCCCCTATCATGCTTTCTGTATTTGTTAAATGCTCACCCACTATAACACAGTCCTTCTGCCTCTCCACCTTATCCGAGCCCCTTCCAAATTCTTCTGTAGGGGAAAATTATTGACAAACTTTCATGTGACAGTATTAGATCTCTTTATGAGAAACATTTCAATAATCACAAAATGTATTTAAAAATTATTCTTTCAGTTATATTAACATTAACTCAAAGACAAATCATTTCTTAGGATATTTTAACAGTAACAGCAAAAAATAAAAATGAAAAAACAAAAACCTACCAAGTGCCTACCCAATGCAGTACATGGTATGTTCTTCTTATCTCATTTAATTAAAAAGCTGAAAGATCTGAGAAACTTTGGCTTATCTTTCAGCTTAAAACTTAGCCTTTTTATCTTGTATTTTTACACTGATCATGTAACAGAAACATATCAACATCAAGACCATATACCCTGTGATGACAAAATCCAGAGCAAAGTGACAAAAGACAAAATTCGAAACAAAGTGGCTTAGAGTACGAAGTATTGCAGCATATAAACCCACAACCTTGAAAAAGGACACCAGAGTTCTGCAGTATTTCTGAATATCAAAAAATCTCTTTCAAAGCTACAGGTTATATAGGTTCCCAGAAGTCAAGTCATACATAGCAATAGCTAACTAACATTTTTTTGACTAGTGTGTTAAGTGTTTCACCCAGATTGATTTATCAAATTTTCATAATAATCCTGCAAAGAAGATACTATTATGATCTCCATTTTACAAAAGAGGAAACTAAGAAACAGAGAAAGTTAAATTATTTGCCCAAGATCACTGGTGACAATAAAATTTAAAACAGCCTGTCTGACACCAGATGGCAGAATTCTAATTACCTATCTACCTACCTTTCACTTATCAACAAATAAGTAATCGAGCCTCAAACACCAGCCAGACATACAAACCATGGATGTCCAACTTCTTTCTCTCTTCTCACACACAAAGTATACAAAAATCTTACCAAAAAGAACCGTATCAATTAATAATCTAAGCTTCCTAACCCATCTTAATACTACTGACATTTTTATATAAAACCTGAGTCAAATTTGATTCTAGAAAAGGTTCTTTAAAATGTTCATCTTTTTAACAATAAGACCTACACTGAGGTGAGATGTTTTCTTTATAGACATACTAGACAAATAATCATTCACCCCAGCCTTCATCATTCTTCAAACTCTTCTGATTTAATTGTGTCTTTTTTCTGTTTCCAAAGTCCAAGATCTCTGCCCATTATATCTAAAATCACCTACCACCTCATGTCCCATAAATGAATACAAATCTGGCTCA
This sequence comes from Piliocolobus tephrosceles, assembly GCF_002776525.5. NCBI lineage: Eukaryota > Metazoa > Chordata > Mammalia > Primates > Cercopithecidae > Piliocolobus > Piliocolobus tephrosceles. The sequence goes on along the minus strand of NC_045447.1, from coordinate 59,573,760 downwards.
TATTCAAGTAATAAAGCTGGAAAGGACCTTAGAGAGATCAGCTCATCTAATCACACTTACTCAGAGGCAGACACACAACCAGGACAATGTGCACAGTCCCCCTGAAGCTGGGCCTGCCCCAACCTACCAAGTCAATTACTGGCCAAGGTTACAGGGGATACTTGTAATGGAGAGCACCAGCAGTCCATAGCAGTCCATAGCTTAGTGCTCTCCACTACAAGTGTCCCCTGTTCCTTTTGTCTTGCTGGCAGGAGGGATGCCAGGTAGGAGACAGTCCAAACAAAGGCTATCTTTTCTACTGGATAAATGGAATTTCAATTCTCTCTTACCTTCCTTTGCTCATAGAAAGGTCTTTGGGTTCATGGTTTACATGACACCACTTTTGTTAATTCTCTTTTGTTATGCTACCTACTTTTCAAGTATTGAACCAATAGCAACAACAATAAAAGCATTACTAGTACCAGAAGACTAATAAGGAAAGTACGGTTGTTGGGTTTTATACACAAATAATACCTGAAAGTCTTTATAGGCTTTCTCTGCAATGCTATGCAGAGTACGTTACAAAAACTACTGTTGTAATCACCGGATTTGTGGCTCTAACATGTCATATACCATTTTGAAAATTTACTACCTACTGTAAAGTTTTCCAATTATAACTCTTCATTCCAGAAGACTTTTCAAGGTATACCTTTGAATAAACACATCAAATTGAACAAGAATTTTATTAAAAGACATACTTTACAAATCATATATAAATGGGAGGGAGCAAGAGGCAGACAAAAGGAGAATAAACAAAGTTACCTAAAGAGGAAGACTGGCCGGGCGCGGTAGCTCAAGCCTGTAATCCCAGCACTTTGGGAGGCCGAGACGGGCGGATCACGAGGTCAGGAGATCGAGACCATCCTGGCTAACACTGTGAAACCCCGTCTCTACTAAAAAAGACAAAAAACTAGCCGGGCGAGGTGGCGGGCGCCTGTAGTCCCAGCTACTCGGGAGGCTGAGGCAGGAGAATGGCGTAAACCTGGGAGGCGGAGCTTGCAGTGAGCTGAGATCCGGCCACTGCACTCCAGCCTGGGGAACAGAGCGAGAATCCGTCTCAAAAAAAAAAAAAAAAAAAAAAAAAAAGGAAGACCATCTGTGACAGTTTTATGTAGAAAGAGCTTTCAATGGTGCCTTATGAACACCATTTGGTCTCCTCATAAATCGGCAAACATTCTAAAAAGGTGCCTTTTAAAATTTTGACCACTATAAGAAACACACACACCTTCTCTGAAATAAAATTTTCATATGCCATTACTTGCTCATACTGATTATGTTTTCTGATTTTTTTAATGCTAGCAATATGTTAATTTATTTCATAGCTCACCAGTGAATCACAACCCATGATTTGAAAACCTCTATACCAGAAGAATCGCAATGTGTCAGAATATAAAAAGACAAAGCTGCTAAATGTGACAATTTTGATAGACGAATTAATCTCAACCCAAAAGCATTTCAGGGTGATTCCAGACAAAAGTCAAACACACAAAAAAAGATCCAAGTAACATCTGTATTAAGAATAAGTTTTGAATTAAGAGGAAAGGTAAGAAGCAAAGAAGGAAAAATAAATAATTGAGATATTGGAACAAACATACTCAACTCTCATCTCCATTTCACAAACTATGACTATAAGGCCTTTACCAAATACTGGAACAAATTTTCCCAGCGTCCAGTATTTTATATGCTACTGTCCTAATCTCATCTTCTACTAAAATTTCGAGATTAGCTATAGAGAGTAGGGAGGTCTGTGGACCACTGGGGATCAGTGTCAGCACAATGTCCTGACCCTGACTGGCTTTCTACCCAGAACAGTGCAAACCCGGGACAGCAAATCTGCTACTACGGCCTCCTAGCCTTTGCCAGCATTTAAACTAGAGACATCTGTGGGCAGCCCAAGGGACAGAAAGAAAAGCATTCTAAGATTGCCAGTAATTTTTTAGCCAGATAGCTTCCTTGACCACTGCCTGGAAATACGGTCAAGCCAATGTAAGGAGATTATTGGGACTAATCATTACTAATAAGTAACTGAAAAAAGGCCAAAATTAGAAAAAATACGAAAGTAAGGAGATAACTTCAAAGTAATGTTTATTCTTCAAAAACATTATCAAATACTTTTGAATTAGTAACAACCCTGTCACTAGAAGCGTAAGATTTATTACAGAGGTTAAAATAGATAATCTGAAAATCCCTTCCACTGCTGAAAATCTGTAATTATAAGTTTAAACTCCAGTATCAAAAAACACCTTTTAGGGGTATTAGATGGTCAGATGCTCTCTTAGGCCTCCACAAAGGATAATCCTACTGATCAGCAAAAACTTGTAGTGAAGATCACATACCCTACCCCTTCCAAATCAGTGGCTAAACAATGAAGAAAAAAATTAAATATTCTCTTTTCAAAATACTACTGCCAGGTTTTACAGGTATACACAAATGTTAAAATTTATCAAATTATACATTTTAAATACGTGTAGTATATTGTTACATCATTTTGCCTCAAAACTGGTTAAAAAAAAATAATGTCACCAGCCTTCTATCAACATAAACATGTCACTTCATTCCAATGATCAAAACATCAACATTATAGCCCTAATATTTTCTAAGTTTCTCTTTTAAATTTATTTTCCCTTGTATTCAAGTCTTATTATATTCTTCTCATTCTCCTAAGTCATCACTCATTGGAAAGCATAGATACCAAGCTTTGATGAGCACTGAAATTTTCTGCTGCTATTCAAATGACCCATTATTATGCTATGGAAATATCTTTCCTTTAACAACTTAAGTAACAGCCTAAAAATCTGCAGATTCCTTAATGACTTCATTTCCTCCTTCCCATTAATTAAGGAAATGCATTTCTAGGCCAGATCTACTCTGTGCTACCACTTTATGGTTCAGCATTCATTTTCTTCCCTCATTCTTTATTACAAAGCTATCTGAAATAAAATCTGAAAATAAGGGAAAGGAATAAAGCCAATAAGAACTACTCACATCAGATTTAGAGGATATATTCTCCTCCACATCTGAATCATTGGGATCCACAATATCATCAAATGGCGGTAATGTTGATTTCTTCTTCTCTGATGTCTCACTTTCAATTTTGACCTTTCCCATCTTGACATGAGATTTATCTTTTATCTGTTTTTTGTCAGCAGAACAAGTGAGTATCAGTGGTGGTGCACTAGAAAAACTTTTAAATAAAGCCTCTGAGCTACTCTTTTTCCTTTTTTTGGCTGAGAGTTCTTCAGAATCTGAAATGGGTGGCCTTTTACTAGGAGCCTTCTTATCTTGTCCACTGGTGATGGTGAGTAAATTACTGTCTGGTTTTGGCTCTTTTGACATGGGTTTAGGTTCCTTGAAGGCCATCTTAGGAACTATTTTCTCTTCTTTCAGTGGTTTATTTTCTTTGGGTTTCTTAGAGGATTCTTTGGAAGATTTGTTGTGATCCCTGGAAGGTTCTTTGAAGGCACTTTTATGTTCTCTGGAGTCTTTAGAAGGTTTTTCCTTGTGCTCCTTCATTAATTTGTGAGGCTTTGAAAAACTGGTACTACTGCTGCTGCTGCTGCTGCTACTGCTGCTGCTGCTGCTGCTGCTGCTGCTGCTACTGCTGCTGCTGCTACTGCTGCTGCTGCTGCTGCTGCTGCTGCTACTGCTGCTGCTGCTGCTGCTGCTGGTATGAATACTCCTATTAGGGTCCTGCAAAAAGGGGAGAAGAAAATGAAACTCTCAAAACTAAATAGCAATGAAGAGTCAAAAGAGATCTACATAAAATAATCCTTCTTTTATTGCTCTCCAGCTATCATTAAAATACCAAAAATATTTTAATATAAACCAAAAACCACAATATAACAGGTGAGAATAGTGTATGTGAGAAACACAGTGACAGTAGGTTATTATCAAAGAACGTAATGAGGAAAGCTGTTTTCTTAATCATTTGAAGCATGGAGTTTTAAAACATTTCGATTCAACAAATGTTAACTGCTGCTTGTCCAAGAAGACACAAGGATGAATAAGACATGGCCCCCACTCTTAATAACTATGACGTATCTAAGATTGATAGTTGTTGACAACCAAAAGAAGGGAACTATTTAATTCTGTTGGGAGCATAGGGCGAAGAATAGTTCAAAAATTCATAAAGAAGTAACATCTGAATTAGGTCCTGGAGGATAAACAGGTAATTACTAGAATGAAAAGAATGGAAAAGTACTTAAGAGACCAAGGACCAGAATAAACTAAAACAACAGGGAGCAAAGCACAGATTGTATTTGGGGAACAACACCCAGCTATAGAACAAGATTGAGAAGGAGGCAGAAAAATAGCTCAGCTTCACATAGTAAGGTCAGATTACATTAAATTTCAAATGGCTTTGCAATATAAGGAATCATAAACCCCCCCAAAAGAAATAAAGTAATTCTCAATTTGAGATAAAAAGCAATTATTTTTATGCTGTACAAAATTTCATCAATTAAGAACTATATCTCTCACCCACTAGGAAAAAAATAAAAGGAAGTTAATAGAACAAAGATTTCACCTAATCATCAAATGGACTAGAAAGTCTTTAGCAATTACTGTGTTATGATCATGAGAAAAGAGGTAATAGCTGCCTATTTCATTTTAAATGTGATCAATTTTTCCACTCATATAGACACATCAGAATATATAACCTATATATAATCTTTCTGTTTAGGAACAAAATCTAAGTCCATACTTACCATACTTGTGAACCTCTACCATTAATAGTAAGAATAAGAAACAGAGTAGATCCTGGACATGCAAAAATCCACATCAATACTAAAAGAAGAGCCCTTTCTTGCTTACTTCCACCTCCTGATGGAACCAAAGACAAATAAATGTCCAAATTTTCAACTGGAATTTACATCTTCAGGCTTGCTTATTATCTTTCACCTCTAACTCACCCACTTAAGCCCAATGATATGAAAACCAATCCTATGTTCCTTAAATATCTAGCATGACACAGGACAGTAAGCAAGCAGGGGCTATGCTTTTCATTAAAATGAACAATCTACTTATTGAGTCTACACAAAAACAAAACAATGAAAAATATATACATAGGTACATGTATAAGCATCACAAAATAATATCTAAATGAAAACTTATTGTTCAATATTAGTAGAAATATATTTTTTGGCTTCTTAATACATTTTTTGTCTTATTTGCTCAACAACAAAATGACACTTAACAAAATTATTCCATTTATTTCCTGGAGTGGTTTCAAAATTCTAAAATGGATGAAGTTACTAAGCAAAGACTTGTTTTTATGCATCAAATTAGATAATTCCTTAGAAAACATCATAATCTGAGATTTAAAAGGAAAATTCTAAAGATAGGATTCATATTACTGAAATTTCATTATTTTATAAATTCTATTACAAGACATTTCCTGTCATGTTAAGCAATACTCTGAATAATTAAAATAAAGTATAATGGACAAATTAAATTAAGGAAGAATATTTTGAAATCTAATATCCTTGAGTTTTTTTCAACTGGCTTGTTGACCCACTGAATTTTGAAAATTTGCAGTCAGTATTCTAATGATGGCTCCAGAATACTCAAGTATCGCTGTTTAATATTCAACCTATATGAAGTATTATACACATATTTTGTAAATAAGTTTTAAAAGCATACAATTTTTAACCTACCAACATATCTCTAATGTTAAGTATTAAAAAACAGCAATATTCTAGTACCAGGAAGGAAAATAAAACTTCTGTATAGGTCCTTCCATGACGTATGTTTAAAATCCTTCTTTAGAACAAACTGGAATTCTTAAATTTTCGGCACATATTGGTATCTGACACAGCTTCTTGTGTCATAAAAAAGTTAAGTTCCTTTTTTAATTACATGCATATAATGCTAGGTACAAAACTCTAGAAATACATTGTTTTATAATGTTTTACTTCTCATGTTGGTCCGGGTATCGAATGTCTACTGTTACCTTTTTATCCACTCAACAAATCTTGGTATAAGCAAGTGACCCAGACATCTTGTTCCTTCCTTTTTTGTAATTACCACCTCAAGAATCTTTAAGTTAAGAGAACAAAAGTTACGAGGACAAATACATTCCATAACAATGTCTTAAATAAAATGTAAAAAATTAAAGGAGAGAGAGCAGTTCTTAAGGCAGCAGTTTCTTTGGCCTGGACCCATGACAAATGTCAAAGTTCAAATATATTGTCACCAGTCTCCATGTTTGTACATGTAATAAATGTAAAACAGTAGCTCAGATACACAGCCAGATATTAAATTGTCACTGACACAGAATAAAAGCTTTCACTGATTTTCAGTCTATCTATCTGATATTTATATATATAATATATTTATATATTTTATATATATATATATGGGGGTCTTATCACCAGTCTCCATGTTTGTACGTGTAATAAATGTAAAACAGTGGCTCAGATACACAGCCAGGCATTAAATTGTCACTGGCACAGATTAAAAGCTTTCACTGATTTTCAGCCTATCTGATATTTTTATACATTATATGTAAATATATAAATTATATATAAACATATAATGTATATTTGATATATATATAATATATATTATATATATGGGGGTCCTGTCACTAGCTTTTTAAATTTTTCAATTAACCATTAACCTCAATATTAAGTACCACCGAGCAGCACAGACTAATTACCATTCAATGCAAAGTTTACACATGTATAATTCAAATTCTCTTTGCCTGAGGCTGATTAGGACAAACTGAATATCAAGCAATGTAACACAGAGAGCATGTGTGCATAATTCAAATCTCAAATATTTAAGGCAAATGATTGTTTAAACATAAATATACATATATTTGCACTAACTTTACAACCTGTGACTATAGGATACAATATTTTCTCTCATCTATTCAGATTGCACTGAACGCTTCCTTGTTTTAAATTTTTGGAACAGAATGGGTATCTTTAATGTTTAAACTCTTCTAATACTACCTGTCAGCAACTCAAATAGAGGACTTAAGAAAAAAATCAGAACTACTGGCCAGAATAAGGTTTTTTGATTATATGTGGCTTTCAGTTTCCATGTTATCTTCGTGTCTATATCTAAGAACCACTGACAACTCATAGCTGATTCTTGGCTCCTGTTTCTTCCCGCTGGCCATCCCTCTTATTTTTGGTCTCTGTCCTACTTTAACTGGCTTCTGTCTCGTGAAAGATTTTCAGATCAATCATATTTTGTTCAATGAAATTTGCATATAGACAAATAAACTCTCCCAGAAGAGTTTTACTTATCGAAATAAACAAACTCTCTGAGAAGTTTATTTGTTCAAACTGTATTTTTACAAGGACACTTCCTAAAAACTGTAGTGGGGTCCAAGAGGTTATGCATATGTAGGGATAGGAAAAACCATGATAGTCAAAGATAAGGTTCCGAAATAAGTCTCCTCTATAATGTCATTCAACACACAATGAATAACACAGAGGGGTGACATGCCATCTGAAACTACAAATAGCTCTGTGCAGTGGCAGTATCGTAGCCAGTGAGGTTTATGCGAGGCACAATTACTGCCAACTGAAACTACGAATGGAGTATTAAAATTCAGAATTCTGGGGTCGGGGAAACCTTGAATTTGATTTACTTTTCCCACTTCAATCCCAAATCCAACCCCATTTACCTCTCTTGAACTAGTCAGCTCTGGGGGTAGCAGGCAGTGGCCTGAAGAATGTGGCCACAGGCTTATGGGCATCTTGAGAAAAATAATTGGTGCAGGATTTGCTCTGCTTGACCCAGAAGAGTTTGTTTTTTTACAGATGGGGTCTTGCTGTGTTGCCCAGGCTGGAATGCAGTGGCTATTCACAGGCATGATCACTACATGCTACAGCCTGGAATTCCTGGGCCCAAGTGATCCTCCTGCCTTGGACTCCCAAGAAACTGGGCCGACAGGCACACGTGCCACCATGCCCAGCTTCCAGAAGAGTTTTGCACACACAAATATGGCCAGCCTTCCCAGCACTCAGAAGGCACTTGATACAGGAGGAGAGTCTGCTCTTAGGGCTGCAGAATGTAAGGAGCTCAGAAGGAAGGCACAGAATCCTCTAGGTGTATAAACAAGAAATAGATAACATGCTTGTTGCTACTGTGCAGGTTAAGATGCCTGTATCTTTCATCACTTATAGAGTTTCAACAGCCTAAAGTCCCCTAACAGCTCAACCTCAACCCCAATGCACATATAAGTGACATACTATAGGGTAGGAGGAAATAGGAGGAAGCAGATCTAACAGATTTTCTGGAGGAGAAAGATGAAATATTGAGGTCAAAAGCAGTATGGCTACTTATGGAAAATCAAGTAAAGTATAAAAAATAACTTCTAGAAAAAATGTTTAATTAAAAACTAAAATTTAAACATTTATATTCTCAAGCTGAATAATTCAGTAGATAAAATAGAAGATCGATGCTGACTGGCAGTATAAAAGATCAAATGAATGAAATCTCAAAGCATAAAGTAAAAATACAAAGCAATGAAAATCATAATGAGAAAAGAGAAGAGCCTTGAATGGATCAAGGAAACAGAACATACAGCCATAAGAAGAGTTCCAGAAGGAGGAAAAAGAAAAGACAGAAGAGGTAATAATTAAAGCAATATGGATAAAAATTTTCACAAACTAAAGAGAGGACTGAATTACAATCTCACAGAGCTCTCCGAGATCCAGGCAAAGATAATGAGAAATGATGCCCAGGGAAAATCACACTACAATTCCTATACTTTAAAACAAAAAAAAAAGGAAAAAAAACCTGACAAGTATTCAGGAAGAATAATTACTTAAAATTGAATAACAATTAAATTCACATTGTGTTTCTCATTTGTAATACTGAAATCTAGAAGAAAGAACAATAATATCCAGACAGCTGGGAGAGAAAGTACAACCCAAATATCCTACACACACAGTCCGGTGTGAAAGAAGTATTTGCCAAAATTTCAGAATTCAAATAGCGCATCAACCACTGTCCCCGCCAAAGGAAAGGACTTGAGAAAAGAGTCTAGTCAAACAATAACTGAACCAGAAATGTTTTATGTGTGGGAAAGGGAAGAAATGGGGGTTACAATGTATCTTGCACAATATACAGATTTATATCTAAACGAAAAATAAACTGTAATATAAGTCCTCAACATGAATTCCTGACACAGAAAAGTCTAACAATCTGGACCTAAACAACTAAATGATTTCCACAGAAATTTAGGAATGAAAGAGAAGGATTAGGGTGTCAAGGTGAAAGAAAGTGCTGGTATCTTTTTTCATGTTAAAGTGGAAGAAAAAATTGGATTATAAGCAATTAGAAAGGAAGGTGGTCAATCATGAAATGGAAAAGTGAAGAACTGTCACATAAACAAAGGGAAAATGGAAAATGAATATCAACTTGAAAATATAGGCAAAATTAAGAAAAGTGAAAAAAGTCACATACATAAATAATGAACAAAGTGAAAAGACAGTAATAATATCAAGTGTAACTTAGAATAAAAGTGAAAGAACTGAATTCCCCCTCTCGAAGACAAACTGTCAGACTGGGTAAAAGAAAAAAGATCAGATAAAGGCTGTTAAAAGAAATACTTAAAATCAATTGAAAAACGTTTAAAATAATGGGATGGGCAAAGAAATATCAGCTAAATGCCCCCAAAAGAAAGTATGAGTGCTAGATTAATATCAGATCATGTGGAATTCAACATTAAGAGTACCAAATAGGATAAAAAATGTAAAAATCCAAATTACATAAAGCAAAAGGTATTTAATAAGAATTTTAAAATATTTAAATGAGCAATCAATATATCTTTGTCATAAATTGACAGATTTCATAAAACACAATGATTACAGACATAGTTTAACTGACCAAAACAACCCACACGCTGATTTAATAATTATACATAGAGCTTTTCTATCTCTTGAATAAAGTTTAGAAGTTTTATATGTATCCATAGAACACTGATAAAAATCAATCATAAGGTAACATAAGCTTTAAAATACTGCTTTTCTAAATATACAATCATGTCATCTGCAAACAGGGACAATTTGACTTCTTCTTTTCCTAACTGAATACCCTTGATTTCTTTCTCTTGCCTGATTGCCCTAGCCAGAACTTTCCAACACTATGTTGAATAGGAGTGGTGAGAGAGGGCATCCCTGTCTTGTGCCAGTTTTCAAAGGGAATTTTTCCAGTTTTTGCCCATTCAGTATGATATTAGCTGTGGGTTTGCCATAAATAGCTCTTATTATTTTGAGGTACATCATCAATACCGAATTTATTGAGCGTTTTTAGCATGAAGGGCTGTTGAATTTTGTCAAAAGCCTTTTCTGCATCTATTGAGATAATCATGTGGTTCTTTGTCTTTGGTTCTGTTTATATGCTGGATTACGTTTATTGATTTGCGAATGTTGAACCAGCCTTGCATCCCAGGGATGAAGCCCACTTGATCATGGTGGATAAGCTTTTTGATGTGCTGCTGAATCCGGTTTGCCAGTATTTTATTGAGGATTTTTGCATCGATGTTCATCAGGGATATTGGTCTAAAATTCTCTTTTTTTGTTGTGTCTCTGCCAGGCTTTGGTATCAGGATGATGTTGGCCTCATAAAATGAGTTAGGGAGGAGTCCCTCTTTTTCTATTGATTGGAATAGTTTCAGAAGGAATGGTACCAGCTCCTCCTTGTACCTCTGGTAGAATTCAGCTGTGAATCCATCTAGTCCTGGGCTTTTTTTGGTGGGTAGGCTATTAATTGTTGCCTCAATTTCAGAGGCTGCTATTGGTCTATTCAGGGATTCAACTTCCTGGTTTAGTCTTGGAAGAGTGTAAGTGTCCAGGAAATTATCCATTTCTTCTAGATTTTCTAGTTGATTTGCATAGAGGTGTTTATAGTATTCTCTGATGGTAGTTTGTATTTCTGTGGGGTCGGTGGTGATATCCCCTTTATCATTTTTTATTGCGTCTATTTGATTCCTCTCTCTTTTCTTCTTTATTAGTCTTGCTAGCGGTCTGTCAATTTTGTTGATCTTTTCAAAAAACCAACTCCTGGATTCATTGATTTTTTGGAGGGTTTTTTGTGTCTCTATCTCCTTCAGTTCTGCTCTGATCTTAAGTTATTTCTTGCCTTCTGCTAGCTTTTGAATGTGTTTGCTCTTGTCTCTCTAGTTCTTTTAATTGTGATGTTAGAGTGTCAATTTTAGATCTTTCCTGCTTTCTCTTGTGGGCATTTAGTGCTATAAATTTCCCTCTACACACTGCTTTAAATGTGTCCCAGAGATTCTGGTATGTTGTATCTTTGTTCTCGTTGGTTTCAAAGAACATCTTTATTTCTGCTTTCATTTCGTTATGTAGCCAGTAGTCATTCAGGAGCAGGTTGTTCAGTTTCCATATAGTTGAGCGGTTTTGATTGAGTTTCTTAGTCCTGACCCATCGTCTCAGCCCAAAATCTTCTTAAGCTGATAAGCACCTTCAGCAAAGTCTCAGGATACAAAATTAATGTGCAAAAATCACAAGCATTCTTATACACCAGTAACAGACAAGCAGAGAGCCAAATCAGGAATGAACTTCCATTCACAATTGCTTCAAAGAGAATAAAATACCTAGGAATCCAACTTACAAGGGATGTAAACGACCTCTACAAGGAGAACTACAAACCACTGCTCAGTGAAATCAAAGAGGACACAAACAAATGGAAGAACATACCATGCTCATGGATAGGAATAATCAATATCGTGAAAATGGCCATACTGCCCAAGGTTATTTATAGATTCAATGCCATTCCCATCAAGCTACCAATGAGTTTCTTCACAGAATTGGAAAAAACTGCTTTAAAGTTCATATGGAACCAAAAAAGAGCCCGCATTGCCAAGACAATCCTAAGTCAAAAGGACAAAGCTGGAGGCGTCACGCTACCTGACTTCAAACTATACTACAAGGCTACAGTAAGCAAAACAGCATGGTACTGGTACCAAAACAGAGATATAGACCAATGGAACAGAACAGAGTCCTCAGAAATAATATCACACATCTACAGCCATCTGATCCTTGACAAATGTGACAAAAACAAGAAATGGGGAAAAGATTCCCTATTTAAGAAATGGTGCTGGCAAAAGTGGCTAGCCGTAAGTAGAAAACTGAAACTGGATCCTTTCCTTACTCCTTATACGAAGATTAATTCAAGATGGATTAGAGACTTAAATGTTAGACCAAATACCATAAAGACCCTAGAAGAAAATCTAGGTAGTACCACTCAGGACATAGGCATGGGCAAGGACTTCATGTCTAAAACACCAAAAGCAACGGCAGCAAAAGCCAAAATTGACAAATGGGATCTAATTTAACTAAAGAGCTTCTGCACAGCAAAAGAAACTACCATCAGAGTGAACAGGCAACCTACAGAATGGGAGAAAAGTTTTGCAATCTACTCATCTGACAAAGGGCTAATATCCAGAATCTACAAAGAACTCAAACAAATATACAAGAAAAAAAACAAACAACCCCATCCAAAAGTGGGGAAAGGATATGAACAGACATTTCTCAAAAGAAGACATTCATACAGCCAACAGACACATGAAAAAATGCTCATCATCACTCGCCATCAGAGAAATGCAAATCAAAACCACAATGAGATACCATCTCACACCAGTTAGAATGGCAATCATTAAAAAATCAGGAAACAACAGGTGTTGGAGAGGATGTGGATAAATAGGAACATTTTTACACTGTTGGTGGGACTGTAAACTAGTTCAACCATTATGGAAAACAGTATGGCGATTCCTCAAGGATCTAGAACTAGATGTACCATATGACCCAGCCATCCCACTACTGGGTATATACCCAAAGGATTATAAATTATTCTACTACAAAGACACATGCACACGTATGTTTATTGCGGCACTATTCACAATAGCAAAGACTTGGAATCAACCCAAATGTCCATCAGTGACAGACTGGATTAAGAAAATGTGGCACATATACACCATGGAATACTATGCAGCCATAAAAAACGATGAGTTTGCGTCCTTTGTAGGGACATGGATGCAGCTGGAAACCATCATTCTTAGCAAACTATCACAAGAAGAGAAAACCAAACACCGCATGTTCTCACTCATAGGTGGGAACTGAACAATGAGTTCACTTGGACTCGGGAAGGGGAACATCACACACTGGGGCCTATCATGGGGAGGGGGGAGGGGGGAGGGATTGCATTGGGGAGTTATACCTGATATAAATGATGAATTGATGGGTGCTGATGAGTTGATGGGTGCAGCACACCAACATGGCACA